>NW_017731793.1:332669-337345 GCF_001890085.2 Hipposideros armiger
ATCTTAGCTGTAGAGGGCAGTGTCACTGGCCCTCATATGTGGGATCCGAACCGGGGCCCTCTGGCATCCCAAGCCAGCTCTTAACCAATGCACCAGTTGGCCGGCTCTAAGTATTTTTTACTTTATGAAAGCAGAGCCATAATTAGCGTGCATACTTTTCTAGTGCTGTATTTTGAAGCATGCTAAGTTTTATGTTCCAACATAAGCCAGCTTATATAATTTTCTTGTGGTTCAGACTTATTTTAGAAAAACTGGAAAATACTTTAAAGGGAAAGGAAAAATTTACCATAATCACACTATCTGGGATAACTACTGTCATCTTTTTTTGTGAGTTTATTTGTGGTGACATGGTTGAGATAATACCATGAAGATAGTTCCGTATCCATTCTCTACTCGGTCATGATGAGAGCTTCCCCCCATGTCATTCAGAAGTCTCTGGAAGCTATAATTTTGATGATGGCCCATACAATGATCTCATTGTATGGACGTAGCAACATTTATGTACATCTTTTTTTGCTAGTTTGTGTTGTTTATACATAACTACAATAAAAACCTTGAACATACTTAGAAACCTATGGATCCAGAACTATCCCTTGCTTCCTTTGACAAGGTAAGGCTCTCTACTCCTTGGCTCCTGCTAGCAGAATGAGGCAGGGCGAAGTCCCTTCACATCTGTCACCTGGGAGCAGCCTCCTGGGCTGTGCTGTCGTCACCAGGCTGCACCTACCTCCCATGCTGCACCTGGCCCCCACGCTGATCCTCTGTTCTCTTCCCTTCAGGAACATTGTCCCTTGGCTTAAGAAGTATGGGACCAACCCCAGCAATGGCGAGGTAGGTGCTGTGCAGGAATTTAAATGATGTGGGTGAACGCTATCCTCTTACCTCTCCTTTGGTCAGTGGTTTTCATGTACACATGAGCATGGGAGAAGACCATTCATGGGGCACAGTGAGGGGACTGTCCTCCCCTCTCCACACCCATTCCTTTCCAGAAATGTCCCCTACGTGTGCACATGTGTGTGAAGGCGTACATCTTCTTCCCTTGGGCCACAGGTGTGATCACATGCATGCACCCCTCTGTAGCTTGCTTTCGCTCCCCACAGTGTGTGGGAGACCTGAGCTTGGCAGTGCAGAAAGCCCCACCTCCTTCTGTGGTGGCTGTGTGCGCCCTCTTGTGGGGGTACTGCAGGGGATTTGAAGTTACCTACTGTTGCCAACAGCTGTCGGGAGCACACTTGTGCATGCATGCTTCTCTAGGCATTCACCTGAGTGTTCTCTGGAGACTGCTGGGTCATGAGGCGGGTGCATTTTTGGTTTTGGTAGCTGGCAAATTTCCTTCTAGGTTACACCTGTTTCAACTCCTAACAGCAGTGTGTGAAAGAAAATGCCTGTTTCCCTATACCTTTGGCAACATTGGATAGCATCTGTTTCTTTGCGGTTTTTTTGCTGCTTGTGGGCAAAAAGGTTTTTTTAATTTGTATTTTTACTGTGAGCTAAGTTAGGCAGCTTATTATGTGTCATGCATACAGGCCCAATGTCGCAAGTTCTGTGCTGCTTAGGAAGAGATCCCCAGGGTCAAGTTCTAGCTTATTCTCCCTTTCTCCCCCGCTGTGCATGCCTTTACCATAAACCCACGGTGTGCCCACATCTTAATCATCCCCTGTGTTCTCTTGGTTCCCTTACTTCTCAGAGACCTCGCTCTTTCTCGCATGCTACAGCTTGGGCCCATTTCTTCATTTATTCAGTTGCCCTCATTCATTCAGCTGAGGCCTCCACACCCAGATGGCTTCTTTCTTCTGGCTGCCTAGACTTTGTTTTATTGTGAAGTTTCCTGTAGAAGAGGTGAATTTCAGAAACATTGAAAAACAGGGGATCCCATCGCAACCGCTCTGAGCTTTTGGGTGCATTTATTCCTGTTCCCCCGCTTTTTAGTATTTTATCTTTCTTAATAGTTATATGACAGAAGAATAAGGTACACACCACCCAGTTTTTTAGTTTCAGAAGTAATCAGCGCTTGCCATAAAACTCCTAACATCACAGAGTGTATAATAAACCTTCCCCTTGGCCACGGCCTCCAGCCTGGGTCTTGCCCCTGTGCACGGTGTCGGTTTGCTGGCTCAGAAGCAGGGGTTCTGTTGTGCAGCCCCCTTATTCAGATTAATTGCTGTGTCCTGGGGCCTCCAGGTCAGCAGCTGCACTTTCCCCTCTTGCCTATAGCTGTGAAGGCTTGGACGGTCAGAGACTGTTCCAGTTTGTCTGTGACACCCAGCCTCAGCAGTTCTTCACATCAGCCACTTACTCATTATTATTAACTATTAATTCTACTTCTTTTAGAAGCTGGATGGGCGGTCTCTGATCAAGCTTAACTTTGCAAAGAACAGTGAAGGTAAGGGATCTCTTTTACAGCAGACTCAAGGACTGGCCTGCAGAACCCAGCCGCTGCCTCTCACTAAGTTCTCTGCAGAACCAATCATTCCTTTCTGATCAGGCTGGACACTTGCTTTTAATTTCTCAAAGATGTAATATAATTTTTCCTTAAAGGTCCAGATAGTTTTTACAGGTGATGTTGGAGGGGAAAAAACCTTGGGTTTTGGGTATTTCTTCCCACAAAAGCAGTCGGACCGTGTGGGCCTTTGGTGGCCTTTGTGGGCGCAGGTGGGCCACGTGGCTCTGGTCTGCTTGTGGCTGGAGGTGGAAGCTGCCTAGGCTGAGGCCCAGGGTGGAAAGCCGGGCAGTGTGTGTGGGGTGTCTGACAGATCTGCTGGGTAGCTCTTGGGCTGGGCTTTTCTTTACCACCGATCGTAAAGCCCCAGCCCTGCCCTGGGGTCCTCCCGCTTTATATCCCTCTCATTGATAAAATGCCCTAGCTGAGGCAACCCCCATGGGCACTGACCTTGCTCTCGGTTCTTTGAGGGCTTGGCACGGTTCTCTCAGCTCGTACAGATGCCATGGTCAATGCTGATGTCCATGTTCACTGGGTGTGAGCTGAAGCACCTGTGACCAGGGCCCATCTGACACTTGTGTCTGACCCCAGAGTCTAGCCCACAGTAGATGCTGGTTCCCAGTGATGAGTGAGTGGGCCTCAGTGAAACAGAAGCACAGCGATTCAGGGACAGTCCCTGGGGGTCAGGGAGCTCCACCCTGGTGGCCTAGTGCTGGGGGCCTCCCTGCTCAGACATGAGCTGATTTGCGGAAGTCCACAGTGTGTCTCGTTCAGCAAATATTTACTGAGTAGCTGCCATGTGCAGAGAGCAGAACAGGCTAGATCTGTCCTGGAATGAAAGGAGCTTACATTACGGTGAGAGAGGAAACTGGAAAACGGATCACCATACTGTGTCAGATGCTGCTTCTGCCAGGGACAGAAGTAAAGCAGGGTGAGGAGAGAGGGTCATAGGAAGACTCACAGAGAGGGTTTGAGTAGAAATCTGACAGGAATGCTCTCGTAATTATTTTTATGTAGTTTTCAAATCAGGATTTTTAAAAGTCCACACAAATACATGTGGTTGATCTCTAAGTCTCTTCATCTGTAAGTGTCCCCTCCGCTCCTTTTTTTTTTTGGAGGTTTATTTTTGGGAATCCATTTAACAAGGCTCCGGGCGCCTATTGGGGCTTGGCAGGGCAGGGGCAGGGAGCAGGAGTTTGTTGCAATAACGCAGGTGACAGGGCAAGGGGTGTGGCAGGGTCTGAGGTGGAGGAAGAGGCCGGGGCATGGTCCGCAGTGACGGGCTGGGGGCTGGTGGAACAGACACCTGTGAGGGGGCCACGTGGAAGCTGGGTCTTGCAGGACGAGTAGGAGTTTCCCAGTGGTATTAGAAGAGGGGGCTTGAGCAGGNCCCAGAACATGAGAGCCCCACTAGAGTCTCTTGGGATGGGAGAGGGCAGTTCTCAGTAGAAAAATGTGGCTTGGTTGTGCCTGCTATGTGAAGTTTTGGGGAGCGAATTCCAGTCCTGCTTTGCCTAGGCCACCTCAAGGGACCACCTCCAGGGACCGCCTTTGGGTTTGAACATGATTACCTGTGTGTTACATGTCACAGCAGAGGGTGTGATGAGGACCAGGCTGCTGTTGTCCCAAAGCCCCCTCACCACCTTCTGGAACCCTTGCCTTGTACTTACTGGTTTGTGCTGGGAGCTTCTGAGGGGTCAGGGATGCGGGGGTCACCTCTGTGCTGGCACCCCCATCCCATGCTGTGCAGAAGAGCACCAGAATTGTTGAAGGAATGACTGAATGAGGGAGGGGCAAAGGGAGAAGCCACAGGAGCCATGTGGGAGTGACCTGGCCAGCCCACAGCATAACCGGGAATGACCATGTCTTTTCTCAGTCTCTCTCTGCAGCCCTTCACCTACCCGGTCTGCACCTCTGAAGGCGTCGTCTTCGACTTGCTGTGAGTTCTCCCTTGACTTTTGAGCTAACAAACGGGGTGAGATTGTTGACACCCACTCAGAAAGGGAATGTAGGGCGAGCTGGAGGGTTTGTGGTTCCAGGCATTGCCAAGCCAGGCCATGCTGAGGTCCCAGCAGCCTTGGGAGCCCTGGGTGGGCCTCTTGGGGACCCAGGAGGGGCTGCCAGGGCCTCAGAGATGAGGAGGCAGCAATGCTGCTGTGACCTTGGGCAGGCAGCTTTGCTGGCAGGCGCTACTGTCTCTTCCTAGAGTGGCATTCACCTCTTCACCATGTGGGCT
>NW_017731793.1:341935-366293 GCF_001890085.2 Hipposideros armiger
CCTCTCCCATTATCTGACCTGGGTCTTTCTCTGACTGGCCCCTCCGTGTGCCTTCTCGCTAGACAAGTACCACTGCCCGGTGCTCTTCACCGTGTTCACCAACAACACCCACATCGTAGCCATCAGGACCACCGGGAATGTCTATGCCTACGAGGTGAGTTCTCAGGAACTGGGTGGCATCAGGCTCTTCAGGGGCGTGCTCTGGGGAACCCTGGGCTAGGCGGTGGGCACAGCTTGTCCCCATGGAGCTGACATTCTGAGAGCCACCGGCACAGTCCAGAATAGGCGGGGCCTCGCTGTGGCCTCTGGTCCTGAAACCCAGGTAGTTCTTTTGTACCCAGGGGTCCTCCTCAGTCACCCTCAGCAGAGACTCTTACCGGCTAGGCTGTGGGAGGGAATCTGTGCTCTGAGGGAGAGCTCCAGCTCTTCCAGGGGAGGGCCAAGCCCCCAACTCCTGGCAGAGTCCCCAGGAGGAGTGGATGCGGGCTGGGGGGGTGGGTGTGGGGAAGAAGAGGCCCCAGTTTCCACAGTAGCCCCCTTGTTCTGCGCGTGCCGGTGGAGGGTACAGACAGCAGGGTGTGGGCCCCACATTTTGGGGAAGCCCTCCCTGAGCTGTTTTCATGCCTGTCCCTGGCTGTTGGTAGGGTCTGGGTGGCCAGTGCTGCCCTAGTGACTCGGAGTGATGCCTTGCCTGAAGCGTGCATGAATTAGAGGGGCTTAGTAAAAATGGGCGGCCTCGTTGAGCCTGTTTGCTGATGTACAAGACGTGTGTCACTTGAGTGTCCTGTGAGGAGCCTTGCTCAGAGGGCTGAATTGGAGTCTTTGGGGCTCAGCAAGCCCCACCCTCAGTGGCAGGGCCGTTGTTATGAGCCTGTGGCGGGTACATGGTTGTCCCATCCTTTTCCTCACTGCTGGAATGGTGCCGTCATCTCGGTGGGCTGCGGGCTCCCGGGGCCAGGTTGGGGACAGGCACTGTAACAGCTGGCTTCCTTCTGGCTGTAGGCAGTGGAGCAGCTAAATATCAAGGCCAAGAACTTTCGAGATCTGCTGACCGACGAGCCCTTCTCCAGGCAGGACATCATCACCCTCCAGGTAGGTGTCCCTTCCCACTGTTGTTCTCAGGAGGGACCACCCCGAGAGCCTTGGCATGGCTCCCCTCTGCCAGCCCCACCTGTCCATCCAGGCTCGGTGGCCTCCTTGCCACCTGCCTGGCTGCAGTTCCCCAACTGCTATTGGCAGTGCCCCCATCTCCCGCCCTCCCTGTGTTCAGTTACCTGGGCCTTTACACACGCCACTTCCTCAGTCTGGCTGTCACATCACCCCCTTTGATGCCTGTCCCCGCTTGTGTTAGGGCCCCTCATTCCTGTCCCCAGAGACATCTTGGCTTCCGAGTGGCCCCTTTGCAGTCCTGACTCTCTTCCCACCCTGAAGAGTAAGGCCTGGTGTGTGATTTGTACCCCATTGTTGAGTATAGAGCACCCCTGTAGGTGTCAGAGAACCCTGAGTGACTTAATGAAAAACATGGACTTAGAAAATCTGGGGGTGACTTAGATGGGGATGTTCCCTTCTGTGGCTTGTCGCATTCTAATTGGAGGTCAGCATATGCTCCCTCCAAAGGGGTGGGCTTATTGTAGTCAGGGCCCAAGCACTATGGGGCCTGTGTCTGGCAGCCAGGCTGAAGGGAGTGCAGGGCAGCATGTGGGAGGCCTGGAGGTGGGCGCCCTATGTCTGCTCACGTCCCCTCCAGCAGACTCTATCCATACTGTGGCTGCCTCATAGCAAGGCACACATGTCAGCTGTGTGCTAGAGAGGAGCGGATGCAGTTTGGTGAACAGCTAGCCATTCATGCCACTGTCCCCACCCCACTTCTGCTTGTGGCTCTGCCTGGGGCAGAGTCCTCTCCCATCCCCTGGTGCCTTGTTCCCTGCTCAACCCACAAGGCCTCCAAGCAGCCACAGGACAGATGGAGTCTCCTCTCCTCGCCCCAGGACCCTCATGCTACCTGTCCATTCTTTGCTGCCTGAAGCAGCCACGTGGCCACAGCCCAGGACCCAGCTATAGTGCTGGGCTCACTCTGCTGCACGTGTTCTTTTTGCTGCAGGACCCCACCAATTTGGACAAATTCAATGTCTCCAACTTCTTTCATGTTAAGAATAACCTGAAAATGACAGACCCAGGTACGTACAGCCTGAGCTGGTCCGGGTGCCAGGGGTTGGGGGAAATGGGTCAGTGCTCCCTGGGCAAAGCTCCCACCTTGCTGGGGCCAGAGCCTCGCTTAAGCCTAGGTAGGCCTGGAATTTCCTGAGCTGATGTTCACCTTCTCTTGTGCTGAGGTTGGCAGGACCACCCTGGCCCATCCCCACCCACAGGGGGCCTGATACGGTGGGTGCCAGCTGGGCCTTTACACCTAGGTGCCTACAGCCTCATGTAGGGAAGGCCTGGCCACTGCCTCTTCCCCACTCAAGACTCAGCTCCAGGGGCCCTCAGGTGCCTGGATGGGGCCCTGTCCTCAATCCTTAGAAATCGTCTCTGTTCTCATTGCAGGGACATATGGTTAGGCTGGTAGGCTGGTCCTGTGAGGGGTTGTGAGTGTGGCTACTGCTTAGCTAGCTGGTCACCATCACCAGGATCCTGTGGTGCGGGCTATTCCTAGATACTATTGGGGAATAGAGACCAAAGCCGACTCCAGTGGGAGCCATGGCGGGTAGACGGCTGCCCTTCTGGGCTGCGCCCTCGCTTTCTCCCTCCACACGTGCCTCCCTGGGTTTGTAGCAACTCCATCACTTTGATGGCCTGTGTTCTGGCCTCAGGGCTTCTGCTGTTTGCAGCTGGCTCTGGCCTCTTGTCCCCGTGACGTACATCTGGGGACATTCCTGGGGGTTCAGCTGCTCAAGGCCACCATGCTGTTTTGTAGATGAAGAAAAGGCCAAACAGGACCCATCGTATTATTTGAAAAATACAAATGCCGAGACCCGAGAGACGCTGCAGGAGCTCTACAAGGAGTTCAAAGGGGACGAGGTCCTGGCAGCTACCATGAAAGCCCCAGAGAAGAAGAAGGTGGACAAGCTGAATGCTGTGAGTAGGCAGAGGGCCACACAGCTGCCAGCTCAGCCACCTTGCCTATCAGAGCCCCTCCTTGTGGTTCTGGGATACATTTGGAGGGGAGGTGGCTGGGAGCCCCAGAACTGAGGTGCCCCTGGGGGCCCAGAGGACAGCTGTACTGAGGAGGCTGGGAGTGACAGATAGGTGTGCTGGGGGCCACTCAGGGAAGGTGGCCCCAGCCATGAAGGGTCTGCATGGTGCTCTGGCCCAAGCTGGGCAGCCCGGAACGGACATGCTGGGTGGACAGCTGCCTGGTGGCTCTGGTGGTTCTACATGACATAGTGGCCTCAGGCATTTGGGTCTGTGGGCGGCAGGGGGGCTGTCCCTTGGGGTGCAGTCACTGATGTACAGAGCTGGTTACTTGGTGCCCAGAGTAAACCCAGGAAGAAAGATGGTAGGGATGATTTAGGGGTGCCATGGTACGTAGGGGGAGAACAAGTGGTGCCAGGGGCTGCGTGGTACCCTCCGCACCTGGGCAGGCACGTTAATTTCTCATAATACCCAGTAGTTGGCCCTGAGGCCTCAGTTGGCAGTGATGGCACCAGGATTTGTGCCCTTCACCTCTTCAGGCAGGAACTGGCAAACTAGGCCTTTTGGGACAGGGAGGTAGGGATCTGAGGAAAATTTGCAAAAATAAGAAAAGAAAGTGCGTTTCATAATCTCTCTGCTCTAAAACAATAGCTCTTAGCATTTTGGTGTACTTCCTTCTCATGGGGAGAAATCCCTCCTTTTATTTTTTTACCTCTGCCTAGGATAAAAAAATATTTATTGGGGCTTATATGTTCCTGATTAAAAATATAATGTGTTCATTGTAGAAACTTAAAACCTTTAATGAGAAACTAGAGTCCCTTGTTCCTTGGGCCCTTAGGGAGAGGCAAATGTGGGCTGAGCGGTCCTGTCCCCAGGAGGTTCCTGCTGGTGTCTGTGGGTGGTGGCCAGGGACGCCTTCCTGGAGGAGAGGTGCCAAGCAGGCCCTGAGCCCTGGGGGCACGTAGCTTCCATGTCCCCAGGCCTCTCAGGGTGCCACTGGCGTGCTGACGTGGTTTTTTTGGCAGGCCCACTACTCCACCGGGAAGGTGAGCGCCTCCTTCACCTCCACCGCCATGGTTCCAGAGACCACGCACGAAGCAGGTAGCTGCCTTTGCTCTTCCATCACCAGCGGAGTTGCTTAATAGTGGCCGAGGTGGGGCGCCCTGCCCCCTGCCTCCTCAGTCAGCATCATTCTGTCGGGTTGGCTTCGTGGGCTCTTAGGCAGCTCCAGAGGGGTCAGGAGGGACAGTCCTTCTGAAACTGCTTGTGCCAGGGATGGAGGAGGCTGTAGTGTGGGCTATCCTGGGGGCAGGAGGCCCTCCCCCTGCCCTGTCCTGCCTGCTGGGACCCCTTACCCCCTGGCACACACACCCACACACACACACACCTTGGCCTCTGCCCAGGCTGTCCACGGCACCCTGGCCCTCCACCAAGGCTGCCCTTGGCATGGTCCCCAAGCCCTCTTCCTCTTGTGTTTTTGGCCCGTCAAGCTACCACCATCCCCTGAGCCACCAACTCTCGCCTCCCCACTCCCCTCCTCCGTCCTCTCCCACGCTGGGTCCAGGCTTTTCCAGCATCTCCCCCTTAACTGCTGAGCCCCTCGGTGCCCCCTCCTCCTCCTGTGCTTGGCCAGGGCAGACCCTTGGGCTCTCCCCAGAGCTGGGGCTATGTTCCTGGCCTTCGTGTCTGGCATGGGGTATGGCTGCCCCCAGGCTGAGGGCAGGCACAGAGCTGGGCCTCTGCTTGCAGCCGCCATTGATGAGGACGTGCTGCGCTACCAGTTTGTGAAGAAGAAGGGCTACGTGCGGCTGCATACCAGCAGGGGCGACCTCAATCTGGAGCTGCACTGCGACATGGTGGGTGTGGCAGCCATCCCTTCCCCCTGCCCAGGGTGGCTCTGGGGTCTTATACCTGAAGCTGCACTTAAGATGTGCTTGTAGTAGAAAATTCTGTCTTCTAGAAAATTCTGTCTTATAACTGAAGCTGCACTTAGGATGTGCTTGTAGTAGAAAATTCTGTCTTCTAGAAGGTGAGGTACCCCACTTCCCTCCCCAGAAGGGACCTTGTCAGCTGTGTGCTGCGTTGCCTCAGCCTGGGTCTGGGCGGCCGAGCACACACCCAGCACACAAAGGGTCGGGCTCCCCCCACCACTCTGCTCGAGGCTCCCTGTAGCTCTGGGGCTCAGCGGCTGCAAGTGTCCTCACTGTGTCCGGGCCAGGCAGCCGACCCTCTCCCACCGCGCTGTCCGGGCCCAGGTGCCCTTCATCACCCTCCCATTGGCTGCTCTGTGCCTCACAGGAGCACCTTGGTTATTTTGCAGACCCCAAAAACCTGCGAAAACTTCATCAAGCTATGCAAGAAGCAGTATTACGATGGCACCATCTTCCACAGGTCCATCAGGAACTTTGTGGTGAGTGACGTGGGTCAGCACTGGCTGCACAGGACTAGGTGAATCCTGTAAGTGACTCCTTCTCAGGGGCAGGGAACCTGCGGGCTCATCCCTTTAGTCCACAGCCTGGCCACACTTGGCTTATGTAGAGAAGTGGCCTTGGAGGGCCTCTGTCCTCACCAACAGCTCAGACCCCCTTGAGCCCATCTGGCAGGTGGGGAATTGCTTCCGTCAATGAGCAGTGTGGTGAGCAACCGTGGGAGGGTCGTGGGGTCTTGGGGTATGGGTTGCTCACTGGCTTTTGTTCTTACAGATCCAGGGGGGTGATCCCACTGGCACAGGCACAGGTAGGTACTGGTGCTGGGGCTCCCTGGGCAGCTGTGGCTGCCCTCTAAGCTGTGAGGGGGAAGGCGGGAGCGTTCTGAAAGTTCCAGATGTGAAATCTGATAGACCAGCCACCAATGTGCTTTTTGACCTCAGGCATGTCCCTGTTTTATCATTTTGAGATGGTTGTAAGGCCTGTAGGGGAGCATGTTGCCTCCACACGCCTCTGGGGCACCCACCTTTGTCAGCGGACCAAGGGAGGCTGCAGGGAGCCCACAGGGAGGTTTTGCCCCACCCCAGACAGCTAGCTGCCCTCCCACTGCTCTCACAGCCCCCCTCAGCCTATCATCTGCTTGGGCCCAGGCCTGCTCCCTCATCCTGTGTGATGTGAGCAATAACGACTTGTGGCTTTCACCTTTTACTCCCTATCCTCAGGGCCAGGCCCCACGCAGGTGCTCCGAAGGGTTTGGGGGGCTGGTGATGAGGGTCCCTCAGGGCCAGGGCTGCCCCCCAAGGTGCCTCTGCCCCAGACACCATCCCAGCAGTGCCCAGTGCCCCTTGAGACTCAGCACAGATTTCCAGAGCTGGGCTGTGTCCTGCTGGCTGCCCTGGGCTAGGACCCAGTCATTCTTGCTTCCATTTATGCTTCTTTCTCTTCCAGGTGGGGAGTCATACTGGGGAAAACCCTTCAAAGATGAGTTCCGGCCCAACCTCTCGCACACGGGCCGAGGCATCCTCAGCATGGCCAACTCGGGGCCCAACACCAACAAGTCTCAGTTGTGAGTTGCTGGGCAGCTGTGGGATGGATCTGGGAAGGAGGCCTGGGGCTCCCTGCACGTTCCCTGTCAGCCTTGCCCTGAAGGTCATGCTTGACCTGAATCCAATCCAGAAGGTGTGCAGCACGCCCCTGGGGAGGTGCCAGACTCACAGGACATGGCCCAGACCTGCCCAGGTGCAGGCGTGTGCACCTGTGTACAGAACAAATCAGCAGGTAGCATTGCACCTTGGGGCATGTGCCTGCGAAGGAATAGATGTCGGGAGTTCCCAGGAGACCCAGAAAGGTCTCCTGGAAAAGGTGCTACAGGAAGCAGATTTGGGTGTGGGCATGGGTGCCTGGGCCAGGGAGTGGCAGGGAGGGGTAGCTGTGCAGGAGGGACCAGAATTGAGGCCTGGCTTGAGCAGCCGTTGGATGTGGTGTATTTATAGAAATGGGAGGACTTGGTGAGGGAATTGTGCCTTGAACATTTCAGTGTCACACCCAACTTGGTCCTAGTGGGCGCTAAGAAGGTGCGGATGGGCTAGAAGTACAGGCCTGGGTGTCCCCACGTCCAGATGTAAAGGCAGGGGGTGAGGGGCCCACCGGGAGCAAGTGTGGGGGGAGGAGTGGCTGGACCCAGCCTGGCAGAGGTGGAGGGGTGTCTGCGAGGCCGTGGTAGGAGACTGCTTTGTGAAGGAGCCACAGGCCATGGACCAAGGCTGGGCAGGAGATTGGTTTGGGTGATGTTGAGGCTGATGATGGAGGCCAGTGAGGGCAGTTTGCCCTGGCGGCTTTCTTGGATGTTTGATAGGATTTACCTACAGAACCATCTGGCTTGGAGGAATTTGGGGAGGGGGTTCCATTTAAATGGGGGTCTGTCTCTTTCTTAATTGACCCTAGTCATCTTCTCCAGGAGCTTTATGATTTCATCTAAGTTTCATTATTTACAGTTTTTAAAAATCCTTAATTCCTACCTGTACTTTTATGGACCGTTTAATTTTTGTCCACTTTTTATTAGGTGGTGTATATTTTTCTGGCTAAGAGCTTTTTAGATAAGTCATCTGTATTCCAAATATTTTTTCCAGATATTTTTATTTGTTTGGAATGATACAATATTTTTAAATATTATATATTCCAGTATCTCTCTTGTTTTCAGTTGTACTTAAGGGGGTCTCCCCACTTCGATTGTATGTGGGGTCTCTTGCAATTTTTGGAAGGCTTAAGTTTTTTGGAGGTGGGAAGATTTTATTTCTGTATTACATATTTACACATTTTTGTATATGAATGTGAACAAAGCAGTTTTATTTTCTTGCAGTTGTTCTAGCATCACTTATAGAGTCATCCCTCCTTTTCCCAGGTGAATTGCAGCGTCGCTGTTGACTATGCAGAGATTGCCCATCTGAGCTCTCTTACCTGTCTCTTGACTGGTTGGCCCCAGGCCTCACGGGCACAGGTGGAGCAGGGATGGACTCTGGACCTCTCCCGTGGGGAGCCCCCACAGGGTGGAACACTGCCCTTTTATATCCCATGGTCCCCTAGCTTAGAGATGACTAGATCCAGGTGATTGTCCCATAATTCCTGTACGTCCTTAACCAGGGCTTCCTCCGAGAGCGCCCTACAGAGAGATGCCCCTCCTCAGATGTCCACAAGAGGTTCCTGGCTCCTCATCAGTCATATATCACATTTGCGTATAAATTGGGATCTCATTCTGGACTCTATTCAGTTCACTGCCTGTTTGCTGTTCTTGCACCAATATTATACCTGTTTGATTTTATTGGCTGTCTCTGTAGGAAGTCCTGTAGGTAGGTTCACCCTCACTGTTTTCGCATTATTTTTTGGCTTTACTTGGTTGTTTATTCTCTAATATGAACTTTAGGATCATTTTATCTAGAGCTTTGAAAATTCTGTTGGGAGTCTAACTGGAATGATGTGACATCTATGTTTTGGAAGAGTAGACATGTATATGACATCTTCCATCAAAGAATTTGGCTTGACTTTCCCTATGGATATTTTATATTTTCTAGTGTGATTTTATATTTTTCTTCACATGGGTCTCAGATAAACCTACTCCTTAAGTATTTTATAATTTGTGATATTTTTGTAAATGGAATTTTTTTCCAATTCTATTGCACACATAGAGAAAATCTGTTGATTTCATATCTAGCTACTTTATCAAATTCTCCTATTGGATTGTCGGCAAAGTCATGACACATTTTTGCAATGAAAAACATAGAAAAAATACATCATGACTTTTCCGACAACCCAATAGAATTCAAATAGTTTTTATTGAGTGTCTTGAGTTTTCTAGATATTCACGTTTATTAACACAAGGTGGTGTCCTCTCTGCTTTTCCGGTGTGAACATCAGTCACCTCACTGTCAGGCCTGACATGCTGGTCAGCCATGGGATCACATTTGTTGTGGGGCCTACTTTTTTAGGAGAGGTTGTGGAATTTCCAGATGCTTTTCTCTTAGCATCTGTTACTATGGTCATATGATTTTCTTTTCCTCCTGGATTTGTGGATGTAATCACCGGGTCAACCAGCCTGTCTGTCATTGTTTTGTCCTAGAGTCAACCCGGGCTGTTTCTTGCTGTGCAGTGCTTTTCCACTGGCTACGGTTTTTTACTGTGTGCCACTATCTTCATACAGGAGACTGGTCTGCTCTGGTCTGATCGGTCTGAGTGTTAGCAGGGTGCAGCCCGTGTACGATGAGCCTGCTGGGACTTTATGGCCTGGGGTAGTTTAACTTACACTGGAGACAGCTGCCTGTTAAGTTAGCGGTCAAGGACGGCTTACAGATCATTCATGCTCATTCTTTCGTCAGGTTCCATTTCATGGGCCAACTGGGTAGTTTGTAGTTTGCTAGAATTTAATTCCTCCATCTCTCGATTTCCAAACTTGTGTCCCTGGTGTCTCCCCTGTGCTCACGTCTCCTTTCTCATTCCTGAACACATCTGTATTCCTTTTCTCCGTAATGGTTTATGAAAGGCTTGTCTGTTTTTACTTCTGTGTAATTATTTTCAGTTTCCATCTTTAACTACTTCTTCCTGGTTTCTCTTCTCTTTCTCTCCTTTCTTACTTTCATGTCTTACTCTCTACCATGGAGGACATTTGAGTCTACATGGGGAGGGCATGTGTTTCCCTTTTCTTTGCTTGCTGATCCTTGGTTATTTCAATTTCTTCCTAGTTCAAAGAACTAATTGTAGACATTATTTATTTTCTGTCATATCATTGTTTTCGTTTTCAGTATTTTTCTATTTCCTGACTTTTTCTTCAGGATTATTTCATTCTCTTTTAAGCTTCCCTAACTATGTTAGAAATTAGCAGCAGAGAGACCTGCTTGGTGGCCAGAGCTCAGGTCTGACAGTTGCAGGTTTTGATGGCCATGGAGACTTGTCCCCTGGCCTGCCTGGTTGGACCTGGTGGGCTTGGAAGGAGAGCTGTCCCTGGCTGGACGTGGTGATGCCATGTCGATAAAGCTTGGGGGTAGAGACCTCTGTCCCTCACTGGCTGTGTGTGTCTGTGGCTTGTCAGGAAGTAGGTGACAGTGCGCTGTGTTGCAGCAGGGCCTGTCCGCCTGGAAACCATGCATGGTTTCATGCATGGTATCCACCCTGGAACAATTCTTGCCTTCCTTTCTTGTCTGGTATTGTTTTTTAGCCTTTCAGATTCTTGAAGTTTTAGGGCTGTTTTTTTAATGGCATACACCTAGATTTGGTTTATTTTAATTCAACCTAACAGCCTTTTTTTTTTTTTTTATGAAGATTTTATTGGGGAATTGGGGAAGGGGAACAGTGTTGGAGAATTGGGGAAGAGGAACAGCCAAGTTGTTGTCCTTTAATCTTAGTTGTGGAGGGAGCAGCAAGCTCAGCTCCAAGTCCAGTTGCGCTGCTCAGCTCAAGGTGCTGAGTTCAATTAGTTGCCGGCGGGCATAGCCACTATCCCATGTGGGAGTTAAACCCAGCAGCCTTGTTATTAAGAGCGCATGCTCTAACCACTGAGCCATCTGGGTGGCAGCCCAACTCAAGGTGACGAGTTGAGTCTTAGTTGCAGGTGGGTGTAGCCCACCAGTCAAACTGGCAGCCTTGTTGTTAGGAGCACGTGCTCTCACCAGCTGAGCCATCCTGCCATCTGTTGGCAGCTCAGCGGCAGCTCAGCTCAGGGTACAGCGTCACTGGCCCTTGTGGGAATCAAACCATAAACCCTGTTGCTCAGAGCTTGTGCTCTTGGGCAAGCTCTTAACCAACTGAGCCACTCGGCTAGCACCAACCTGACAATCTTAAGTGCTATACTTAACTTTCTAGTCAGTATACTGCTATTATCTTAATTTGTACTTTCTGATTACCCTTCTTAAATATTTCATTTCCTCCTTTCCTCTTTCTCTTGATTTGGAAGTTAAATGTTTTTACTCATGGCCTTAGGCCAAGTACATCTATTTAAAGTCTGAAGTTACTAGTTAATCTCTCTCCCTCCCTCCCACACAAGACCCTTCATCACCCCCAACCATCCACACATTAGTGTAGTCAGGGATTTTAATTCCATTCATTTTTATACCAAATCAGAAGTGAAAGTGTTCTAGGTCAGCGTTTCTGTCCGTGTACCCGTGTCTCAGTGTCTTTACTCCCTTTCCTGCTTCTTCTGGTTCAGAGTCCTTGGTCCTTTAGTCGGTCTCTTGATGGAATGGGCTCTGGTCTTCCACTTGCGGCCTCTCCAGAGAAGCTGCTGCCTCCAGGCTCTGGGCAGTGTGTGCCTGACAGGAAGTTGGCAGTGGTTGGGCCTGGAGGCAGAGCTTCCCCTGCCCCTTTCTGGCGGCTATGCCCTAGGCCTTCTCCTGGGAAGCGGGGGGCTTCGGGCCCCTGGGTGGCCTTTATTGACAGCCTGCCCTAGCAGGAAGTGGGGGCCGAGCACACAAGTGAGCAGCTTCCCTGTGGGATTGGGCGTGTGTGTGTGTGTGTGTGTGTGTGTGTGTGTGTCCCCGTCTGTGTCCTGGCTTGTGCCCCGTGGCCTTGAGGGCCAAGGCAGCCCGGGCAAGGCAGTTCTCACACTCTTCCTGACTCTCCTGTCCTCTTCCCCAGCTTTATCACCTTTCGCTCCTGCGCGTACCTTGACAAGAAGCACACCATCTTTGGGCGGTAAGAGACGCTGCTGCGTGAGGTCTGGGGTGTTGGGAGTGCAGGCTCCTTCCCCAGATGGGGCCGCTCCCAGGCCTGGACCTACCCTCCTTTGTCCTTGTGACTGTCCTGTTAAGGCCGTGGCCGTGCAGAAGTGGGGGCTTGGGCCTTCTCTGGTGGGCGGGGGACATTGGCTAAGGAGAGGCCAGCTCAGCCCCGCCTGGTAGCAGCCCACCCCAGAGTCCACCCCTCGGGCTGTCCTTTGGATGGTCCCGAGTCACCCATCTGGGCCGCCTCTTATATTTCTCTCCATCCTCTTGTCCAGGGATCAGCAGATTTTTCCTGTGAAGGCCCAGGTGGTATTTCCAGCTCTGTGGCCTTGTGGTCCCCATCGCACTCCTCAGCTCTGTGGCTGTAGCATAAAAGCAGCTACAGCGTGGAAACAATGGGTGTGCTGTGCCCCTGTAAAACTTTTGACAGCCAGGCAGCCAGCCAGCTCGACCTGCCTCTTGGGCCCTCCTCTCCAGGCCCAAAGTCCTGTCCCGGCCCTGTGGGTCTTTCTGAATCTAGTCTGTCTGCGCCCTTTGCCTGTGTGGGGCCTTCGGGGGGCCCGCAGCCTGGGCCCGCTCTCAGCCCCTCTTCCTGGCATGCCATGAGGACTTGGCCTTTGGGGTGCCCAGGGCTGGGCACATTCAGAGGTGCCCGTCTCTCTGCCGCAGGGTTGTTGGAGGCTTTGACACACTGACAGCCATGGAGAATGTGGAGAGTGACCCCAAAACTGATCGCCCTAAGGTATGCACCCCAGAACGTAGTGTCTGCTCCTCCGGCTTGGTGCTGGGCAGGCATGGGGGTGTGGGGCCCTGTTCACTCGCCTCCCCTCTGCTGTAGGAGGAGATCCGCATTGACTCCACCACGGTGTTTGTGGACCCCTATGAGGAGGCCGATGCTCAGGTGAGGAGGGTCGGCCACCACATGGGGAGGGGTTCCGGGGAGTCCCACCTGGCCTGCGGGGCTCTGGGACAGACGCTGCCCTGCTTCACCTCAGATTGCTGAGGAGCGGAAGAAGACGCAGCTCGAGGAGGCGGCCCCAGAGAGCACAGTGAAGAAAAGCCAGCCCAAGCCAGGGAGCCAGGGCCCCCCGACATACCGCCAAGGGGTGGGCAAGTACATCAGCCCAGCAGCCACGTGAGTAGGGTGGAGGCTGGCGTCCATTTCCATGGCTCACCCCACATGCTTACCGATGCCCACAGGTCAGAGCCTGCTGGTGGTGGGGAAGGAGGCACCAGGCACTGGCTCAAGTAGTGAGCGGGTGCTGGGGACCTCAGTCCAGGCCCTGGGACTCGGGGTCGGGGGTGACATGTGGGGACGTGACTCCTAGCTCGGGGCCTGGTACCCCCCACGGCAGCTGAAGTCTGGTTCTTTTCTTCCCAGGAAACGGGTAGCAGAAGAAGAACCATCAACCAGTACAGCTGTCCCCGTGGCCAAGAAAAAGCCCAGCCGAGGTTTTGGGGATTTCAGCTCATGGTAGCAGCGGGCCTGCTGCTCTGGACCCTGGTAGGGACTCAGGGCTGGGTCTTATGTCCCCTGAGTTTTCTGCCCTCATAAGCCTGCCCTTTGGGCTGCGACTCTTAATAAAGTTCTTGCCTGTACCTGGGTCCCCTTTCCTGACCCCAGGAGCCCATGGTCCTCCCTCATCCTACACCCAGTGCAGAGTGGCCTGGCCCTGTTTCCAGGCGTGGGCCCAGCCTGAGCCCACGCCTTACACTACCAGGCACTGGGTCTGGCCCTTAGACCAGCCAGGGGTGTGGGCCTGGGTGCCGGAGGAAGGGCTGTGTCTCCTGATCCCGGCTTTCTTACCACCACTCACTGCCATCGTCTTCTCAGGGACTGTTTACTCACTGTGGTCCCTCACCAGTGGTGTCACTTAGAACCTTGTTAAAAACACAGATTCTCAGACCCCATACTTTCTGACCTAGAGGCTGGGGGCAGGGCTCCAAGGTCTGTATTTTGACAACGTTGGGTTTAAGGACCCTGAACTAGAACCTTGATGTTTATTTCCAAAAACCTTTTCTGTCGCCTTGTGCTTGGGTTTGCTGAGTCCAGCCCACCCAGCAAGGACCATGGGCGGTCACAGCCATGTCCACTGCACACCTGTCTGCCTCAGGATGGTGACGAGACCATGCGTGGGTGAAGCGAGCTGGCTCCTGCTGTTCCTGATGGACGTGCAGAAGGCCCCGGGGAGCTGGCATGCCCCCCTCGCCCCTACCTCCCCTCCACCCTCAGGGCCCGTCCTTATGCTCCAAAACTGACCCTCAGCCCCAGCTCTTAGAGCTTCCGGGCCAGCTGCACCAGCATTTCCTAACTTAAAAAGATGCCTTCCCTGATCTTATTTTTCTATAAATGTCTTCAAAAAACTTATTCTCGCCTGCCCGTCCTTGTTTTCCATTCATTCTGCAGCCTGTGCCAGCCTAGCTTCCGTTCTGCTGACCTTGACACCGCTACCTCAGCTTTCCTGAAGTGCCTCTGCAGAAGCGTGGGGACAGCTACTTCCTCCTGGGACCCCCATCTCCTCCAGCCCTGGGGCTCTGAAAGGGTCACAGTCCACCATTCACATCCTCTCTCAATGCCTATGGTCCTCGGGTTGACACAGGCCCCCGCCCCCCCCCCCCCCCCCCCCCAGTTCTAACTCGGCTCGATTCTTCTTTTCCTCCTCACTCCAAACCTCAGTTCCATCAGTAAGCCTCGACAGCTTATCATTCCAGAACGTCCATGGCTCTTTTCCTCTCTGATGCTGAGCTTCAGGCCCAAGCCCTTTGTCTTTCACCTGCCTCTGTCCGTGTCCCTCATGCATGTCCACACAGATGCCATGTCACGTTCCCAAAGCTCGCCAGCCGTTGTCATCTTGCTTCAGGCCGGTCACTGGCTTTTCACTGCTGAGAACAAGGTCTGTGCCCTGCCTACAGCTTGTCTCTCTGCAGTCTCCCTTCCCATAACCGTCAGCCAGGGACCTGAGCTGCACAGAGTGACGGCCTAGCCCCTCTGCACCTTTAGCCAGGCCCTGGCCCCTCACTTCTTCACGACCCCCTCCCAGCTACACACATCTGAGAACTCACTTGTGAAAGGCTTACCTGCTGTTGGCAGCAACTCTCTCCAAAATCCTGCCTCACAGTAAGAGAAGGCTAGGCAGAGTGCAGGGTGAAGGCCCTGGGGATGGGGTATAGTATGCCGAGGGCTTCTGGACTCCTTGGGGGAAGGGGCCTCACCCTTCAGCAGTTCAGAAGCAGGAGATTAGTGCAGCTTAGCCGCAGCCCTCTAACTGCAGGGTAGACTTTTCTTGGGCCACGCTGACAGGCCCCAAACAGGTAGGGAACCTGGTGACCAGTGCTACAGGGGCTGCTTCTGCGATGACGGCCGTGTATGACAGCACAGGACCAAAGCCGCCTATGGAGAGGGACCCCAGACCCCTTTGTTCCTGGTGTGGGACACCAGGGCTTCATCCCTCATGATCAGAGTGCCTAAGACAGGTGTGCTACTGAATAGGAGACATTGGACATGGAAGCTTTATTTGTAAACCTCTTACAGACACAGGACCAAGCGCCAGACACAGGGATGCCGAGGGAAGCTTGTACACTTGAGCTTGGCAGTCCTGCTCCAGGGACAAACCTTTGGGCCGGCCCAGGCTGCAGCCCCACGGAGCCGCCCCACAGCAGGAGGACAGGCTAGCCCAGCGCCTTTGACAAATGAGGGTTTACATTTCTGTAGGTCATTTTGGAGCTTAAATTGTAGTTTTCCAGATATTAAAACCACTTGGATTTTGTAAGTACCTGGTGAGGTCATCAAGTAAATTAAATGACTTGAAAAATTCCCATTTCTGATCCTTCCTAATATCTGACAGATGCCATCAAGAATAAGCTCTAAGGTATAAAAATACTATATATATGTGTATATATAAAACAGCAACAAAACTAAACCACATTTCTAAAGCAAATGTACTGTGCCAGAGGACTCAATGTAGTTTAAGTTAAATGCATTTATAATCCTGGCATCACCTCCCACTCCTCTCAAGGAAAAAATATTTTAAATAATTTAAATAAAAGTCAGGGATGATATTTACTGTTTAGGAATTTAAGAAGGTGGAACATTCCAGCACTTTACCAGCACATCATGGTCTTGTGGACATCCTTCCCTGAAGCCAGCTCACAGTTCATTTGGTTTCAAAAGGAGCTTGGATTTTGCAAAAGACCAACAAAAAAGTGGTAAGAGTGTTGGCATCAATTACAAAAAATACAAGTAAGTCATAGGACCACTAGGAAAGGGTTTCAATGCCATCACAAAAGACGATACAAAAACCAAAGTGCTCAAATCGAAGGAGCAGTATACTTGCCCAGAACATATAAAAGCTTTAAATATGTTTAGTATATACAAAGATTGGTCAGAAGAATTTTAGAAGATTCTTCAGTTTAAGTGAAGCTCTTACGGAGAAGCGCTCAGGAGCAGCTGCCCTCGGCCCCTGCAGTTGTCACACGGCCCCATTTCCCTGGTCCTCGCCTCCAGATACAGTACTGAGGTTTGCAGAGGAACCAAGACGAGAAGGGAAATGTCAGTTCAGGCCGTTTTCAATGCTTGGTACTCCTCAAGGAAGGTGTCTTTCAGTCCCTTCCACGTTTTCACTAAGGATGAGCTGCAGATGTTTACTGTTTCAAATGCCAGTGCGCGAGTGAAGCATCCTCAGATTTTGGTCCATGGCAGCGAGAGCACCGTGAATAACTGCCACAAGAGTGACCCTGCCCCGGAGGCTCGAAGGCTGCATAGCCGAACACTAACTTGGATACATGGGGATGTGCCAGGACGGCCTAGATCTGTGGGGACACCAGCTCAGGGAAGCAGCAGCCAGGTGGAGCACCTGCCAAGTGCAGAGGCTTCCACAGCTGTACAAAGGTCTTCCCTTCATAGTCGAAGGCATATGTCAGGGGCTCCTCCATGCGCTCACTAGCCCTGACGTCCGCGTGCTCAGGGCTGCAATGTTTCCCACATTCCAAGGCTTCGACTCACGCAGAGATGGGGCCGAAAGGGACTAGGTGAGTAGCTGAACTAGAACCGGGCAGGAGAGACCAGTGCCTGCACAGGCAAGGGGCTCTAGGCTCAGGGGAGGCTGGAGTCAGGGAAGGGGCCTCCCTTCTCTCACTGTCCCCTGCCAGATACACTTGTTGCCACTGGACTAACCTTGTCTAAAAGGCAGTTTCAGAGCCATCCCACAGGCTGAGAAGCATCTGGGCACACTGCTCTCCTCTCGGCCTGCCTCCCCCAGGCCCTTTTCCTGTCCCTTGGTGCTGGGGTCCTGTGAGTCTCATGCCATGGTGACCACACCGAAGGTCTTTCCAAATGCCTGGCCCACCAGCTGGCATCGAGTTAGAACAGTGAAAACCAAAACTTATTTGGGAATGTTTTTTGGCCTCCATTCTCTGCAAATTGGCCAAAATCCCTGCATAGTGCCCACTCCCTGCAGAAACACGGGTGGATCAGAACTTAAAATACATGGCAGAAACGCAGGACTTAGGGGACTGTCCAGGCCCGTTTGTGTCAGCCCTGGGGACAGAACCAGGCAGGGCATGGGGACCCATCAAGCAAACCAAACATCTCACTTGTGAAACTTAAACCTGCCTTGCAACTTTAACCTTTTTTGAAAATATTAAAACAATCTAGCAAATCTCAAGTTTGGAAGTTCATCCTATTAGTTTTGGCCTCTTTCAAACGCAAAAATAATTATTTTTCTTCAAGTACATCAGAGTAGAAAAGGAAATCCGATTTACTCAGTCCAGTGTGTTAAACTATTACTCACTCCGTGGACCAGCCACTCAGCGACTGATAGACACATGCACCTGCAGGGCCCTGGGACAGTCTTTGCTAACAACTGGTTCCCTTGCTTTCTACATAAGGAAGGTATTGGCCTAAGTAAACAAGATGTTCCATTAGACACATTCCTCTATCTATAGCTTATCTAAAATATTATCACTGGTGTCCTGTTTTTGACTGAACAAGGCTACAAAAACACCCTTTGTATACAGATTTGTTGACTGCTTCTGGAAGATTCTGAAATGAGCACTATGACAAAAGCTCATTTGCAAGAGGAATAACCAATTTGTAATTTTGCAAATGAGGAAAACAGTGGGCTACAACACCTCCACTCTAAGTGACAAGGGTGGCCCCGCTCTCTAGAGAGACCTTGTCCCTATAGTCTGGAGAGATTGGTCTGGTTTCTATTGAACATGAAAGAGCACAGCCAAACTCTATCTTAAAGGCATAGGTTAAAAAAGGTATTCACTAGATGGATAAGTCATCAGCTGGTTACTTCTTTCTCTAGAACTTGAGATGTTAGGAAAAGGTCATTGAAATGTTTCAGAAAAGATCACATGTGTGAAGAGGACATAGACCGGATGGAACCTTACCCATGGGAATGGTCAGGAGAGGTGGCTTGCGAGGTTCAAGTTCAAGAAGTATTATCATCCAGGATGCTCCTGTTTCCATTCCATTACAGTCTCTTTCACAAAATAGTATTCAGAAGAGAACAGGAAGTCTTCACTTTACTCCCAACCGTTGTCTTTGATCATGTGGGCAAGCTCAATAATAAATTTCCCTTCCTTATATTTCTGACTGCTCTCAAAGGCATGTTCCTTGAAAAAAAAGTAGAAAGAAAAGAAGGTTTCAGGACAGACTCTGTTTCATTTTTCAACTTCATTATACTTTGGTCAGAGAAAATAAGTCTATGGTATTATGTCTCCTCAGATGTCCCCTGCACCAGGCTGATGGCTGGGAGGAGTCTGTCTCGGGAGGCATGGAGAGCAGTGTAGGCCTCCGGTACACTTGTAGTCAAGTTATGGTGAAACTTGTAGGGAAATGAATTCAACTTTTTAAAAAAATATTTTATTGGGGAGTTAGGGGAGGGGAACAGTGTTGGGAAATCGGGGAAGGGGAACAGACAGGTTCCTGTCCTTTTGTTTTTCAGTCTAGTTGTGGAGGATGTCGCTTCACTGGCCCATGTTGGTACTATCATTGTGCTGTCCCTGGGTGAGGCAGTCGCTCGCTGGCCATTGGACGGCCGCTCATGGCGGCTCATTGCAGCTCACGCTGGCTGCCAGCCACTCAAGGTAGCACACAGCAGCCCACTGCAGCAGGGGCTACAACCTACGCAGTTGCCAGCGACTCACGGCAGCCCAGCTCCAGGTTGAGCTGTTGTTCACCATCTTAGCTGTAGAGGGCGCAGCATCACTGGCCCTCATGTGGGATCCGAACTGGGGCCCTGCTGCTCAGAGCTGGCGTCCCAAGCCAACTCTTAACCAATGCGCCACTCGGCTGGCCCTCAAGTTTGTTAATGAGCACCTACCACATGCAGAGAAATTTGGAAGGTAGAAGAGGAGAAAGATGCTTCTTCTGGGGACTCTAAAGGAGAGTGAAGATAACTGCACCAAGAGTCCCGGACACAGTCCAAAGATGCCGGGGAGAAAGAAGGCCCTTTATTGGGGAGTGGGGGGTGGCCAGTGCTGGAATGGAACAGGCGAGCATGTGCAAGGGCTGGGGGAATATGCAGGCCTCACTGAGCCTGTCTCCATGCTGGGGACTCTGTCCCCTCATATCTGATGGGGACATGAGACACCAGCAATGATCGAAAATTCCAGGAGGGACAGCAGGTGGCCCTGACAAAACCAGAATGGCTGCAGAAGACAACTTCCAGGAGGTACCACTCTAGACGGGCCTCTCCAATCCTGAGTCTGGGCTGGGGGCATGCACGAGATGGCTGGAGGCACTGGGTACATGGGACAGAAGCTGGGGATGAGGGACAAGTTTGGGAGTTGTCAACAAACAGGAGGTCAAAACAGGTTGCGATCAGAGGCAGGTCAGCCTGAGAGGTGGGAAGAAGAATAAGCAGAGTGTGAAGGAGGAGGGACTGTCAGGGCTAAGCACCCAGCAGGCAGGGGGAGGCCAGGCCTTGGTGAGGGCGGCTGCACCTGTACCTGCAGGAAGCCTGGAGGAGGGAGGAAGAGCCAGGAGGTAAAGGCTAGAGATGGGGTGAGATGGCCACATCGGGCACAGGTGTGAGGACCAAGAAGGGGCTGAGGATGAGAGCCTGTGGGTGGAGGGGTTCCCTGGCAAGCGAGGCACCAAGTGCTGCAGAGAGTTTGCTGTGATCACTATTGCAAAATAACATCAGCTCCCCTGGGCCCTGGCTGGCCAGTGAGTGTCCCCCAGATGGGCGGGAACCACCTCCCTCTCCATGGGGTCTTCAGAGAGCACCGGGTCTGTGGGGTGGGGCCGTTTGCCCCCCACCAGCGTGGCTGTTCACTCCTGCCCTGCAAATGCAGGGATGCCCAGACATCTTTAATTGGCTCAAAAGAAATGCTATTTTAAAATGTATTCTTTTACTGATAGGATCACACTTCCAGAGGGAATCTTATGCCTTTGCAAATATTGTTTCTGTTTGTAAATGTTTTACTTATTATAGTAAATCTGCATTCTCTGAAGAAAACAAGGTGGTTACTCACATATTTCCACCCGAGCGTAGTTTTGCAGTTTTCACAGTAGATGTCTGCAACAGCGTGTAGGCCAGTGAGAAGGACTCTCTCCTCCGCGGGGCCACAGCCCACATTCACCCTGCAGGGAAGGAGGCAGCAGCTGCTGGGGATCCTCTCCCCTCGCAGGGCATTTCCACCCCCCACCTGGAGGGGGCACCCCAACTCCCACCCTAGCCCCTGCTTTCTTGAACCAATCGGTTACCAGAGATGCAGCAGTGTTTCTTCTTAACTCCCCGCTTCCCCCACCCCCTGTTCACCACCACCTCTTAGGAGAACAACTTTTCATTTCCCCAGGACAGGACAGGCTGTGAGGAGGTGACTACAGCTCTGCAGTAGCAAAACTCAAAACCTACCACAAATGGGAAAGAAACCACAGCACGTGTACAGGAGCTAGTTCCTCAGTTAAGAGTATTATGCTTTCCCCAAACTCTCAGGTTAGAGAGAGAGTTCTTTAAGATCACGTAAGATCTTAAATTTTACTGGGTAATTCTAGACCAGGGGTCGGCAAACTTTGAGACGGAAGAGCCAATCCTGTCCCTCGCAACAATTTAAAAATTATTCGAGAACCATAAAACAAATGAAATCACCATTATGTGAATATCCTTTAAAATTTTTAAAAATGAGGGCCGGCTGAGTGGCTCAGTTGGTAAGAGCGCAAGCTCTGAATAACAGGGCTGCCAGTTCGATTCCCACATGCACCTGTAAGCTGCACCCTTTACAGCTAAGAGTGTGAACAACAGCTCGACCTGGAGCTGGGCTGCCGTGAGTGGCCGGAGACGGCATAGGCTGCAGTGGGGCTGCAGTTGGCTGCCATGAGCTACCGTGAGTGGCTGGCAGCCAGCGTGAGCTGCCGTGAACCGCTGTGAGTGGCCGTCCAAAGGCTGGTGACCGACGGCCTCTGCTGGGAAGAGCACAATGACAATACCAACACGGGCCAGTGAAGTGGCGTCCTCGACAACTAGACTGAAGAACAGAAGAACAACTTGTCTGTTCCCCTCCCCCAATTCCCCAATAAAACCTTTAAAAAAAATTTATAAATGAAACTATTGGATCTTCGGAAAAGTCATGACATATTTTGTCTATGTTTTCCAAAGGTCATTTATTTATATAAAGAACAAAGATCAATCAATGATATAGTGCCCGTTTTGTTCGATAACCTTTTGCCATCTTTCAGTGAGCTTCACAATTTTTCGTTCATAGAAGGACCTATCTTTATTTGTGAAAAACTGAACAAGGTGCTGATTTACAGCCTCATCTGAATTGAACGTTATACCATGCAAGGAGTGTTGAAGAGAGCGAAACAAGTGGAAGTCTGACGCCACAAGGTCAGGTGAGTATGGTGGGTGTGGCTTCACATCCCATCCAAGCTCCAATAATTTTTGATGGGTGATCAAATTTGTGTGTGGTCTCACATTGTCGCGATGGAACACAACTCCTTTACAATTAACAAGCTCTGGACACTTCTGGATGATGGATTCAAACTGTCCAATTGCTGACAGTACACATTCAAATTGTTTGGTTCCTTGGTAGGAGCTCGAAAAACACGACACCTTTAAAATCCCACCACACTGAGAGCAGAACCTTCCTTTGATGAATGTCTGCTTTCGATGTTGTTTGAGGCAAATCATCACGTTGGGACCGTGTTGTGCACCACATTGTTGTAAACAATCCACTTCTCATCACCAGTTATCAGTCACTTCAAAAAAGGATCGTTTTCCTCACGTTTAAAGAGCATATTGCAGATGTTTATACGCGTTGTCAAATGAACTTCTTTGAGTTCATGCGGAACCCAAATATAGAGCTTGCTTACGTATCCCAGCTTCTTCGAGTGGTCGTGAACGCTTGAATGATGGATGTTTAATGTTTCTGCAATCTCTTGTGTAGTGTAATGCGGGTTTGACTTGATCAATACCTTTATTTTGCCATCATCAACCTCGGTGGGCCTCCCTGACTGAGGAGCATCGTTGAGATAAAAATCACCAGCACAGAATTTCGTGAACCAAGTTGGCACTGACATTCTTGTAGAGCACTGTCACCATAAACTTTATGCAACTTTTCACAAGCTTGACGCGTGTTCTTCCCTTTATGGAAGTAGAGCAATGAAATGTGGCAAAAATGCAGTTTGGTCTTCCATCTTCAACTTGTTGTAAAATCTCCAAAACTCAACCAAATTGCTCAATTTTTTTTAGAATGAAGCTAGAACTGTCAGCTGTCTAATGACATAGCAATAACAGATGCAAATGACTCGTCCTTTCAAAAATGAACTAGTGCCATCTGTTGCAAACATGCATCATGACTTGTCCGTAAACCCAATAGGATAGTTTTATTTTCATTTTTAATTTTACTTCAGAGCCACATGTACATGCCCAAAGAGCCGCAGTTTGCTGACCCCTGTTCTAGACCACTGATGAACACTATGAGTTCCAGCTTTGAGTAATGAAACGGATGTACAGAAGCAATAAATGTGATGCTAGCAAACACTGCATGTCTGCAAGGCTAATGCAGCGATACTCACACAGAATTGAAGAGGTAGGCACGTCCCTGACTTCCCTGAAAGGACTGCAAAGAAGAAAAAAGTTTTAAAAGACTTGTTGTGATAAGACAAAAAGTGATGGTGAGTTTAGTATTTCGGAATGAAAGTGGAGAAGCTGGGTTTCAGGTCATGGACCTCGACGTGAGCTGAAGGGTTGCCTTGCAGGGCATGAAGTGGCTGCACTCAGGGCCCTGAGCAGCACAAGCGTCTTCCCGAAAGGCGGGCCTGGGGAGTCCCAGGGTGCCTAGAGCCCCAGAGGGCCTGCCCAGGTGTTCTCATTCGATCTGCCAGGACAAGATACACCACGTCTGTCAGATATTAGGGGCAAGAAGACATTTCCAGGCTTTTCCATGGAAATAAAAAAGGTCACTGTCCAAGATGGCTCCTTACTTGGAGGAAAGGACCTTCTAGTAACAGATCAAACCAGGAAAGTGTTACAAGAAATAGCTTGTAGCATATTCACATATTCTAAGATTATTAATGAGGCAGAATAGGGTATTTGTACCTCCCTGATATAACTGGGTCACAGCTCCCACAACCCTCACAGGAACAAGAGGAAACACCAGCTTCGGGGCGGGGGGGGAGTTTCGTCTGCTCCACTTTGAGGCTCTAGACCAAATGGAACAGATAGATCACAAAAATAATCAATGAAATACAAACCAAATCGAGAACATGTCTTTGGTTTCTGTGCCTATCACCTCAACACAAATTCAAGAGTGTGAGGAATGTTGATTGGCACACAAGTTGACAATATCAAAGTGTGAAGGGCACATACTGAGTGGCCCAGCAATCCCACTTCTAAGAATTGACTGTGAAGAACAAATCAGCTTGAGTACATGAGGAAATGTGACAAGAATGGTCACCATTAGTGTTTGAAATCCCACCCCCCAAATGGGAGAAAGATGCCCATTGACAAGCGAGCAAAAAAGTGTTCACATCCAGGACTCATGTAGACATTAAAAGGGGGATGGGAACTGATTGGTGTGAGCGGGAATGGAAAGACAGTCATAGAATACCGTTAAGAAAAGCTAGCTATAAAATGACACATTGTGTGAGCCCTTTAAAGTGAAAAATGTGGGGTTGCCTGAGTGGCTCAGTTGGTTAAGAGCTTGCTCAAGAGTGCGAGCTCTGAGCAACAGGGTCGCTGGTTCGATTCCCACATGGGCCAGTGACACTGCGCCCGAGTTGAGCTGCCGTTGAGCTGCTGCTGAGCTGCCAACCAGGGCAGGATGGCTCAGTTAGTGAGAGCACGTGCTCCAACAACATGGTTGCCTGTTCGAGATGGTGGGCTATGCCCATCCCCAACTAAAGACTGAACTTGGCACCTTGAGTTGGGCTGCCGCCCGGGTGGCTCAAGAGATAGAGCATGCGCTCTTAACAAGGCTACTGGTTCAACTCCCGCATGGGGTGGTGGCTATGCCCACCTGCAACTAATTGAACATGGCACCTTGAGCTGAGCAGCACGACTAGGCTTGGAGCTGAGCTTGCTGTGCTCTCCACAACTAAGACTGAAGGACAACAACTTGGCTGTTCCCCTTCCCCAA
>NW_017731793.1:368328-374737 GCF_001890085.2 Hipposideros armiger
TAAAAAAAGAAAAAAAGGATCCTTGGGGTCAGGGGACTGCTTGTTAGTGCAAAGATGGACTGAGAGGCTGGTGAACCCCTCTCAGGACAGTATCTCTTGCCTCATATGAATTAAGTTCTACGCTAAGTGGTAGGTGTCATGGCATAACAATGTAAGGAAGAAAAAGCAGCAGTTTACTTTATCAGCAGCTGAAACACAAGTCTGATACCTCTTGGCAGCCTATGTGCTTGGAGAGTTTAGGTTCTCAGCACCCTTTCATCTTTAAATGCTCACTCAATGTCATGACTGTTTCCACCTAGCAGGCCTCTGCTCTTGATGTTATTTAAAACACAGCTTAATGGCTTTAGGGTTCTTTGAAAGATGCAGCTCAGATTCCTTCTGGCCCACCTCATGACGGATCCGCAGGCATGCTTCAGGCATGCTTCAGAGCAAAGATCGCAATGGTGCCTGCCACTGACACCGGCTCAGGTGTCACAAGCTCAGCAAGGCCGCCAAGCCACAAAGCTCCACCCCGGAGGCCCCGGAGCAGCTCTGCCTTGGAAAGCAACCAAGAAACCAGGTAGGTGCCTGAGGTACTTCTACTTCTGACCTGAAACTTTTGAATGGACAATGGAGCCACAGGAGCAATGAGAGAACAGAAACTCTGCCTTGTTTAACAGTTTTTATTTTAGATGATGAACAGAAATGAGACAACCTCTCATTGTTACCTAGTTAAAACACAAGTAGATAAATGTTTGTCTAATTGAGTGAAACAAGAAGGCTAAGCGGAGATTCCTGAAAGGAACAACTTCCTGACGGACTTTTTTTGCAAAGGAGCTTGAGGTTCATGGAAGGCAGCCCTGTGAGGATGGGTGGGGGCTGTCACTGTTTCCCAAGGGAGCGGGAGTGTTTTAAATGTTCATAAGTGATTGATTATAAACATTACACACTGCTTGCTAATAAAATGTTCAATTTAATACAGAAGACTCGTGCTCTTTTCACAGCTACCAGGCTGCTCCCATCCTACAGGGTGCCCACAGCTTCTCTACTGGGCATCTTCCTGAAAGACCCCATATCCCCCATGATAGCTTCTTTTCTTCTTTTTTTTTTTTCCAGTTATAGTTAACATTCAATATTATAGCTCTTTTCTTCTTAACCATTCTGAGTTTTTAAAAAATTCTAATTCCTTTATTATTAAATTATTTCCACAGATTTTCTAGACTTCTTTGTTCCTTCAGTGTCTCTGGTTTCACACTAATTTTACTGCTCTGACAAATAACTGACTCATCTTGCTCTTCATGATATCTGGCAGTCCCAGCTGCCTGGCCCTCCAAACCTACCCACTGTGTAAAGATCATGACCAAAATCATGGTGCAGCCACCCAATCATGCACAAAACTGTCATCAACGCTGCCCAGAAGGCTCTAGACTTTTAGGAAGTCATGTGATAGTTCAATATTCATCTACTAATTAGGTATGATAATCATTGTTAAGTATATCTGGTCAATTTCTAGACACAAACCACTTGCCTTAGAGATCAGCTCATCGTGATTGGCGAGGTGGGCTCTGCAATGGACACAGCTGTACGTTCGGTGACAGTTTGGCAGATAAGCTTGGAAAGTTTTGGATTTTGTCATCTTCACCATCTCTGCTGGGCACTCCTCGCTCAGCCCTGGGCTGGCACTGGAAGAATTATGGCTCTGCTGGGCTCTCTGACAGAAGAAACACTGGAATATGCACGCAAGAGCCGTTGTTGTTCAGAGGGCGTGTGGCACTGTCCACACAGCTGGGACGAGAGAAAAATGTCACAATCTGTCAACAAATCAAGACATAGAGTTATAGAGAGAATGAAATACATCAAGAAGGTATGTTTAGGATGTACACATTTTGAAGAATGGGGGTGGGGTGGGTGGACAGGACAAGAAGTTAAAGATCTAGTTCTTTAATATTAATTGTACATAAAAAGAATACTAATACCTAATCACCATTAACCATTCTAAATTTAGTTGGAAGTGGCAGATAAACTACTTTTACATACAAATAATTTGAGAAAAACATTTCATCAAATATATCTTATATCGTGTGTGGCTTCAGGAAATGTGTAAGGAACAGCAGTCAGCAAGGCTCCTGAGTGAGGCCAGCAGAAGCCCTGGGTACATCCTGTCCCAAATCACAGAATTAATGACTCAGAGCAGCATGACATTTATGAATATGAGTGATGGATCCACTATTAATTAATCTTTAAGAAATTACGTATCAGTCCAGAAATGAACCCTTGTATTAAAGTCAAATGATTTTCGGCAAGGATGCCAAGACCATTCAATGGGGAAAGGACAGTCTTTTCAACAAATGGTGCTGTGAAAACTGGGTATCCACATGCAAAGAATGAAGTTGGACCCTTACCTTACATCATATACAAAAATAAACTCAAAATATATCAGAGACATAAATGTAAGAACTAAAACTATAAAATTCTTATAATAAAATATAGTAAAATTTTTTATGACATTGGATTTGGCAGTGACTTCTTGAATATGACACCAAAAGCACAGACATGTATGCAGATTTACAGAAAGTAAAGTGAGAAGAAAACGGGGGCAGAGACACTATATTCTGAAGATAATGATTGAGGATTTTCCAGAATTGGAGAGACACCAACACACAGACTTAGTAGAAGTCCAATAATTCCAAGTAGGATAAACAAAAATAAAACCAAACCACGTGCTCCTAACAAGGTTGCCGGTTGAACTCCCACATGGGATGGTGGGCTATGCCCACCCGCAACTAAGATTGAACTTGGCACCTTGAGTTGAGTGGCCACGAGCTGCCGATGGGCAGCCAGATGGCGACTGTACTTGGAGCTGAGCTAGCTGCACCCTCCACAACTAAGATTGAAGGACAACAATTTGGCTGTTCCCCTTCCCCAATTCCCCAAAAAAATCTTTATTAAAAAAAAAAAAAGAAGCCAAACCTGGTCACATAACAATGAAACTATAGAACACCAAAGAAAAAGAAAAAAGTATCCAAAAGGGGAGGGAAAAATCACCTTTCAACAGAACAATTTCCCAAGGAAACGAGGGAACCCAGAAGGCAGTGGGGAAAGGTACCTTTAAGGTTCTGAAAGACAACTGCTATCCCAGAATTCCATATCTAGTGAAAATATCTTTTAAGAATTTGGTAAATGATATTTTTCAGACAACTAAAAAGTTTGACTTCAGCAAAATATCACTAAAGGAAGTTTAAGGGTGTGCTTCATTCAGACAGGAGAAAAACACTCAAGTCTAAACTTCGGACTATAAAAGAATGGTGAATAAAGAAAATGGTAAATATGTAAGGAAACAGCACAACAATGTCTTATACATCTTTTTTTTTTTTTTTTACCCAGGCCATCCCGCCACCTGTTGGCAGCTCAGCTCGGGCCGGGACTCGAACTGCTGTTGCTCAGAGCTCAAACTCTTGAGTGAGCTCTTAACCAACTGAGCCACTCAGCCGGCCCCTGTCTTATATAGCTTTAAAAAGATACAACTGTAATACATGACAACAATAAGGGTGAAAACTCAAATTAAGAAATGTACTTTTATATACCCATGGGTCAAAAACTAATGGAAATTAGAAATTATTTTGAACTAAACAATAATTACTTACCAGTACTTATAGGGAAATGTATAATCTTAAATGATGTATATTAGAAAGAGAGATGGAATTAAGAAGCTATAATAAACACTCATCTTTAAGAAGTTGTAAAGGTAACAAAAAAAAAATAACCCAGGGCCAGCTGAGTGGCGCGTTGGTTAGGAGTTGGCTTGGGGCGCCAGCTCTGAGCAGCAGGGCCCCAGTTCGGATCCCACATGAGGGCCAGTGATACTGCACCCTCTACAGCTAAGATGGTGAACAACAGCTCAACCTGGAGCTGGGCTGCCATGCGGTGACGGCAACGGCATAGGCTGCAGTGGGGCTGGTCGGCAGCGGGCGTGAGCTTTTGTGAGCGGCCATCCAATGGCCGGCGAGTGACTGCCTCAGTCGGGAAGAGTGTAATGATAATACCAACATGGACCAGTAAAGCGACGTCCTCCACAACTAGACTGAAGAACAAAAGGACAGCAATTTGTCTGTTCCCCTTCCCCAATTCCCCAACACTGTTCCCCTCCTTCAATTCCCCAATAAAATCTTTTAAAAAAACAACCCAAATAAAATATAAGAAAGGAAACAGAAAAAAGTCATAAAATGAGGGGAAGAAAAAAAGACATGAGTGCACTAGAGAGGCTCAACAAAGCCAAAAGTTTGCTCTTGCAAAAGATAAATAGAATTGACAAACCTCTGGTAAGACTGATCAGGGGAGAGAGGGGAGGGATCAAAGAGGTGGAATAAGCTGTCAGAAATGGAAATGGGATATCATTTTTTTAAATAAGATTTCTGGATAAGAGGATGCTGTGATCAATTTAAGTCAATATATTTGAAAATGGAAATTACACAGATAATTTCCTAGAAAAAAAATATAAGTTCTCAAAACTGACTCAAGAAGAAATAGAAAGCCTGAATAACCCTATTAACATAAAAGAAATGGAATCACTAGTAAAATGTTTCCTCCCCCAACTCTTTCTCTCCCTCTCCCCCGACCCTTACTCCCCAAACAAAGAAACAAACCAAAAGGCCCAGAAAGCATCACTGGTAAATTCTAAACTTCAAGGAAGGAAAAATTCCAATCTGACACAAACTCTTCCAGAAAAGAGAAAAAGGGAGCCCTCTTCAACCATCCAATGCAGTCAGCTAAACCTTGATCAGGGCAGTATATGAATGAAATCCTATAATTTTCTTCTCAGGAACTAAGATGCAAACATCCTAAATAATATTACCAAACAGAATCTAACAACATTTTAAAAGTATAATACTATTAAGTTGACGTTATCACAGGAATACAAGATCATTTAACACTAGAAAAATATGGTTAATAAATTTATCACCTATTGTTCTCTTAATCGGTTTATCTCAATATATGCAGAAAAAGCATTTGACAAAATTTAACATCCATTCACAATTCAAAAAACATTCCACGCCGAATAAAAATATAAGGGAACCTCTTTACCTGTTAAGAGTCATCTACTAAAAAACCCACAGTAAACATCACACTTAATGGTAACACTTTAGAAAACATTCTTCTTGAGATCAAAATAAAGCCAGGGTGCCTTCTACACCACCACTTTTGTTTAACAGTACCAGAGGCCCCAGCCAGCTCAGTAAGGCAAGAAAAAGAAATAAGGCATAAAGATGATTAGAAGGGAAAATATACAACAGTGTAACAGAACAATGTATCTAAGAACAAACTCAATGACATGAAACACCGTTACAGAGAATATCAAACTTTGAGGGACATTAAGGAAGACTTAAATAAAAGAGAAATAAATGATCAGGACTGGAAGATACTATAAATAAATGAATCCACCCCCACCCCAACCCCCCGTAAAGTAACCTTTAAGTTAAATGCAATTCAAATAAAAATCCAGGAAGGTGTGTTTGTGTGCGCGTGTGTGCATGCATGTGCGTGCAAGCCAAAGAGCTGGAAAGAAACAAAGAGACCTGGTTCTAAAACTTATCCTAGAAGTGTCTGTAGGGAAAGAAAAAGTTTTCCTCGACCCTCTTAGGACCCTGGCTCGGTCTGAAAATTAAACTGACAAAGACAGATTAACAGAATTTTTACCATGGGAGCCGTCACAAGAGAATGAAGACCAGAAGAAGAGACCAGAGCAGGAAGCTTTTATACCTTTTAGACAAAGAATCTATACATTTGTGAAGGACTGACAAAGCAGAGGAGCAGAAGTAACTAGAAAGATAAGGATTTAACACGATTTGTTTATACAGATTTCTTGGCCCCAAATTCCCTGTCTCTGGTGATAAGAACATCTTCATGCCTCCTGGTACAGGGAGGGCACCCTTCACATGGGAGTTTTACAGCCTGTGTCAGGGCATAAGGGTGAGGCAGAGAGGTCAGAGCGATCTGCTTCTGCCATTTTCTCAAACTCCGTCAGCTTAAGATATTCAATATGCCATGGTGCCACATTTTGGGGTAGTGTGTTATGAACCCCATTGTGTCAACAGATCCAAACTGGTGAAGAGCAAGATGGGAGCATGTCCTCTACTGGAGTCTGCCAGAGGGCAAGTCCTGTCATTTTCCACTAGAATCATCAAGACAGTGTGGTACTGGCTGGGGACAGAAAACAGATCGAAGTGACAGAGACAGACCTATGCATAGACATTGTGTATCTAGGAAAAAAAAAAAAGTTGGATCCTATTTCATACCATAAACAAAAATTAATAGCTTATCACACTTCCTAATAAAGAAAACCAGCAAGCGAGACTACTGTGGAGGAAATGTCTACACAAGGTGCGCACACCCACGCCCACACACCTATCTTCTAAAATGCAGCCTGTTTCCT
>NW_017731793.1:383631-388119 GCF_001890085.2 Hipposideros armiger
GGTGAGGCCCGCTCGCGCCCCGCCCACCCGCCCAGACGCCCAACAGGTGCCTCCGGGCCCCTCCCGCAGCCGCAGGCTCCTCGGGTCGCCACAAAGTAGCCGCCCGCGCAACAGTGTCGAGGCCCGCCCGTACTCACGGCCGCTCCGCGGTCCGCGCCCCGGCCCGCAGCACCCATCCAGCCCGGGGCTCGGTCAGCGCGGGATAGGCTCTTAGGCGGCCCGGGTAGGGCCCGGGACTCGCTGCGGCCGTTGGCGCCTCCGCAGGGCGCGAGACATCCTCCCGCCGCCGCCCCGCGGGCCGCCTGCCCTTTGTTTTGGAGCCACGGCACCGCCGCGCCGCCGTTAACGGCCTCGGAACGCAGCGCGGACCAATCAGCGCGCCGCGCCGCCCGCGCCCCGCCCCACTCCCCGCCCCGCACGCGCGCCCCCGCCCAGCGCGCTCCGAGCCCGGGAGCTCTGCCGGCTCGCACCACAGGGCGCGCCGCGCTCCCATTGGCCAGTCCTACGAGTGCAACCTTGGAGCCAACCTGTGAAGGCCGAGGGGCACACGGGCGGGGTGCGAGGGTGGGCTCAGGAGAGCTCAGTGCGCAGGCGCGGGCGACCAGGGTTCGGGCGACCAGGGTTCGGGCGACCAGGGTTCGGGCTCCCGGCCGGAAGGTTTCTCTTAGGTTTTGGAGCGGGCGCTCTGGGAAGCCCGTGGGTCACTCAGACTTCCAGCTCGCGTGGATCGACCGAGAACACGCTGGGCCCATAGGTCCCGGGACCGACGCGGGGCACGCGTGTCCGCCGTGTGCGGGGTCAGGGTTTTCCTGGCCCGACCCTCCTCGACCTGGTCTCCAGAGTACGGGGTGTTGCGCGCTCGCCTACTCTGACTACCTTTCCTAAACTCTCCAAGCCGTTCTACCTGAGAACCACTGTATCTGTACCTGGCCCCTAGCTCTGCTCCGGAACCCCCATATTGGAACCGACGGAAAGCCCATTCTTGGGGGCAGCGCTCCCGGCCCCCAGGCAGCCCGCCCCTTCTCGGTGTCCACACTTGTCCCCCATGCCTCTCATGACATTGTTTTGTTGGTCCCACAGCCTTTCTCTGTAGCGTGGTTCTTAAGTTATGTAATTTTTTAAAAACCCACACTGTTGAGGTCACAGTGTATATAACATCTTGATACATGTTAGCATCCTTTAAATCTTGTTTCTTTTTTGCAATGCAATGTATCTGTAAAGACCTCTATGTGTCTTTGGGTGTACACCTGATTTATTGCTTAGAAAGCTGCTGGATATCGCCTTTTAAACATTTGTGGGAATTCAGCCTCTCTCCTAGCGATGTCTCCAGCTCCCTGCTTCCACAAACCTGACTGCAAAATAAGACCTCATGATCATTTAAGATGCCTTTNGGGGTCTCCCTGTCGCTGGCATGCTGGTGGACAGAGCATCAGGGGAGTAGGGGAAGAAAACAGCTCAAAAAGATGCAGAGCATGCTCATGCGCCCTGCTGTGTCCAGCCAGAGTTCATGGAGAAGGCAGAATCCCAGGAGGGTGGCATGTGCGGGGACATCAACGTACATCACAGAAAAAGAAATGCAACAGCTCCTGCAGAGCCTCACAGCTGAGGCCAGAACTATTCTAAGCAGCTGGTTCTATGAAAATCAAATGAATTAATAGCAGCCCTAAGAAATGAGTGTTCTTATTAGTCCCACTGTGCAAACAGGGAAATTGAAGCCCAGAGAGGTTAATCAATTTGCCAAGGTTGCACAGCTGAGAAGCTGGGTTTGAAGCCAGGCAGTCTACACCTTGGACCACTGTGCCTGTAGACAGGTGGACAGATGTGAACTTTACTCATTGATGCAAATTAAAGGCACACTGATATTTGCCTTACAACCTAGCTGGTTGGCAAAGATTTTCAGAAAGTTGATAACACCACTTGCCGTGATGCAGCCATTTGGCAACACCCATCAGTGCTGCCAGGTACACACCCCTGGACCGAGGATCCATCTCAGGCCTTTTCCTCCAGACTGACTTGCACATGTGCAAATAACTGGTGTTACAATGTTGTTTATAATAACGAAAGATTAGAAATCACAAGTCAAACCCAGAGACTGGCCAAACATCCTGATACATGAATCAGAAATAATTCCCCGAGGGGGGTGGGGGTGACCTGTTAGCTCAGTTGGTTAGAGCATGATGCGGATAACATCAAGGTTGCCGGTTCGATCCCCGCATGCACCACTGTGAGTTGCCCCCTCCTTAAAAGAGTCAACTATGCCATTGTAGCATGAAAGCAATGTGTAACCAATGACCATGGCTGTTCCCCAATAAAATTTAAAAAAAAAAAAAAAGAAAAGAAAGAAAGAAATAGTTCCAAGGTGGGACCTCAGGCTGGGGCTAGGAAGGACAGAGAAGGTGACTTCCTTTTCACTGTCTGCTTTTTTTGCAACTTTTGATTTTGATATCAAATGTATGTACTGACGATTCAAACTCTCACACCCAGCATATACACACACAGGCGTGGAAAGGCCTAGAAGGATTTACATCAAAGTGTGACAGTATAGGTACAATTTGCCTTTGGCAGTACCAGCTTCCCTTCACACACACAGACTTCCTTCCTACTTGAATTACAGGATGAAAAGCTTTTCCCCACATTTCAGGAACTGCAACCTTGATGAACCAGTGGATCTACTAGGAGGGGCAAGAAGACACCTTCAGTCCTACCACCTACATGGCTGTCCTCAGACAGTCTCCTCAGCCCTCTGGAGAACCGGAGGGGGTCTGGGCTCCTGCATTGCCCAGTGGTCAGGACGCCTCTGCCCTCCAGGCTCTCATCCTGCCTGTGCTCAGGTCCTGCCTCCACGGCTCCCTTGAGACTACTGATTAATGAGTTTGCACTGAGACTTTCTTTGTGAAGAACTTTTAATACAGTCTTCTTTATTTCTCCCACTAGTAACAAAGTTTCCCAGTGTGGCCCTGGGGTGCATTCTAGCACAGGCTGCTTGCTTTCTTGCTATCAAGAAGTGGACAGATGCAGGAACTACACATAACAAGGTTGGCCTTCTTGTCAGTTGCCAGGGTGGGACTAGACCTAGGAGGCTGGACTGCAGCAGGAGGAAAGAGATTGGGAATCTTAAACTATTAGTCACACGCTAAATAGAACAAACACTCAAAGCATTGTGTTGGGTGGGGCAAGGGAAGGGAAAAACCTGAAACAAGAGGAAACAGAAAGGGGGCCAGTGCTCAGGGGAGAGGGTGATGATGCTGGGAATACAGGTGGCATTGTGACATTTGGCAAGAGATGGACTGCCAGCAGTGGGGGTTGGATGAGGCGGAAAGAAGGCTCGACTCAAACTGTGCCACGAATTTGGTGGCTAAGCTGTCTTATTTGTAAAACGGGGGTAATACACAATTCACAAGGCGGCCCAGAGAATCACAGAAGAGGTCATGTCACTGTTACAGTACAGCAGAGAGTAAGCACCTCACAAAACCCACAGGGAATCCTGGTCATGGTTCTGAGGCTCAGCAGGTGCCAGAGCAGGAGTCCCCTCCCGGGGCATTGGAAGACAGTGGGTTGGCTCTATGATTTCCATTTTAGTCTCAGCAGTAGATACGTTTTCCGCATGCAATGCCTTTGTCTCTGTCACAATGTCAGAGGCAGGTCAATTCCATCTTATCCTCTTGACTTCTTTCCGGAAACCTACTCACACTGCCCTCCCCAGAACTCTTAGCCCTCCAGTGACTTGGCTATTCAGAACTTTCTCCAACCTCTGATGAAATCTCTTGTCCAAATTCCCCCTCCCTAGAGATTTTGGTGATTAGCAAATCTAACTACTTTTCTAAAAATTTTAAACCAAATCTCAAATGAACTGTCAGAGAATGGTTTTAAAGCAGGAGGACTTCTATTGCTGCTTTATATTTTAAATTATTTTCCCTTTATCAGTCGTCCAGGGATAAAAATACATTAAAACTACATAGCAGCCCCTGCCCTCTGCATTCCCACCCCTGTCCCTTGACACAGGGTCCCCGTGGAACTTAGTAAAGACAGGCAGAATCAAAGACAGACATTACAGGAACACCACTCTCAATGTAAAGAAAGAGCTTTACAAATTTTAGTCCTTCAAAACGGAAAGTCTTAATGTCTGGAAGTTAGTTAAAGGAATGTACCCATGTCAGCTGTTAATTCTGCCAAATGCACCATAGCAATGTAGGATGGTAACAATGGAGGAACACTGGGTATAGAGCATTTGGGACCGTCTGTACTATCTTTGCAACTTTTATGTAAATCTAAAGTTATTCCGAAATAAGAACTTCATTTAAAAAGCAGAAAGATGGCCGGCCGAGTGCCGCGTTGGTTAAGAGCTGGCTTGGGATGCCAGAGGGCCCTGGTTCGGATCCCACATATGAGGGCCAGTGACACTGTCCTCTACAGCTAAGATGCTGAACAACAGCTCAGCCTGGAGCTGGGCTGCCATGACGACGGCATAGGCTGGCGAGGGCATAGGCT
>NW_017731793.1:396245-416049 GCF_001890085.2 Hipposideros armiger
GTGAGCTCTTAGCCAGCTGAGCCACTCAGTCAGCCCAGAGATGCTGCGTTTTTAATGGGCTCCGGGTGATGGTGATGCTGCAGGTCCAGGCCCACATTTTGCACATCAGGATTGAATAGAGCCTTTTTTTGTACCAGAGACTGAGGTAGGTGGCAGGAGTACCAAAATGAGCAAGACACACACTGTGTTTTCCAAGAACTTTCTGGCAGGTGGACAAGAAAATGGGCAATGTCACTTCAGAGGAGTGGACAGAAAGCTGCCTGATTAAAAAATATGGCTGGGATTTGTGTGTTGGAGGAGCAGAGCCCGGAGGAGGTAACACGAAGACACTTAAAAACTCTATCATTGCCGTTCTGATTTGCAAGTTTGCTAGATCATTCTCTAATGTTGGATGTGGAGGCTGCTTACCTTCTTTTTGCCATTACAAATAATGCTGGCGCATATGCCTTTGTATATGTGGCTGTTCTCTCTACAACTATCGTCTAAGGAAAAAATTCCCAGTAATGGAATGACTGAATCAAAACAAACCTTCTGACTGACTCCTGCCATATCTGCCAGGTTCCACTGTATTTATTTACAGCATTATTAGCAATGGCACAGGGTAAATTTTTTTTTTCATTTTTTAAAGATTTTATTGGGGAACTGTATTTTTTTTTCTTAAAGGAACTTCACAGCATTGGGTTTTGTAATTTTCCTTTTGCTGAAAAGCCAGAAAGTAGGTTAGGTACAAAATGACTCTTCATCTTTATTTTAATTTGCATTTCCTTATTTATTAATGGCCCTGGATGCTTTTCCTCATGTAAGCAGACAATATTCTTTATCAGTTGGGAATGAGGCAAAGTGTATTTTTGTGATTTATTTTGTTTTAAAAATTGACTTTTATTATAGGTCAACCATGGCAGGTATGCCCTTAGCATCTGTGGTCCCCCACACTGTTGTCCATATTGGTCTGTGTTGAAACCAGATGCGGAAGTATTTCTCTCCACCTCTCCAGTTTCTCCAAGACATTGGATTTACTAGTTTTCTCCAACCACACTGCTGAGTGAACACCTTGCCCTTCTAGATGCACTTGTTAGAAAAGGCATGGGTAGTAAGAATAAAAATAGGGGTGGTTTTCTTTTATTTTTTTATTATTTTTATTTTATTTTATTGCTCTTTTTTAAAGATTTTATTGGGAAATTGGGGAAGGAAACAGTGTTGGGGAACGAAACATTGTGTTTCTCTAGGATCCATCAACTCCAAGTCAAGTTGTTGTCCTTAGTTGTGGAGGTCGCAGCTTGGCTACAAGTCCAGTCGCCACTTTCAATCTAGTTGTGTGTGTGTGTGTGGGGGGGGGCGAGTGCAGCCCACCATCCTATGCAGGAGTTGAGCTGGCAACCTTGTTAAGAGCACGTGCTCTCACCAGCTGAGCCATCCGGCCGCCCATTGGCAGCTCAGCGGCAGCTCAGCTCAGGCGCAGCTCACTGGCCTATGTGGGAATCGAACTGGCAACGCTGTGGCTCAGAGCTTGCACTCTAACCAACTGAGCCACCTGGCCTGCCCCAGGGGTGGTTTTGTTTTAGTTTTAACATGTAAAGAGCTTCAAAGTCATCACTCCTGCCCTCAAAACAAGAAAAAGCTGGGTAAACTAAAGACCAATGAGTGTTCTTAGATCCATCAGAGAGTTGAAATCACAGGACAACCCCCCAACCCCTCAAACTGTATAAACAGGAGAAGACAGAATCACAGTTCACCAGAAGCCACTGGAGCCAGGAACTAGTAGGAACATTCAAATGACTTCTTAAAAGGTAACGTTGATGAAATGCTGGAGACTGAGTGTGGACCAGCTTGAGAATTAAAAACTCATGGGGTCCCAGTCTAAGGAGACCCCACACTTTTGTAAGTTTTACCTCCAAGGATCCCCACCAGATTCTCACAGTGAAGACCGGAGCAAAGTCCCCTTGGTTTTGACTAGGGGGAGAGGAAAAGTAACCATTTGAAATATGCCCAGATTGTTCATTCTCCATAATGAAGTCCAGCCAGCAAGGTAGATGACTCCTCAGAGCCTCAGCCAACATGGGGAAAGGGATACACCTAACTCCAGTCCCTCTAGCCTTTGTGTTTTACGTAAGGGGGCAAGAAGACCCTGAGAAGCACTTGTGAAGGCCACAGCCCAGGGCCATAGGCCCACTAGAAAGCTGAGACTTAATCATATGTTTGTGGAACACTTTCCATTCGTCCAAGCCTTACCACCCCATCAATAGGGCTCTTGTATACCAAAGAGATTTACAGCTGAAAGGATGACAAGGCTCAACTTCTCTTTAAGAAGGGGTCTTTTTGGAGGTGATCAGTTAGCTCAGTTGGTTAGAGTGTTGTGCTGATAACACCAAGGTTGCCGGTTAGATCTCCGCATGGGCTACTGTGAGCTAACCCGCCTCAAAAAAGTCAACTATGCCATTGTAGCATGAAAGCAGCGTGTAATCAATGACTATGGCCGTTCCCCAATAAAGTTTTCTTTTAGGGGAAACAAAACACGACAGAGGAAACAAAAATGACACTGGAGGAAATTTCAGCCTCTGACACCTACAGTTGAGCAAACAGTAAACATAGCCTAACTCTAGTCAGAAAAAAATAACTTCATACTAATGGCCCATCTACCTCAGTTCTATTACCCAACATGTCTGGATTTCAACAAAAATTACAAGAATTCTAAAAGGAAAAAAAAACCCAAACCAGTCTGAAGAGCAAAGCAAGCATTAGAACCAGACTCTGGGGCCGGCTGAATGGCTCGTTTGTTAAGAGCTGGCTTGGGACGCCACAAGGCCCCGGTTCGGATCCCACATATGAGGGCCAGTGACACTGCCCTCCACAGCTAAGATGCTGAACAACAGCTCAACCNTATGGTCCCTAGCTTCATTCTGAGACAGCTTTTCCTTAGAATCTAAGTGACTGCAGTGTGTACATGAATCGTAGATGATCCTTTTAGTGCCCTGGCCTGTCAGTTCACTGGCTGGTCTCCTGCAAGGATATTGTCCTCTGCGTGGCCCCAGATACGAGCCCCCTTGTTGACCACTGATCAGTGCCTTTCAAATGTTTTTTAACTACCGTGTTTCCCCGAAAATAAGACCGGGTCTTATATGAATTTTTGCTCCAACAATCTACATTTATTCACTTATTCATGTACAAAAACCTACATTTATTCAAGCAGTCATGTCTGGTTGATGATCTTAACTGGGGCTTATGTTTGGGGTAGGGCTTATATTACAAGCATCCTGAAAAATCATGCTAGGGCTTATTTTCCAGTTAAGTCTTATTTTCAGGGAAACATGGTATGGCCACAGTAAGAGATACATTTTATGGGTATGCAGTTTCTGTTTGGAATAATGAAAAATTTTGGGACTAGATAGTGGTGATGGTTGCACAACAATGTGAATGTACTTAATGCCACTGAATTATACACTTAAAAATGGTTAAAGTGGCAACTTTTATGTTATTTTATATTACCACAATATAAAAATAATAAAAAATACATTCTTCATTATGATCTAGTACACACATATATAAGAAAAGTTTCATGATTTAATATGTACTCTTATTTTGTGCAACGTCCTAACATTTTCTATCCTTTTCTGTTTTATTTTTATTAATGACATCCTGCACATGACTCTACATGATTTCACAAAGCACCCTCCAGCCATGGACTGCAGTCTGCCACCACTGCCTTGTCCTCTTTGTCACCACCCTCTACAACCTCAATTTTAAGCAGCCCACTCGGGGACACTGCTGCATTCTCTGGCTCCCTCCTGTTAGTGTGCTGACAACAGCCACCTTCACAACACACTGTCCCCTCCACCTACCTGCTGGCCGCCCTCCTCTCTCTTGTGCTCACCTCCTCCCTTAGCCCCTTTTTCACACCATGTACTTGCCCGGCAGACCCCCGTCCTGAGTAAATGTGACTCTGTGTGGCTGGAGAAATGCTTTACCTTGGGGAGACTAGTTTCTAGGGCATTGCAGTCCTCCTGGCAACCCTACACCTGCTCCACCTCTTGTGTCCATTCAGCTTCCCACTTTCCTGGAAGATGATCCCACGCCTCCTCCCCCTGCTAGCTCTGTGTCCTAATTTGCTGAAAAATCCACAATGACAGGAGAGCATACCTCCTGCTCCCACCACTAACCTTCCACCAGCCTACCTCCCTGCCCTTCCCCCACGAGTATGTTGCTTGTGTCCTCTCCAAGGCCCACATGTCACACACAGTCCATCCCTGGTCACTTTAGTCATGACCTTCTCTTTCTCCTGCATCCTCAATCCCATCTTTACTGAGTTGTCCCAGAAGAATGAGGCCCACTGTCATCTCCATATCCCTCTTTTACTGTCACCATGCTTCCTGCAACTCTTCAGAGTAAGATCACTCAGCAGCAGCAGAACTGCCCCCACCCCCATTCTCGGATTTTCATCCCAACCACTGCATCTGCATGTTGCCAAACCTCTTGCCTGGGCTCAGCCACATCTTACTGGATGGTCTAAGCAGCAATTCATAGAGGTGGGAGCATTCTGTAAATGCTTTCTTCATATTGGTTCTGGGGCTCCACGCTCTCTTTCTCACATGCCACCCCTTCACCAGCAGCTCACCAGCTCTCTCCACCTTCCTGAGGCTGGAGAACCTGAGGACTCCATTTTTGGGCTTTTTCTCTCTCCTACATTCTTGTGAAAGGTGGTCTCCACCAAGCTCATGACTTTGAATACCACCCGTAGCCCCACATACTTCCCCACATACGGCTCAGCACAGACCTCCCCACCCCCCGAACTTCAGGCTTATACACCCCACTGCCCACATGGAGCCTCCCTTGGAGGTCTCTGACACACCTCAAATTCTACATGCCCTAAATCAAGCTAAAGTCTTTGTCACCTTGGCAAAAGGCACCACTTCCTTCCAGCACAGGCCAAAGTCTCACAGCCCCCATCACCTCCTCTCTTCCTGTCACACCCCACAGCCAACCCCTCGGCAAGTCCTTCAACTCCCATTCCTGCTGCCAGCACCCAGGGCCTGAGCCATTCTCATCCCTTGCCTAGATTATTGTCATAGCTGAAAGGGTCTCTGGGTGGCAAATTTTCCCTCTGTAGCTCTATTCTTCATAGATTGACTCTTTTAGAACAAAAGCCAGACCTGTCACTCCTCAAAGCCTCTAAGGGCTTTCTATTTCACTCAGACTAAAAGCCAGAGTCCTTCCAAAGGTCCCACATGACTCTGCCCCTCCCTGTTTCTCATTTCCTGCTTCAGTCCCTGAAGGCAGTTAGCCAACCTGAATGTTTAGAGGGAACAGTCCACACAGGACCACCCTCACTTATGACCCCACCTACAGCTTTGAGGCTTCCATGAAGACTCTTAGGTTTGGTAATTTCCTAGAAGGACTCATGGAAAGCTGTTATGCTCACGGTTGCAGTTTATAACAGAGAAAGGATACAGATTTTAAAATCGGCCACAGGGAAAAGCACACACTGGAGAGTATAGGAAAGTGCCAAACTTTCCTATATAGTGTCCTCTCCCAGTGGAGTCACTGACAGCCTCCTCTCTTGACACTGATGAGTGACGACACTCACAGAGTGTGGCCAAGCAGGGGAGCTCACGGAGCCTGGCGGTTCAGAGTTTTTATTGGGGCTCCATCACACAGGCATTATTGATTAAATGCTCATGTGGCTGGTATCAGTCTCCAACCCCCTGGGGTAAGCATGACCTAAAGCACCCACCCTAAATCATGTATTTGGTCCTTCCTTTATTTTTTAAATGATTTTTTTTTAATTGGGTAATTGGGGGAGGGGAACAGTGTTGAGGAATTGGGAGGGGGACCAACCAAGTTGTTGTTCTTCATTCTTAGTTGTGGAGGGCGCCAGTCGCCATCTGGCTGCCTGTCGGCAGCTTGTGGCCTCTAAGCTCAAGGTGCTGTGTTACAATCTTAGTTGTAAGTGGGCGTAGCCACCATCCCATGCAGGAGTCGAACCAGTAGCCTTGTTGTTAGGAGCGCACACTCTATCCTCTGAGCCATACAAGCAGAAGCTCAGCTCAACGTGCTGAGTTCAGTCTTACTTGTGGGCAGGCGTAGCCCACCATCAAACAGGCAGTCTTGTTAGAAGCACGTGCTCTCACCAGCTGAGCCATCCTGCCCACCTGTTGGCAGCTCAGTGGCAGCTCAGTTTGGGTGCAGCATCACTGGCCCATGTGGGAATCGAACTGCAGCACTGTTGCTCAGAGCTCGTGCTCTTAAGCTAACTCTTAACCAACTGAGCCACTCGGCCAGCCCATTGGTCCTTCTTATACTCAGCCCTACCCTGACACTCTCTGATGCGGTGTCTGCACTTTAAATCACATTGTTAGACTCTCAGAAAGGACCCAGACCCCCAGGCAAACAGACACTCTGGTCAGGGCTTACAAGATTACCTCTGAGCAGAGGGCAAAGTTCAGGCCAATTTTTGAGGGGCAAGGTTAAATTATTTTCTAGGCAGTCGCCTTGCTTATTGCTCTCCGGACACACCTCCTCTGGGCTGCTCCTTCTCAGAGACACTGCACATGCTGCCCCTCTTTTTTTTTTTTTAAAGATTTTTATTGGGGAATTGGGGGGAAGGGAACAGTGCTGGGGAATTGGGGAAGGGGAACAGACAAATTGCTGTCGTTTTGTTCTTCAGTCTAGTTGTGGAGGACGTTGCTTCACTGGCCCAAGTTGGCACCATCATTGTGCGCTTCCCAGGTGAGGCACATCAGTCGCCGGCTTCTGGACGGCCGCTCACTGCGGCTGCTGGCCGCTCACGCTGGCTGCTGGCCGCTCACGCTGGCTGCTGGCTACATACGGTAGCCCATGGCAACCCACTGCCACAGGGGCTGCAGCCTACGCCGTCGCCGGTGACTCACAGCAGCCCAGCTCCAGGTTGAGCTGTTGTTCAGCATTTTAGCTGTAGAGGGCAGTGTCACTGGCCCTCATATGTGGGATCCGAACCGGGGCCCTCTGGCGTCCCAAGCCAGTTCTTAACCATCGCGCCACACGGCTGACCCCCAAGCCAACTCTTAACCAACGCGCCACTCGGCCGGCCCACATGCTGCCCCTCTTGATTCAGGATTCTGCTTGAATGTGTCCCCATCAAAGAAGCCATTCCCTCCAGGCTCTGGGGACCTGCAGCACTCACCCATCCTTTGCTCTTTCTGCTCACCCAGGTTTGTTTTTTCTCCTTGCTCACCTCCTCACCCAGAATCTGCGTTTTCTTCTTTGGTTTATTGTCTGTCTCCCCTTATCAGGATGTGAACCCCTGAGGGCAGGGAGTTGGTTTGGGCAGGGAGTTGGTTTGTTCTCAACTGTGTTAGGATATTTGCCTAACGAGTAACTCCTGCAGGATGGCTGAGGATTCACTGAGCTCCAAGATGCTGGCCCAGAGCTGGCCTAGGAAACTTCGGAGTCTGTCCAACCTTGAGCAGCACCATAGCATGTGCTGGCTGACAGGTACTGGAGCCGGGGCTCACACACAGAAATGGCCGAGGGCTAGAGCAGTCAGCTTCCTAGAGGATCCAGTCGGCCTAGGTGGTGCAGGCTGAATTATTTTACCCCAGATGTGACTGTTTTTCGAGATAGGATCTTTAAAAAGGTAATCGAGTTAAAATGAGGCTGTTAGGATTGGGGCTGAATCCAGTCGGACTGGCGTCCTTATGGAGATTAGGACACAGACACAGGAGGGATGACCATGTGAGGACACAGGGAGAAGACAGCTGTCTGCGAGGCAAGGAGGGAGGCCCCAGGAGAAACAAACCTGCTGACACCTTGATCTTGGACTTCAGCCTCCAAAACTGTGAGGAAAATCTCTGTTAAGCCACCCAGCCTGTGGTATTTGGTTATGCCAGCCCTTGCAAGCTAATAAAACCCCTGGATTTTAGAGGCACCTAAAACAATTCTCCTAAAGGGTCTTCTAGTCTGCCTTCTGTCCCCAAATTCTGCCTGAAACCCTCAGGTCGGTCACACCAAGCAGCCTGCTTAGGCTGGCCGGTTGCCCTGCAGCAGACAGGGAGCCTCCTGACCTGGGGCTCCCTCTGCCACCTGAGGAGATGAAGGCGCTTGGTAGCCCCTTGAGGTCTCAAATTCTATGATTTGCTGATAGTCAAGTGAGGTTACTGTTGGCATAGCAACCACAAGCCATCTTATGTTCTTTCCAAATTAAAATTTTCCCAGCTTCAGGACTAGGAGAGAAAGATGTAAAAGCAGAGATGAAATTAAGTTGCTAATGAAAGTGGCTGCCATGGCATCATGCTGTCCTTGAAGCCTGCCAGCTGCCACTGTGATTTTTCCCTTCTTCCTGAAAGTGAAGGAGCCCAAGAGAAGAAAAATAAAGTACATGTCTTAATTAGAAATAGTAACTAACGATGAGAATTTACATTTTAAGAGTAACTACTGAGGGTGCCAAAAAAAGGTATACACACTTTAAAGGAAAAAACTATTAAAATTGTAATACTCAATATATACCAATAACAAAAGATGAATACAAGTCACGTTTGACTTCTGCAATTACAAGAGATGCTCAAAGTGGTAATAATCAGCATCCAGACACTTCTGATTACGGCGAACCACTGCTTGAGAAACATTGACCAAAGTATCCACTTGAATACATTNGTCCTAGCTCTGAGGGGTTCCCATAAGACACTTGTACCCTGTGAGATGCAAGGGGAGGGAGCATGAGGAAAGTCTCAGTATTAGCACTCTTCAGATATTCCACTATTGTCCCCAAGAGCCCATGGCTAGAGGTAGAAGACACCAATGTGGGATTATGAAACTCAGTAACTCTGGGATCAAGCACAGCACCTGGCACAGGACAAAGGCTCAATAAACCTGTTACCTCCACTAAGGACAGAGTGAAGCCTGGAGGGTGCGCAGGTGGTAGATAGGAGAGGGGCTCAGGCGAAGCACCTGAAAGGGTTCCCAGGGGAGGCAAGCCTTATTTGAGGCTTGGGTAGTTTAGGAGAGCGAGGGACTGGTTGGTGAAAAGAATAACATTCTTTGCAAAGGAAACAACAGGTAAAAGTGTACATGTTTTGGATACAAAGAGGAAGAAGAAATGCAACTGAACAGAAAAGGCTTGGGGGGTGGGGAAATTGATGTCTTCCAAGACCATTATCTAAAACAGAACTCAGCCTCTTTCCATCCCAGAACTCAGCACATAATTTGTATATCAGAGATGCCAATTAGAGGCAGGCCTTGGGGAGGAGGACCCTACTTAGCAGTTTTCCCAAGCTAAGGCTTTTGCAATCTTTGCTTTTATTGAGCCTAGTGCCACAAGTGGTGAACTAACACGGAGGACAATTCATTTTAGTCACGATCTTGATGTGGGCAACTTGAAAACGTTTCCCCCTTTCATAATCATTCTCATTCCTAGGAAACCTCTTTTGTCCTCATTTCCCTTCCCTATCGCGACTCTTTCTTTTTTTCTTTTTTTCTTTTTTTTTTATCAGGGAAAAGCCTATTATGTAGCTCATTCTCTCGGTACATTTCCCATGGCCGGGTTGGAGGGGGCGGGGAAGAGGGAAGAAGAGNCTCTGATGTTGCAGAGATTTTGGAATTACTATACTGGGAAATTAAAACAACTATGATTAATATATGAAGAGCTCTAATGGAAAGAGCGGACAACATGCAAGAACAGATAGGTAATGTAAGCAGAGACATGGAAACTCTAAGAAATACTCAAAAGAAAATGCTACAAGATAAAAAGACTAACAGAAATGGGGAATGCCTTTGATGGGCTCATCAGCAGACAGGACACCACGGAGCTAGAAGAATGCCACTAGAAACTTCCACAATTGAAATGCAAAGAGAAAAAAGAATGGAAAAAGAAAAGGAACAGAATATCCAAGAACTGTGGGACAACTATAAAAGGTGCAACATATACATACTGAGAATTACAGAAGAAAAATAAAAGAAATATATGAATAGTGGCTGAGACTATTCCAAAATAATGACAGAAACCAAATCATAAATCCAGGAATCTTGGAAAACACTGAGCAGGATAAATACCCCAAATTCTACACCTAGACATATTGTATTTAAACTGCAGGGCCGGCCAAGTGGCGCGTTAAGAACTGGCTTGGGACGCCAGAGGGCCCCGGTTCGGATCCCACATATGAGGGCCAGTGACGCTGCCCTCTACAGCTAGGATGCTGAACAACAGCTCAACCTGGAGCTGTATTGCCTTGAGTCGCCGGCGACAGAGTAGGCTGCAGCCCCTGCTGCAGTGGGTTGCCATGGGCTACCGTGTGTAGCCAGCAGCCAGAGTGAGCGGCCCTCAAGCCGCCGTGAGTGGCTGTCCAGAAGCCGGCGACTGATCTGCCTAGCCCAGGAAGAGCGCAATGATGGTGCCAACTTGGGCCCGTGAAGTAATGTCCTCCACAACTAGACTGAAGAACAAAAAGACAGCAACTTGTCTGTTCCCGTTTCCCCAATTCCCCAATAAAAATCTTAAAAATAAATACATAAATAAAAAATAAACTGCAGAAGACCAAAGACAAAGAGAAAATCTTGCAGAAAGCCAGAAGAGAAAGAAAATCCTTACCTATAGAGGAAAAAAAGGATAATTACATCAGACTTCTTGTCCAAAACTATGAAAGCAAGAAGAGAGAGGACTGGAATATTTAAAATGTTAAAATGAAAGATTTATGTGGACAGAATGTCCTAGAATTCTTAGGCCTATATGCAGACTCCCTACTATGTGATATGGCATTTTTCATGAAATGTTCTCTAGTTCTCATGATTCCCTTATTAAAGTAATACAAAGTATTAAACCTCTTGACATACTTTTCTGTCGACTGCACTATAGAAGTTCCCCAGCGTACCAAGATGCTATCTGAATCTGGGGACACTGGGAAAGTCTCTGTCAGGCCAACCTGAAGTGGCAGGGCTGCCACAGAGTCGGGGGAGGGGGGCCGACAGTGCTCTGCTCCCAGCCTGGCTGTTGGCCTGTGGTCTCGGGTCTTTCCTCCATCCTCCAGTTTGTTCTGACACTGGCACCAGACCACCAGGAGCAAATTCACCCTCAGAGCTGGGTGGGGAGGGCCATGCCCAGAAGGGCATGGGATCAGCGGGCTGGAACAGTGGGTGGGGAGCCAGGTCAGGGCCATTTCAGGAGGGGTTTCACAGAGATCACTGTGACCTGGTGACTTGATTCCCTATGACTGTTGTCGAGGTGGGACAAAGGTGGGGACATGGTGCTAAGGACCAGAGATAGTGGTGGCAGGGTGGGGGCTCCCTTAGGGGCCTGGCGTGACTTTCAGAACCAAAAGAATGTACATCTGTTATTCCAAGAAAAGACAAAACGCAAAGCCAAACCAAAAAAGAAAACCAAGTGAAATGGGAAGAGGAGTGTGGGTGTGGAGCCCACTGCAGGTGTAGGACACACCTGTCCTTGTGAATCCTGGGACCCACTGGGAGACAGGTGCTGTCATCTCAATTTCACCAGCAGAGACCAAGGGCTGAGATGGCCTTGCCTGAAGTCCCTCAGTTACTCAGCGGTGAGGTCAAGATTAGGCTCCGTTCTCTACTTGACCCCGGACTCATCTGTGCATCTCACTGGAGAAGGGAATTAAACAAACCTGGCACTTGGACCCAGGTGGGACCTGGTCAACAGCTCAAAGGCCAGACAGTGGCCCTTTCTTTGGAATTCCTTTGCCCCGCAGAGGCCTGTTATTTGATCTCAGGTAGGGCACCCTCCCTTGAGGACAGCATGTTCTTAAGTCAAGACTGGGGAGCTTACACAGACATGCAGCCCCACAGCACATTGGTGTGGGATATGTGAGCAACAAAGAGGGTGAAGGTGTCCATGCCAGCTCGGTGTACTCCCCACACCCTCCAGGCCAGTGCAGTCACACGCCACCCTGGAGGAGAGATTCAGCCACTGTGAACCCACCACTATCCATCAGATAAGGTCTCCAGTGCCTTTTGGCAAGGCAGTCTAATCCATGATGTCTGAAAACAGAGAAGACATGCCTTGGGTCTGACTTGTTCTTATGGAGTCCTCAGGTTTCAGTGAATTCTGCGACTTCCGTTCCCATTGGAGAGAGAAGCCTAGCGGCCGGACCCTCCCTGCCCCTGCCTGTCTGGGGGCAGAGGTGAATACACATGTGCTGGCTGCCATCATTTGTGAGAGCAAACAGGGAAGATGGCTCAGGCATCCTGTTTTCTCTTTTATCATGACATCATCTGCCTTTTTTGTCCTTCTGATTTCACTAAAATACTTTGTTCACACATCGCAGGCAGTAGTGTTTGCAGAACACTGTCCCCACGTGGTTTTATTCCCCAGTACCTTCTTGCCAGGGGAGGCCGTTGCTGAGAGTTCAACTCCCTCCTTTTTGAAACCTGCTTTGGACCAACATTTCCTTCTTAACCAAGACGCATTCAGAGACGATGCAGCTACCTTTGCAGACTTAGGGATTTTTCAGTCTAGCCGTGACAGTGCCTTGTTTAATGCTGTACAAATAAGTGCCTTGACCTCGTGCCTGCATTTGTTCTCCTTTAAGCACTTGGCGCGTTTGTAGTTTTTATTTCTGTGTAACTGTTCATTTATCACCTATCTTCCCTGCCAGGTTATCACGGCCATGAGGACAGCTGTTTCATTTTGTGCAGTGCACACAGCATGCAGTGGCTGCTGCCTGGCACTCACCAGGGACCAGCACCAACGCTGGAGGCTTCCTTCTCCATCGCCTTCATCTTTCTCACCACCTATTTCCCCACCCCAGCCTTTATTTAGTGGTCTTTATCATTTTTCCTGCACTTTTAAACCAGGATCACCTTACTTAATCTACTTGCGAGACCTTCCAGCTGGTGGCCCCCTTGCTGCTGGCCCTTCCTTGTCCACCATGGAGGTGTTAATAGGATTCATCTGCGCCTTGTTCCTTCAATTGCTGTCTTTGGTGGCAGGCATTCTAGATCATTTTTTGGTTCCTCTAGGGCAGAAGCATTATGCTATTCTGTGGGAGGATATAGGTGGGGGTGTTGGGCTGCCCCACCCTTGCTTAGTCAGAGCAGGTGAACTTTTGCTGATTTCATTTCATGAAAGGGCACCGGTGATAATTTGAAAACCAGTGTCGTGTGGGATGTATAAAGTGCAGCAAAGACTCTCTTTTTGAAAAGCAATTAAAAAACCATATTATTCTTTAAATTAGCGTTGGCTTCTCAGTACCCATTATGGGTCTCTTCCCGTGGTCTTGCACAAGTGCCCTCGTCCTCCTTTGGTAGTTGGTTCAAACTCAGAAAATCCCAACTTTTGGGCCGGCTGAGTGGTGTTGGTTGAGTTTGGCTTGGGACGCCAGCTCTGAGCAGCAGGACCCCGGTTCGAATCCCACATGAGGACTAGTGATGCTGCACCCTCTACAGCTAAGATGGTGAACAGCTCGACCTGGAGCTGGGCTGCCGTGAGTCACTGGCGACAGTGTAGGCTGCAATGAGGCGGCAGTGGTCGGCCATGAGCTACCGTGAGTGGCTGGCAGCCGGCGTGAACGGCCTGCAGCTGCCGTGAGCCGCCATGAGTGGCCGTCCAATGGCCGGCAAGCGACTGCCTCATCCAGGAAGAGTGCAATGATAATACCAACATGAGTCAGTGAAGTGACATCCTCCACAACTAGACTGAAGAACAAAAGGACCGCAACTTGTCTGTTCCCCTCCCCTAACCCAATAATATCTTTAAAAAAAAGAAAACCCCCATTTCCTAGCCTATAGTCAGCCATTTCCCCATGTTCTCAGAATGGGAATACTTTAGTGTGGAGGTAGTGGTAACTTTGGGAAGGAAACAAAAACACTCTGGATTCAAAGGAAACAATAAAGGGAGCACAGGTTCCTAGGAATGGTAATATGGCCACTGGTCCTTGGCTGACTCTCCAAACTGGCCTCAGCGTTAGCTGAGTTTCTCTGCATGTGGATAGCCAGCTCACATGTCTGCACTGGCAGTCCGCAGACCTCCTCCAGTGCCCAGGCCTGAAAGCTTTGACCTTGGTGCCCCAGGCCACAATACACACCCTTCCCACTATACAAATGTGCCCTCCCTGGTCCTCCCACCATTTCCACAGCTGACAGAAGGCTTGTTACCTTTTGGTTTTACTAAAAGATGTGTTGGCTTCCCTACACCTGTGGCCAAAAAGTTCAAGAGCAATCCTCCCCAACTCCCACCCAGTTAGGTGCTCCCCTTCCCTAACATTTCCTTCCCAAGCCAGTGGGCCACGGCATGGCTGTTTGGGGTTATCGGGCTGAGACAGTTGGGCTTCCTGTCTTTGGACATAGCCCAGCTCATCACAGGTTGCAGCTCTGAACCAGCTTTAAGTCAGGACACAGCACCATACCTCAATCAGTTGAGTGGAAAGCATTTCTACAGCCGACCTGTGAATGCAGGACATTATTGTATAGATTCTCAATTTTAGAAAGGAATTATGAAATGGAGGATGAAGGGGAAGGAGGAAACAAAATTCTTCGAGGCTTTAGTGATTAAAAATGCCTTTCATTTCAACATAAGGAGGCCCCTATTTCCTCTGTGTGCCCACAGCATTGCGGTGGCTTTCAAGGCCCATTTGAGTGATGATCGGAAAACACATATTTTCGATGGTCTTAGGAACCGAGACACCTCTCCTCTATCCATCTCCAGGCCCACATGCAGATACGCCCACATACAAGTACCCGGCGACCCCTGTGAAAGGGTCGTTCGACCCCCAAAGGGGTCGCGACCCACAGGTTGAGAACTGCTGACCTATAGGGTCTTTCTGATTCTGTCAGAAAGACACAAAACTTTGCTTCTAGATGAGAATTAGTTTTTCAAATTCCTGTTGTAATCATTCAGCTTTTGAATCCAGACACTTGTGGACCCCACATAAATACTATCACAAAGCCACTGGACATAGGTATTCTCGCCTTGTGTTGCTGAAAGGTTTCCTCCCTCCCTTCCAAGATCTGCAACATTAGGGGTTTCCTTGAAGACAGGGACTGTCCTTGACACAGATCAGTGATGGCTTTGCACCAGGTATATGGCAGGTGCTTAGTCTGCTGAGCTGATCTGAGAGCAGATGAGTAAATCAGCATGAAGTCAAGCAAAGGAAATCCACACGACTGCTTTCTTCCACTGAGTGATTCATAACTGAAAGTGGACAAGGTCTCTTCCTTTTCTGCTCAGTATTGACTACCTGACTACCTCCTGTCACATCAGCCCCCCCTCCCCCCAAAGGTGACAAAGACCAGCACGGGCAGCACAGTTCTCTGAATGGCCCTCCTCTCCGGACTTACCTAGGCTCTGTCATGCTGGGAGAATGCCTGTGAGACTATAGAAAAATATACATTGGTCTCTGCCTCTGGTTCCTGACACAGGGCTCTTGAAACCAGTGTAATTTCCTGGGGGATAAGAGGACTGGGACTGTCTCCTGTTCTAACACTTGGTCTATGACCCTGGTTCCTGAACAGTGCTTCTGCAAACCTTATCATTTTAATTTCCTAGGTGATAAGCCTTTTTTTGTTCTGAGGCGACTCTGGGTGGGCTCCTGGATGAGGGCTGGTCACCTGAAAGACTTGGCCATGATGAGAAGCTTGGCATTTTCAGCACCCCCTATTATCTTGAGAAGGGAAAAGGGCTGAAAATGGAGTTAGTAATCAATCATGCCTACACAGGGAAGTCTCCATAAAAATCCCAACAGTACAGGGTTTGGAGAGCTTCCACACAATGGGAGGGTGATGCACCCCAACTTCATAGGGACAGAAGTGCCTGCGCTTGGAAACCTCCCAGACTTCGCCCTACGAATTTCATCTAGCTGTTCATCTGTAGTCTTTTACAAACTGGTAAACGTTTTCCCTGCATTGTGAGCCGCTCGCTCTAGTAAATTAATCAAACCCAAGGAGGAAGTTGTGGGAACCTCTGATCTATAGTCAGATGGTCAGCACAGGTGATAACCTGGGCCTGTGACTGGCATCTGAAGTCAGGGGCAGAAGGCGTTCTTGTGGGACTGAGGCGTTAACCAGTGGGATCTGACGCTATCTCCAGGTATAGAGTCAGAATTGAGTTGAATTCTCAGACACCCAGTTGTCCTAAGAATTGCTTGGTGTTGTATGGAGAAACCCTACCCCAACGTTGGAAACTTGGGTACCAGAACCCTTGCAGCTCCATTTTCAAAGAACCTGGACATGATGGGAATCTGACCACCACTTCCTACCTTTCCACGTTGCCCACCGCATCCACTCGGCAGTGGCTGGTGCCTGCACACCAGGCTCCCCTTCCACGCTTGCATGCCAGCCCTTGTGGTCACCTCCCCGTCTTTCCCTAGGCCCCTCGGGCCTCTGCTTTACCCAGCTGATGACATCACTACCAGAGAAAAATGCCCTGGCTCCACAGGTCTAGTTCAATTATGAGTATCACCTCAGTCAGGCCCCCACAGTGGCAGGCATTCCTATTTCTGCTTTTCTTGGTGGCTCTTCATTCTTGACGGACTCTGATTCCCATTTCACCTGAAAAAGACATGTCATGGGGCACAACCTCACTCCATTTCCTCCTCTTGACCTAGAAAATAACTTTTATCTTCAGCCGTCCTTGGCGCTAGACTCAGAAAGAGCCCCCACATCGCATGTGCACCTTGACCCACCTTTTACTTGCCCTCAGCCTGTGAGACCTAGCTCCATCATCCCCTCTTAACTCAGTCTCAAATATGGTTGAACCTGTTCCCCATGAGGGCCTAACCCATCACTGCTTCTCTGTAGATACACCCACTCCCTCTCCTCTCCCCAGGGATTCAGGTCTCCAGCTGCTCTGTAACCCTCACGATCTGGGTTTGGTTTCTGCTCCTCTCAGAGGACTTCTCTGTGGTCACTGGTCAGCTCTGAACACTCTGGTTCTGATTAAATACAGCAAACTGGGCTACCCAAGATGTTGGTCCATATCACCAACAGGAATGGCTGCATTACTGCTAAGGCAAGGAGTTCATCATCACAAAAATGGAAAAGAATATGATTATTATAGACTCCTGTGTTAAGTAAGGAAGATGATTTTAATTGCTTTCTATAGGATTTGGGTAACAGAATTTTAACCTCTCAAAGAAAAAGCAAATGCTATACTCCATGAGTGTTTTGTATTCCACCATAAACTCCCAGTTTAGGTGGGATCAACTCACTTTCCTGGAGAAAGTTTTGGACAGGTTTTTCCCTCTCAGATTAATAGAAAGCAGTTAGTTTGGTTAGCAGACATTTTAGTGCCACCTTATAACAAAATTTAAAGAAATAAAAAAGCATTTAGGAAGATTTGCTACTTAATGAATACTTGTTGTGAAGTCTTATACTAGACCATTGAAATGTGTTTTCATAATCTTCACCACATACAGAGGAAGGCTGTTGGTTCCACTTTACAGTGGAGGGTCTGAAGCGCAGAGCAGCACAATGACCTGCCCAAAGCCAGCTGTAGTTATGACAGGGCAGGTTTTGAACCCAGTTTTATGGGTCCCAAACCTGTGCTCTTTCTACACTGCCACACCAGAAACATTTCCAATACTTTGTCTTGTAAATATGTCACCACATGATACCCAATATTGACAAGAACCAAATGTCCAAAAATCCCTAGTATATTCATGACTTTTTGGTCTGAAAAAAGGCTGCCAATGACACCTATCCTGGTGGCAGAGTTGCTGAACTCCAGGAAGGAGAGAAGAGATGCAAATGGGTACTGTGTTAGGACTCCCAGGTCTGCCTTCTTCCCTCTTTAAAGCTAAAGGTCTGATGAATAATCTAGAAAACCCGATGGAGCACTAAAATCCCAAGGAACTGCAGAGCACCAGCTTATGGTTCTATCACTAATTACTATAAGCAAAGTCAAATCGGGAAGACACTTATTTGGGAACCATTCTAATAAAGGACTAGACGAGTTCTTATTTTTCACATATGAAACTCCCATTAAACTATACATGCACAGTACTATGTTATTTTGGTAACACAGGGACACAATTTAATGATTCTAATTTTTTTGTAGTTTTTCTTTTTACAAGTCAGGTGCCATAAACATTCAAATAATCCATCTTTTAAAAAGTACGTTTACAACATCAAAAGAATTAAGATGAAATATAAACCTTTCTACTTACAATTTTTATACAGATTAACCAAATCACAGATACCACAAATAAATGTTAAATTGTAACAATATTATGAATAAAACATTCAGATTCTTAATAAAATCTTCCTTTAACTTTTTTTTTTTAACTTACCATTATACTAAATAATCTATGCAGAGTTTTGGGGTACAATACCAAGAAGGCACCAACAGTACAAAGCAGATACAAAGCAGTTTCAGAACTTTCTTGAGTGCTCTACACGGATAAACAGCACGAAAAGGCAACGAGCTTTAGGTAAACCTGGTGCAACCCTAGAGAATTCCCTCTGTATTCCGTCGTTTCTGATCCATTCTGCCGACCTGAATTACAGTGAGAGAAACCATGTATTTACTGTTATATTATAAGCTTCTCATCTGCACTGTGGGAATATCATATCTCAAACACCAGCATAACAATTTTAAAGCACAAATGCTTTAAAAATGTATAAGCAAAAGGATTGCTCAGATTTTCAAAACCACTACATTTACAAAAATATTTCCCTTAAACTTGGGATTGCTCCAAAACATTGATTTACAAATATAAAAGTATTATGGAAGGACCCAAAGCATGTGTGCATATGTATGTGTGTATTAACATACTGTTACCATACAATATAAAAGTTACCAATTTAAAAACCGTATTAACATATAAGCAAATAAAGGTAAAACAGTCTCCTCTGAATGGTCTGAATATTATGTGGCACGCGGCGTGGGCAGTATACTTGTCCAACTCCTTACAGACAACCACTGACGAGCCACGTGTGGCTCCTGAAAACTAACAGGTGCCTCCACACCCATCACCTACGCCTGCAGCAGAAGGAATCACGTGAACACACCACGCAATGTGTACTGCACACAAATATAATAATATACTTCAATCCGTGCATCAAAACGGTCTGCATGTCTCTACTGAGCTTTGAAGACTTGTGTCAGCACAGAGTGATCATGAGTTCTCTCAAATCCATCCCACCGGCTTGTTAGGGATTTTGTTTGACATTAAATGAAAGGATTGGAATGTTTCAACAGGAATTTTTTGCTTACATTTTAGACACCAAAAAAGCCATTAGTCTGAAAACTTATGTGAGTATACTAATCATGGAGGCATTTGGTATCACTAATATAAATTTATGACCTAATTTGTACACTTTTAGAGATGCAAGAAGATCCAAATGGTGAGTCTATCACACATAATAGCCAGTACTTTTCACAGGTACCTTGGTTATGACAATTCTGACATGCTAAACCAAGTCTGGCATGATTAATAAAAAGCACACAACTTATGGCTACAGTGATTCTAGAATGCGTTAGTGAATTCATGCCAGTCTGACTCCAGGGTACCAGCGAGGGGGATGGGAAAGGCCCCCAGTCCCCAGGGATTAGTAACCAAGGCTACGGATGGCTTTCTCTTTAGAGGACTGCAGATTAACCTCATAATAACAACATTCCTTTAAAAAGTACAAAGAAACTAGAGTATTAAAACTCAATGCTCCTTTTTAAAATGGAAACTGACTTATCAATGTATCCAGTAACAGTCAGATCTGTATCCTGTTAATGCTATGTGGATCTTGACATGGTAGCTCTCAGTGCGGTGGTGAAGGTCATGTATTTTAGAGCAAGAATCTAGATGTGGTTTTGATTTCTGAGGATGAGGCAGCCATCCTTCTTCAGCCCGTGTGGTGTGAGCATCAGCACCCTGGGCCGGTGGGGGGGTGG
>NW_017731793.1:416074-428377 GCF_001890085.2 Hipposideros armiger
GTGGTGTGGGCAGCCCTTCCCAGGGCTTCGCCGTGCCGAGCAGCAGCTCTGGGACACACAGGCAGGCCCTCTTTAGAAAGAATCAGAGAATCCAACCTGAGACGTTTGGGCTTCTTCATCAGAGTCTGACAATATTTTAGACCTATGATTTGAATAAAGGAACATGTCAGAAAAGATTTCTCTGCTGTGCAGAGGGGAACAAAAAGACCCTACAGAAATGCTTTCTAAATCATTTAATGTAAACCAAAGTGTTGGGGCAGTGGCCAGGTGGGAAACCAAGGCCGGTACACATTTCTGTTCTAAGCACAAACTGAACCTGACTGTCCATTTGGACACGCCAATCCAGAGGAAATCGACACTGAATCTTAATATGAATATGAAGATAGAAGATGTACATTTATTTCCATGAATTACAAGTGCATTTCTGTTCATATTAGCAGGCAGTCTTTAAGAACCCATTCTCCATTGCTGTCAAAAATCAAACAAGAAAAAAAAGGACGGCTGAGAAATGAAAAGCTAAAAATATAATTATTTTTCCTAAGTAATCTGCTGGATAGCATTTTCCGTGGAACACAACTCAGAGGTAACAATAGATTTTTCATTTCAATCATAGGCATGTGGCACTTGGACAGTCATCTCTGCACAGAAAGCTGTAACAGTCATGCGAGGGTACAGTAATTATTGAACAAGGCAAATTTCTCACCACAGAGAGCAGTGGGGTAGTCAAGAGGAGGCACCGCACTGGGACAGAACACCAAATCAACGCCACCACGTACAGTGGCAGGAACGAATACTTAGAGAGAGCAGGAAAAGATGGGAGAGAGCTCCACACATGACTTAGTGCTAGCTTTTTCTGATGGTTTTAGCTCAGCAGTAATCAGAAACAGTTGATAGTACTTGATGACAGAACAGTGCTTCGTGTCATGAGCTCATGAAGGCTTTATTACAAACTGTTATATTGTAGGTTGAAAAATGAGCTTGAGATGCTGACATGCTGTAGGAAGAAAAAGAATTGTACACTTTCTCATTTAAAGACGCAGTGTTTATCCTCTCTGCTAAATCCTCTGGCATTGAATGTGGTTACACTGATTGTGGCACACCATGGGAAGCAGCGTGGGGTCTATATATCCTGGCAGGTGGAGCTCCGCCCTGGGACAATGGGCAGCCTGCTGGCTACTTCTCCAGACACTTTTCCTGAGCACGCCTTTGTACATCTCTCACTAAATCCCGAGTGAAGCTGCCACTTTAAAGCTTTTTGCATAAGTCTTGCAAACACTCAGTACTGCATATAACACATTTGGGCAAGTGTTATACCTCTATAAATGGTACAAGTAACCATAGTAGATCTACAGAGTAAATTGCTGTGCAGTACATCTTTTTTTTATTTAGGGAAATGATTGAGTTTTCTAAAAGCTGGCAAATAGCACATACCTTAAATATGTTAGTGATTAACATGATATGAGAAAAGATGCTGACACGTGCCCCCAAAGGTTCCCAGGATGGGAGCACTTACTGCAGGCTGCAACGTCATCGCAGGTGTTTCCATGAGTTCCTGCTCAGGGGAAACAGTTACGGTGAAAAGGTGAAGTGCAAATAAGGGGCTGTCACTGACTTAAAGTGCCCTAGGTAGTAGCCTTCCCTTATCATAAAGTGAGATGCCAGTGACGAGAGCCAATTTGGAAAGAACTATCTCTGGTGTGACTGCATGGGTCAGCAGGGCGTCATGGAATAAAGGATTCAGGAGAATGAAGAACCACTGCATCTTTCAAACCAGAAAGCGATTAGTGACTAAAGCAACGGTAAGCAGTAGGTACACTGAAAGTACATACTGCCACTGGTCACCGGTGGGTGACGCACACAGGGGTGCCAGGAACAGTTCTCTGGACTGAAGGAATTCTTTGAAAGCATAAAAGCCACAACTACCAGAAACTGCCCCTCCGAACGGCTCAAAGGAGTCAAAGTGGATAAGCCGAGATGGGCTGGAGATAGGACCAGGGTCAAGAACTGGGAAGAAGAACACCGATGTCTGAGCACGTCCAGTCCTCTGAGCCCTTGTCCTATTGAAAAACAAACAAACCTATGAGTTAAGAATGAATCACATTAAAACAACAGCAGCAGGAAAATGTCAAAGTAAAAAAAAAAAGAACCACATTAAAACATCACCACCAGCAGCATCATGAAAAATGGAAAAGTGAAAAATCAAAGGGAAAAAACTCCTGCAAAAATGTAATTTCACTTGGATCCACTTGGGCACGCAAAGCAATAAAAAACAGGGCAGTTCTGAAGGGGCGGGACTCTGCCTTCACCTTGCAGGCAACTCTGGAGCTCAGACATTTCTCAGAGGATGTTTCCATAACCCTTGTAGGGAAGATTCACAGCCTAGCTGGCTTCAGTGTTCCCAAGATGCCTTTTATCAACCACACAATACCCACCACTCCAATGGTCAAAACCAGAGGCTAAGGGTCTTTGTAAAATAAGACACGTATATGCTAAAAACTCTTCTCCCTCCTCCTATTCTTTGTAAAGTCTCTTTTTCTCTGGATGACCAGGTAGGACAAAATCAACTACACACGCAGCAGAAAGCGTGTTGTTATTAATGCTCAAATTTTCTTGACTTTCACACAGGAGAACAGCAAAACAAAGTGCTGGTTGAAGTGTGAGGCTGGCAGGCTCAGATTCTGGAAAGGCAGGGAACCATGCCATAGTCACCCAGGTCAGAGGTGGTCTGGCAGCTATTTTCCTGCCAGGCCTCCAAGACAGCACCCTGAAAGGCAGCAGGTGGCAACCTGATGACAGCCTTCACTCATTTTCTGCACTTGACAGGGTTCACCTCGCTCTTCAGCTGTTTGCAAATGGGCCACCTCCAGAGGTCCAACAGGAGCGCCACACTAAAAGTACAAGCACATTTCCCCCTTCATTACCCAACGTCTCTATTTTACTTGGAGAAATTATATTCTGAGTTAAATCTACTCTAACCATTTATAGGCTAGTAGTTCTCAAATGTGAGCATCAGAAGGCTTGTTAAAACACAGATTGCTGGGGGGTGCGGCATAGACAGAACACACTTGAGAACCACTGCCTAAGGCACCCACTGTATGGAATGAATTAACTTCACTCCTAGGTCTCTATTAGATTTTTTTGGGGTCTCTATTAGTTTTGTATCATCCTTGGGAGAAGTGAAAACGCTGCCACTCAAACCATGTTCTATGTTCTTGGTTCTGATGAGGAAGCCTGGTTAAGATGGCCGGGAGGGTAACCAAGTCTGTCAAAATGCAGACAAAATAGATCTTCTCCTTGGAGACCCTTACTGATGTGAAATGTTTGTTAGTGTGATGATTTAGCAGAATGTCACCTCGGTATTTCACAAAGCACTTTCAGATGGGTGGCTTTCGACTACAAGAGTAGGGGAGGAAGTATGGGTGTAATGGCCCAACTGTGTGACGAGACCGGCTCAGAAATGGGAAATGACCTCTATTTAGAGGTACGCCACTTTGAACTGCAGCCAAACCTACTGACTAAATATAAGTCAGTTGATCTTGTCAACTTCCTTTGAAATGCATGAAAAGAATAAGATGGATTGATGGGTATGTGGAGGAACGATGGACAGATACATGAGAAAGCAAACATAGTAAAATGTTCATCATAGAACCCAGGCGGTGGGAATATGGGTGTCTATTGTAAAACTCTCAACTTTTCAGGATAGTTGAAAACTGTCATTTAAAAAGCACTGGAAAAAAATCAGGCTATAAGCATGTACTGTGCCTTCTGTGCCTCTGGAGGATGTGAACTAAACACAGCGCCTGTCTTTGCCACCCCTCTCCACTGGTAACATCCCCAGTCCGGGGCTCTCAGAATTCGGGTGCACCCTGGGAGGGGCCCGGGAGCCCACCTGCTAACTAGGACTGCATGGGCCAGCAGCCATGTCCTGTAGCCCCAGGAGTACCCTCGTCTTTGCCTTGTTCCCTGTGCTCACTGCACTGTCCTTCTCGTCCAGTGGCCTGGCTAGTTGTCCCATGGACCCTTGCTCTCCTAGGTTCCCCAACATCCTTACTGTCCCCAGAGCCACCTGTCCCAATGCTTCAGGATCTGAAAGTACCTTAAGGGAGAGGCGGGATCCTTGGCAAGCCTGGGCTTTGGCCTCTTCATAGCCGGGCTCTCCTGGGGCTCCCACGCCGGCCTGACTCCTTGGCTCTGCACTGCTATGTCCCCCCTCCACCAGCATAGTGCCCCTTCTCAGCACTCTGCGATGTTGGTTGGCCCTCCTCCATCTTGGCAGCCCATACCCACCCCTGGTACAGCATTCACGATACTGCACCTAGCTCCTTGCTGTCTCCCATGTCCAGCCATCAAGCTGTGGGAAAGCAAAGCCTGGGTCTTATTCTTCTTTGTTTCCCTCTGACCTGGCATCAGGAAGTTCTCAATGGTGATTAAATGACACACTGATAACTATGTCAGCCCCAGAAGCTCTTTTACAATAAAAGCGTGGATGACAGTTCTGTGCATCTCTGTCCCCTATTGGACCGTGTGCTCCTTTGAAGCCACATTCAGGTCTTGTTTGTTCTGCTCACCAAGTATCTAACACAAGCCTGGCCCAGAGTAAGCACGCAGAATGTGTGCACTGAAAGAAGAGGGGGGGACACGGAGGCCACCAGCTGGCTCCAGAAAAATGACCTATTAAAGGGATTGTGAAGGAAGAAGAGCAACGGATGTTGCTCAGCTCCATCTTCTAGGCCGGAGGTCAGCAAAACTGCTCTGTAAAGGGCCAGAATAAAACTTGACAAAACCTGGTGGCAGCCGACCTGGGTGCAGGTGATCTGATCTTGTGCAGACACAGCGAGGGAAGAGCAGGCTCTTGCGAGAAAAGACGATTCCTCCCACTGTGAACACTGAGCAGAGGGGCCAGGAAGGAAGCCCCAAGGGGACTCCAGTTTAAGGTATGAACATGGTTAGGTCCCGGGGACTGACTTTTTCAGTGAGTGACCGTGCACATCACCTCAATAGATTGTCATGCCTGTGAGGTTTGAAGATAAATGAATCCAACTCTAGCTAGATTCTGTCTTCCTCAGCCCCGTGCTAACCTCACCCTCTTTCTCATTCAGACTCTTCCCAGGCATGGGCTTCCTCAACACGTCACTTGCTTTGAGTTTGTCTTTTTATGATGTTTCCAGTGTCAACATCAGGCTAAGCAACGGCTTAATAGTGCCAGCACCACTCCCCCTGATCCCCAGTTGCTAGGTTTAGAAACTTTGGAGTCTTCCAGACTTTGCATTTCCTCCCTTCTCTTACTTCTCGCCACATAGCCCTAGTCCAAGCCTACAGCCCTTTTGTCTCATAGATTTGTTTTGAGCTCATCTCCCACCCAGGCTTCTTCTTCAACCCTTTCTGCTTTGGTGTCAGACTTCTGAAAGCACTGTTTCCAGCCCTCTTCCTCTGCCTGGCTCTGTGGCTGAGCTGGCCATGCCTGTTCTCAGCTCCTTTCTGCCCTTCTCTTGTCCTCCATTCTTAATGACAGGGCTGGAAACTTATCAACTGCACTGGCCTTCCTTGGCAGCTGGCTTCTGGGGGATTCTGCCAATGCAGGCACTGATAGAAAAGCCATGTTTCCTTCCTTTTTCCGCTTCTAGTGACATGGCTTTTCAGGAAGAGGGGTGACTCCTGGGTTTTAGAGGCACTGGATAGTGATGGTGATTTCAGGCCCTCAAGATCCCTGGCGTCAGTGGCAGTACAGGCTCCTGACCCCTCCTCAGTGATGGTGATGCTCTAATGGCTGCAGCCACAGTGGGTGCCAAGCGCCCTCCCTTGCATGGTGATCAAGGACCCTGGCTAACACCATTTTCCTTTTTGCACCTTTTGCTAGAGACTGGGAACTGCTTCCTGCAGTTACCAATTTGCAGGTCACCCTGCCTACCCTTTTGCCCTCCAGCCCTTCTAATGCGTTCTGACAGATCACATGCCCACAGTTTGAAACACCTCGAGCAGCTTCTGCTTTCAAGCCTGGATGTTGCCCAACAAAGTCAACCAGGGACCTCAGCCTGAGCCATTGCCTCCAGACCCTGATATATGAAAATAAAAAGGACAGGACATGGGAGAATGGAATAGAGATCCAGTGAAGACACCCTGGAATGTGTACCACTCAAGAAAACGCTCTTCCATAATGCTACCAGGGTGGCCTCCTATTCCAATACAAGTGTGGCACTCCCTCGGCCACTTGTCTGCACTCTGCACAAGACAACACAACCTGCCGAAAAACACCTACAGCCCATCCATGCTGGTCTGTCCAAAGCATTTCCCCAGCAAATGCTTCAACCCTTGGTTGTAATTCTTTACTTCAATGTTCACTGCTACAGAATTCTAAAGCAAGCCGTGTTCTCTCTCCTCTTTCATACATTATCTAAAATCAAGATTTGCATTTCTTTTTTTGAGCACTTGTTTTTAAAAATCTACCAATACCACAGCGTTGCCCACCACACCTTACAATCTAAGCTCATGAAGCTTCCACGCAGGCCCATGGGAATCCCTCTTTCTTTTAAGTAACTTTTTTTTTTTTTTTTTTAGCTGAGCCATCCTGCCACCTGTTGGTAGCTCAGCTTGGGCCAGGCATCGAACTGCTATTGCTCAGAGCTTGCACTCTTGAGTGAGCTCTTAACCAACTGTTAAAATAACTTTTAATTTATATTTTTTCTCTCCCGCAATAGGGTTTCTTTATTGTATGGTTCAAGTTCCAGGTACCTGACAAATTTAAGATCTGTATCCTGGCTGGAATCTAGCAGTCTCTTCAAAAATGAGTTCCTTGAGCTTCTCCTTAGGCAAGTCATCCAATTCCATGTCAAACTTGAATGGTGCTTCAGCAATGGGCTTTAAGAGAAAATAAGACATTTAGTAGGCAACAGCTTTTATGGTCAAGGTAATTGCTTGCTGATTCATAAAATGACTATGGCTCAGATTCTGAAATGTATACAAGACTGATGTCTACTAAAAAATAAGAGCTACGGTAAGTATGTATGTACTTGTGCCCACACTCCTGAAAGTGCACTTCTTGTGGGTACTTAATAAACAAGGAACAACTGAATCCATTTCAAGTGTTCATCTGAACTTATTCCAGAATAATTTTCCCAACTCAAAGTTGAAATCACAGAAACTTGTTTTGTATGGGTGGTGGAAGTATGTTTATACAGTTGAAACCCATGGTACTCAAATAAATGTATTTGATTAAATACATTACAGTATCTTTATATGAAGAAATATGGAGCTGTTAAAAACAAAGCTGCAAGAAAGATTAATATCATGGGAAAATATCCATGTTTGTATTAAACAGAAGGAACCCTATTTTACTTTTAAATTTTAGATACAGAAACGTAAGACTGGGAGGGAAAACTCCCAAGATTTTAATAACTGTAACAAGACTACAGTGCTCTTTCTTGTATTTTTCCTGTAATTTTTCATTTTTATTTTTTTAGCACACAGAGAATCTATAATTGGAAAGCTACTGAAGTACATATTTAAACTATGTCAAAGAAGCGCTATACGTACTAAACTACAAAAAATGAAATTAGTATTATTTATATTTTGATTTTTAAGTACTCCCAACAAATGCAATGTTACAGAACTAACCTAATGATGATACCAGCTGTCAATCATTGGATGCCTGATAGTTATAAGGCACTTCCAGGTCTTATCCACATGTTCCTCACACCAGGCCTTTAGGGGAAGGAAACATGGACCCCAAAATCTGCACTAAGCTCTGACCTCTTGAGAAGGAGAAACGGATTTGTGTCCATGAGAGAAAAACAAGTAGCTAGTGCTCGCTCAAGGGTGGCTCTCTGTGGGATCACACTATGTATCCTACCTACGCCATTCTTCTAATCCTCCCAACCCCCTATTGGGTATGGGGTACCACCCCAGCTTGTGAATAGGACACAGGGACCTTGGAAATCTCTAGCTCACAGGGCTAGTAAAAGCCTCAAACTTTATACTCTCACCTAGTTCCCTGTTATTTACTATGCTGTAGGTATCTTTGCAAGATGCCTCAATTGTTTCTGGAGGAGGGGATAGAGGTGGAAGGGGAAGCTGATTAATAAATACTTGCTGTTTTTGGTTTCTTCTTTCTCTTTATTAGCTTTTAGTTTTTCCTCTCTTCCATTTCCCCCGTTAATTTTAATACACTCCACTTGGCTCTCCCTCTTTTTAAAGCAGGAGTCTAAAGGCTTGTTTTCTATGCATATGAGCCTAGACCAGAAAGGTTCCAACTTTGGTTCATATTGCATTTTTCTGATCTTTACTTCGATGTCCAGAATGCTCTGGAGATCTGCCACATCCACCTTTGGACTCATCCTTTCTCACAATAGGCTCTTGTGTCCCCATCTCCAGGGAGGCACACCAGATGTGAAGTCACAAAGTCACAATGGGAACTGTCCAGGCTGAACTCTCCCCGTCACTCTACAACACCCCTCCCCAGGCAGGTAGTGGACCTCCTCTCCATTCTCAGGGCAGACACTTTGATTCAGGTTGTCTCTTCCTGTAAAAACCATGATAGTGGTCTCCAGCCTTGGACCCCTTTCTTGTCTGTGCTTCCTTTTACCCATCCCTGCTGCAGATGGCCTGGAGGAAAATTTCTGAGAATGGACTTGGGGGATGGGGGAGGGGTTTCAAGCTGTGCTGACAGCACTAGTCCTTGAGGCAGACATGGGCTGGGAGGACCAGGTATGGCACCATGTCCTTCTGAGGACAATCTCAGCATGGTATCTGGGCCCATCTTGGTTGGGCCCGCTGCTGGCTGACAGACATCCCTGCAGAAGCAGCCAGAAGCACGGCTCTTACCTCATCACTTGGGTCATAATACTGCTCCAGATATGGGTGGGCCAGTGCCTGTTCTACTTCAATCCTCTTGTGAGGGTTGAAGGTCAACATTTTGTCCAGTAAATCCAGAGCTACAAAGAGAAAGGTTTTGTGCAGTGGTGAGAAGCCAAAGCAATAGTCACTGAAATACTTTCCATTTCCTGTTTAAGTAAAATGACCCAAAAACAACTGAGCTAAGCATTGCCCTGGGGAGAAGAGCCAGCATACTGAGTGCCTAATATCTCTGAGCTTCTTGAGACTGTGACCATCTGACAATCACAGACCCAGACTCAGAAAAGTGATGGGATCAGCCAAAGGCTGAAAGTGGAAGACCAGAATTCAAACTCAAGTCTGAACCAAACCTGAACTTTTCCCAAATCGTTACTCTGCTTTGCAGGTGTCAAAAGCAAAGGTTTTGTGTATGTACTTCTCTTAAGTCAACTCCAAAGTGATTTCTGCAATGGTCAATTTATCTTTCAACAGAAGGCCTCCAAGGTCACAGAAGAAAACAATCACTTGTTCTCCTATGTGGTTTCAGCATCTTCCTTCCAAATCCTGGCTGAAAGTCATGTGTGAAGCACAGGCACCCTGGTGTGCTCTGCAGCTTGGCATCTTTCTCCAAGGTCCAAAACGAAAAGTATTTTCTCGACTTGGCCAATAGTCAGCAGCAAGTGAGTATGGGATCAACAGGAATGAGACGGGGGGGCAGCCAATGAACAGCTTACCATGCTTGACTCTGAGGGCATGGCTAACTGCGGCTGGGACAAAGGTTAAGGAAAATGTGACGGAATACTTCCTGTATCTAGTATCAGGAGCAGGTTTCAACAAGAAACAATACATGTTAGAAAAGACATTAGGTAAAGAGGTAGCAAAAGGGGCTTCTTTTTAAAATGTCTCCTTTCAAGTACAGCATAAGGAATAGAGTCAGTGGAACTGTAATAGCTATATGCGATGTCAGAGGGGTAGTAGATTGGGGGAGGGGAGTTATCACTTTGTGAGCGATATAAATGTCTATTACATTGTTTTGTACACCTGAAACTAATAGAAAATAAATAAATAAATAAATAAAATGTCTCCTTTCATTTAATGATGCTCAGACCGGTGATTTTTAATTTAAGCAGCAGGCCCTTTCTTCAAATTAAATCCTAAGAGGAGCCTCGAGACAAGTAGATAAGAAGCTACGCCAGCCTCTCTTAAGTCCTAGCTCACAGCCCTGAGCCATCCCTGAGAAATCCAAGGGCCCCAAGGAACCAGTCTGAAAATCGATTGCAAGTCTGAAAAAGAACACACATTTTTACAGAACATAGTGACACTAAAATAAAACCACTGGTATCTGCTTAATGAAGCAGTTATAATTGATTTGAATATCAACCTCATCCATCTGCAAATCAGCACATGCCACTAAGCCCTAAGAGTAGAATGGTAAAGGAAAATCATTTTAGTCATTTAATTACTTAAAAAATGTTTTCAACCCTTGAGCCCAGTAATGCTAGCGCACTTTCTGAAGAGATTGCCTGTGTGCCAGGAAGTCACTTTGAGAGAGAGGTGGAGGCTGGGGAGGCACCTTCTTGCCTGAGGTCACTAAAAGGTGTGTTTATGCATGTGTGCATGCACATGTGTTTGCAAGCTCAGCTCTGACTCCTCCCTGTGACTCCCCTTGTTGCATGCCTCCCACCTTAATAAATGTGGCAAACCACATGTTGGCTATAAAGAGAAATTCCACATAACAAAGAACTTTTCTCATGTCCATGAAGTGAACTGTAAAAAAGTTTTTTTTTAAAGCACACATAAAAGATTTCTACAAACAGGACATTTTCAAATTTATTTTTGCCTATATCAAATAACCTTTTTAATACACATAAGTGTACCTTAGGAAATTAGGGAACAATGACATTTTGCTTTATAGGCCAGAGAGATTTTCAGAGCAGAGGCTTGGAATCTAGACTTGTTGGGATTTGACTGAAGCACTGTCTGGGCAGCAGGAGTGTTCATTCCTGTGGCCGTGACATGTGGTCTCAGGTCCACAAACGGGCTAGCTTTCAGAGGAAGCTCTCTCAAGGGTCAGGACAATGTAGCATGATGGTCAAGAACTCAGGCACTTCCGGCCCAAATCTGAGTCCCATGGAATACCTGGCAGATGTGTAAACACATGACATGCCCTTTGCTGAGTGAGTTTTAGAGTTTTACCCGTAATACAGGTAACATATCTCATTTCCTGCTCCCAACCACCCATCCTCCAAAAGAGCTCTTAGACATTTTCCCAAGAACTTTCTTGAGATTAGAAGTCATTTCTCCTTTTGCCCAATTAGATACCGTCTGTGTCGGGAAAGGTCCAGGAGGGCCTGGCCACAGTCTGATTCTAAGAGCATTATTTCTAAATAATTTGGGGGGTACCTTCCCCCTCCAAATCTTGTTAGTATTAAATAGTGAAGTACTTCAAGGCACCTAGATGCTCTGAAGCTTAAGCATTTCTAAAAGAGATCTGTTAGTTGCGTCAGGTTAAAAAATCCTAGGCCCTTAATCTTCCGGGAATAATTTCAAAGGAAGATAGTTTGTTTTTTTTTGCTACTTGAAAAATAACTGGATCTTTAGTCCCCCTTTACTGCAAGTGCTATTTCTACATTATTCACAACTACAGAAGGGGAAAAGGAGAGAAATGGGAAGCAGCTGGCAGGTGCTGATCCCACAGTCAAGAGTGCCTGGCCTCTCTCCTCCCACACCAGACTACAATCCACTGGCACCACTCACACCACCTGTGCACATGCTTCCTTGGATACAGGTTTGATTTCCCCTAAAAAGCCTGAAGTCCCTCTGAGGCTGACCATGATTTTGGACTCTCCCTGAAGCTCTCCCAGAACCCACACCTTCTCTTTAGCTTGAGAGTGGGTACTTAGCAACATGGCCCCACCCTTGTGGTTCAGCCTTTTGTCCTTCCTCTCCTAGTCCAGATCCCAGGGTGGGTCACCTGACTGGCTCTCCATAGCGCCACTTCAAGTCCATCTCATCTACCCAGCAAAACTGATCCTGGATCAAGGCTGCAATCTGTGGCCTCCATTCTCAACCTGAATTTCTGAGCGGGGCCAGGAACAAAGACCTAGCTGTGCGAGCTGCTACAAAAGTGCTTCTCAAACTTTCTGACCTCAGAACCCTACTCTTAAAAACTATTGAGGATTGGGCCGGCCGAGTGGCACGTTGGTTAAGAGCTGGCTTAGGACACCAGAGGGCCCTGGTTCGGATCCCACATATGAGGGCCAGTGACACTGCCCTCTACAGCTATGATGCTGAACAACAGCTCAACCTGGAGCTGGACTGCCATTGAGTTGCCGGCGACAGCATAGGCTGCAGTCCCCTGCTGCAGTGGGTTGCCATGGGCTACCGTGTGTAGCCAGCAGCCGCTGTGAGTGGCCGACCAGAAGCCGGCGACTGATCTGCCTCACCCGGGAAGAGCACAATGATGGTGCCAACTTG
>NW_017731793.1:428717-431595 GCF_001890085.2 Hipposideros armiger
TGCAGCCCCTGTGGCACTGGGTTGCCATGGGCTACCGTATGTAGCCAGCAGCCAGCGTGAGCAGCCCGCAGCCGCAGTGAGCGGCCGTCCCGATGCCGGTGACTGATGTGCCTCGCCCGGGAAGCGCGCAATGATGGTGCCAACTTGGGCCAGTGAAGCAACGTCCTCCACAACTAGACTGATGAACAAAAATGACAGCAACTTGTCTGTTCTCCTTCCCCTAATTCCCCAGCACTGTTCCCATCCCCCAAATTCCCCAATAAAAAAATCTTAAAAAAACAACAACAACCTATTGAGGATCAGTTTCAAAAAACAGCTGATTCAGCTCCTAATTCAAACAACTGCGTAAGTGCTACATTCAGTATGCAGCAGATGTGTTCTACGTGTACTTCCCATTGTGTCACATAGAACATTAAAAAGATACATATTATTTAGTAAAGTGAGTGCTTATTCCTGCGTCATTCTTACTGCAATTGGTTTGGTTTTTAGCTGTGAGGGCATGGCACTGCCCGCTGCCTTGTACTGTGTTGACTGCTTCTGCATTAAGAGTGCAGATGGCAGCACAGAGTTGGTAAAGAATGCCATAGCATTACTATGAAAACAGTTTTATCCTCATGGGCACCCTGCAAGGACCTTGAGACCCACTCCCTATTAAAACCAATCCTCCCTGACGTGTGGCCTGATGACAACCAGTTCCCCCTCATCTGAACCAGTCATTTCTGTCTCAACTTTTCATTTCAAACTTCACACTCACACTCAATGTTTTAACTACTCTTATGTGGTCACCAATGACTTAATTGGAAGGTTCTGCTCTATGGAGACTGCTGAACACGTCCTCTTTGTTCTAATGCCATTTCCTACTTCTGAGACATATTGCTGTAGTTATTTTTTTTGTCCATTCTTTCTACAGTCCTCAAGAACTCCTATTCCATTGCCCATTGAAAGTTCATGTTCTCCAGCTTCTTAGACATCTCATTCTTCTATCGTCTCAATCTCTTGCTTGATTTCAAATGCCATGTGTTAAATAACTCCCAAATCTATCTTTAGCCTAGAACTCTCAACCAAGCTTCAGATTAATATATACAACTCTCTGTACGTAATAAAAAAAGGATAAAGCTTATGATCCATTTACAACTAATATATGTATTTAAAGGGCAATAACAAAGTCTAGAAGCTTTTCAAAGAGTAGGTTATCTGAGAAACGAAGACAGACTTCTTACACGAACTACTTTTTAATTTAAAAAAATAAACAAAAGTGGGAGAGAAACAACAGAATTCCTCATCTTTTTTCATCTGTTGGTTCTGCTTGCCAGTGTCCACTGCCCTCTAATCACATGGAGCTGCACGTGCCATGGGGGAGCTCTCAGGCTTGCCCACGCTGTGGGAATGGTGACACTGGCTTAGCCACAGTCACCTGGGTGGGTTCCCTTGGCTACAAGACTAGTCAGGGATGGGACAAAGAGGCAATGAGTGTCAGGCCCATACTTGGGCTGAACTTATTAGGAAATCGGTCAGTGTGAGCCTGGAGCTGCTGGTGGCCATTTTGTCACCATGAGAAAAAAGACTAACAATAAGATAGCATGGAGGAAAGCAATGCTGAAAGAAAAAGAAGTCCAAATTCTGCTCAAAGTGACTGTGCCTAGGAATCCTAATACTACTGAGCTTTTCAGTTATGAGAGCCAGTAAAATCCTTCTTCAGGCCTAAGCCAGTCAGCACTAGGTTCTCGTTAATGCATCATATAGCTGATTCTCTAATCTGTGTGAATGACTCAGCACCCACAGGCCCCATCATTCAACGGTAACTACTGTTAATCTTTTGACAGTTTGTAGAATTTTTCTATGCATTTTCTTTTATATAATTGAGATACTATATATAATAAATGCTGCATTATTTCCCCGATAAATACTGTTCATTAGTATTTTCCCATGCTATAAAACTTTTTACAAAAAACAAAAAAATATTTTAGTGACTTTTATTAAAGGTAAGGAAATGCATTAAAATTTACTCAACCATTCAACAAATATTTGGCATTTAGGTTGCTTTTCTATTGCCTAAGAGGTATCTTAAGTTCAACATAGTACAAACTAAATTCTGAAATGCTATCCTATAGTTTTCCTTATCTCAGAATTTCTTTCTTTTTTAAAATATTTCATTGGGGAATTGGGGGAAGGGAAAAGCATTGGGGTATCGGGGAAGGGAAACAGACAAGTCCTTTTGTTCTTCAGTCTAATTGTGGAGGACGTTGCTTCACTGGCCCATGTTAGGATTATCCCTGAGCTCTTCCCAGGTGAGGCAGTCGCTGGCCAGCCATTGGACGGCCACTCAGGGCAGCTCACGCCGGTTGCCAGCCGCTCACGCTGGCTGCCAGCCACTCACAGTAGCTCACGGCAGCCCACTGCAGCAGGTGCTGCAGCCTATGCCGTCGCCATTGCCTCACAGCAGTCCAGCTCCAGGTTGAGCTGTTGTTCACCATCTTAGCTGTAGAGGGCGCAGCGTCACTAGCCCTCATGTGGGATCCGAACCAGGACTCTGCTGCTCAGAGATGGTGTCCCAAGCCAACTCTTAACCAACACACCACTTGGCTGGTTCTCAGAATTTCTTTCTTTCTTTTTTTCTTTTTAAAGATTTTTACTGGGGAATTAGGGGGATGGGAACAGCGCTAGGGAATTGGGGGAAGGGGAACACACAAAATGCCGTCGTTTTGTTCTTTAGTCTAGTTGTGGAGGACGTTGCTTCACTGGCCCAAGTTGGCACCATCATTGTGCTCTTCCAGAGCGAGGCACATTAGTTGCCGGCTTCTGGACGGCCGCTCACTGCGGCTGCTAGCCGCTCACACTGGCTGCTGGATACACACAGTACCCCATGGCAACCCACTGC
>NW_017731793.1:431725-443894 GCF_001890085.2 Hipposideros armiger
GGGATCCGAACCGGGGCCCTCTGGCATCCCAAGCCAGTTCTTAACCATCATGCCACTCGGCCAGCCCTTCTCAGAATTTCTTGTGATTCCACAGATTTCTTAACATGTAATTTACGTAAATTATGTGTTCTTGTCCTTTGCTCATTTATTTACCCATGGAGTTCTTAGATTTCACTCTACTTTTAATATACTAATAATGATGAGTCTAACATTAATAACTAATAATTCACTTAACCCTCCCAAGTTACCCTATGATTTGGAAAATGTAATGTTATTTGAGATGAGGAAGTTGTGAAATAGAAAAGTTAAATAACTTGTCCAAAGTGAAAGACATGAGGTGGTGGAGTCTGTTTGAACTCAGATGCCCGATTCCAGAGCACAGACCTTAACTACTGTGCAGTGCTGCCTTCAACATGGTAGTTAAAGATAAGGATCCTTTAAATCTTATACAGTTTAGAACAATTTATTCCTATTGTCCACACCTGATCTGTCTAATCTCCTTTCTTTCCCTTATGCTTGTTTTCTTGGTTTGTTTATTTTTAAAGCTCAGGAAGATAGTCATTCTCCATGCAGAGATTAGAAAAATATTAAATACTCCAAATAGTGTTAGTTTTTAATGGTATGATTTTTAAAAGGTATTTAATCATTAATTCTTTTGGAATTTACTTTGAGATGTGAGTAATGATTTAAACTGATTTTCTTGCAAATAGCTATTCAACTAGCCCATCACCATCTGCTGAATAATAATCATTTCTTCCCCCTCACTGGAATAATTTTGGAGAGAATCTTAAGCTTCTTAAGATTCCTATGAAGAAAAATCTACAATACTGCTGGTTCAAGGGACTCAGCAATCAGAAATTTCCAACAAACATTTACAAAAATATTCAACCTCATTTTTAATAAAAGAAAAACAATTAAAATGTCACTTCTCCCCTATTTGGTTAGCAGATTCAAAAGTTCAATACCCAGAATTGCTGGAACAAAAGACATGTGATAGAATCGCTAAGCTGTCCTCCAGAGAGACTCAACCAATTTACACTCTACCAGCCGTCTTTGAGAACATCTGTTTCCCCACAGCCTTGATCACAGTGGGTTTCAAACTTTTTGATGCTTGCTACTGTGATGAGCGGGAAAATAAATGGAATTACTTACTTTTCAATGTTCACATCTCATACAATGAATAAAAATGAGTACCTTTCCCTATATCTAAGAGACATGTTTACATTGCATTTTCTGTGAACTATCATTAACCAGATGTCAAAGCACTAATGTTTCAGCTTGCAAGTTTTTATCTCCTGAGTTCCAGAGTTCTTCCATTCATTTCGTTACGTCATTTTCATATAAATCTAGAGTATTAGCTGTTTATAGGCAGGCTCTTAATTTTTCTTACCGCTTTTTATGTCCAAGGCCTTACAACCCCCTTGATGGCATGGAACAGACACTGAGAACTATTTATTAAATGAATGAATTTATGTATGTTACAGTTAAAAACTACCAACAACCTGGTGACAGATTAAATTCTTTACAGCTCCTCCTATTGATGGGTGGATTTATTTCTCCACCTCTTGATTCTGGGCTGACTCGTGATTTGCTCTGACCAACAGATTCTGGCAGAAGTTCTGGGATCTGGCCTTGGGAGACCTTGTACCTTCTGCTCTGGCTCCTTTGGAATATTTCCACCATCATGAGAAGCCCAGTCTTGTCTACTGTAGGACGAGAGGCAACAGTATGGAGAACCAACTATAAGCTGTTGTGAGGCCACAACTTGAGGTGAGCAGAGCAGACCCATCCAGCTGCGCCCAGCCCAATGGTCTTATGAACAAATCTGTGGTGGTTGTCTTAGGGCCCCGAGTTGTGGAGTGGTTTGTTATGCAGCAATAGATAACTGATGTGAATATCAATGTCCAATATGAGACTAAAGATAATGTGGGTCATCCTTACCAGGGAACATTATGTAGTGAGATTTGGAAAGATGTTCAAGACACATAAATAAAAAAGTTTCAGTCTTGAGAGCTCAGAATCTAGACCTACAAATGTCAGTGGCCCGGACATTCACACAACCCTGTGATGCAGGTATTATTACTAACGCTACTTTATGAATGGGAAAACTAAGGCCCAGAGAGGTTAAGTGGTGTGTCCAAAGTTGATACAATTAGTATGTCTGAGCTGTGGACTGAACCCAGGAGAGGTCTGGCTGCAAAGCCTATACTTTTATCACATGATGCTGTAGCACTCACTAGCACCGCCAACTCCATTTTTCCACTTTACTCTATTTATACTCCTTCCCTGCTTCTTTATTATATTCATCTAAAACCTACATTTTAAAATTTACTTTCTGGATTTTAGTGGTGTTAATTATTATCTGACTAGACCAATTTGAAAGTTCATAATCCTAACATAAGGAAAATAAGCTAAAAAAAGACTTACAAATAATCTGATAACAAAACCTATGACTAGCTATGGAAAAGATTAAGGATACAAACAGGGGAGAAGCCTGAGAGGTTTGTTTACTGTAAAGTCTTAATTATGTAGTTTTGTTATATATATATCTCTTTAAAAAGGCAACTCAAGGGCCGGCCGAGTGGCGCGATGGTTAAGAACTGGCTTGGGATGCCAGAGGGCCTCGGTTCGGATCCCACATATGAAGGCCAGTGACACTGCCCTCCACAGCTAAGATGCTGATGAACAGCTCAACCTGGAGCTGAGTTGCTGTGAGTCGCCGGCGACGGCGTAGGCGGCGACGGTGTAGGCTGCAGCCCCTGCTGCAGTGGGTTGCCATGGGCTACCTATGTAGCCAGCAGCCAGCAGCCGCAGTGAGCGGCAGTCCAGAAGCTGGCGACTGATGTGCCTTGTCCTGGAAGAGCACAATGATGGTGCCAACTTGGGCCAGTGAAGCAACGTCCTGCACAACTAGACTGAAGAAAAAAAGGAGAGCAACTTGTCTGTTCCCCTTCCCCAGATTCCCCAGCGCTGTTTCTCTCCCCCAATTCCCCAATAAAATCTTTAAAAAACAAAAACAAAAAAAAGGCAACTCAAGATTTAGGTAACATGCTTGGGACAATATAATACAGTCATGCACTGAATAATGATGTCTCACGACAGACTAGATATATGATGGTGGTTACCTACTATATAGCCTAGGTGTGTAGTGGGCTATACCATCTAGGTTTGTAAGTACACACTCTATGATGTTCGCACAATAATGAAATTGCCTAACAACGCATTTCTCAGAATGTATCCCTGTCATTAACTGGTGCATGACTGCATACAAGCCAATCTAACCAGTTACATGTACAATGCATGTGAAGTTCTAAATTTTAAAAATCCTACAATTAGAATACATCACATAATTATAACTAAATAGGTAGAAGTTCTGTACTCATTGGTACAGCAAAATGTTAAAGGTTATCTTGGGATGCTGGTAATTAAGAGTATTTCTTATTCTCTTACCTATTCTTTCTTCCAAACTGTCTACCATGATAATATACCACCTTTATATCAGATTTTAAAAGATAATTACTCCTATATCCAAAAGAAATTCAATTTTAAACCACCAAGTGTTCCTAAACCTTGACTCAGGTTAATACATGAAAGAAATTCAACACTGAAGTAGACTGCTATTAAAGTTAAACACACACACACACACACACACACACAGATGCAAAAATTAGAAAAAGCTAAACTTTCAAGAGAAGGTTGAATGAAGTTATTTATTACAAACTCAATAAAGATAAACCAGAAGTATGTACTTACATGGAAAAATACTCAAAACAATTCTATTAACAGTGATCTTCAGGGAATCATTATGAAAAGGGTTTTACCTTCTTAGTAAAATATTTCGATAATTGTTGAATTTACAAAAATGTTAACTTTTATAATAATTATTTTTAAAACTTAAAATTTAGGTAAAAATATGACTATGTATCAAGATAGAGAAAAATATGGAAGGACAAGTACCAAGGTGCTGGCAAGCCACTAACTCTCTCTCTGGTTCTTTATTCTGAATCCCTCTTCCACTTTCAAGGACCCTGGTAAGGACACTGAGCCCACCTAGATAATCCAGAATAATCTCCCTATCTGAAAGTCAGCTGACTTTAAGCAATCTTAACTCCCCTTAGCCAGGTAATCTAAAATATTTAGAATCTGGGGGGACGGCCGAGTGGCTCAGTTGGTTAAGAGCTCGCTCAAGAGTTTGAGCTCTGAGCAACAGCGGTTCGATGCCCAGCCTGAGCTGAGCTGCCACTGAGCTGCCAACAGGTGGCAGGATGGCTCAGCTAAAAAAAAAAAAAAATCTGAGGATTAGGACCTGGACATCTTTGGGGGGCAGGGTCATTATTCTGCCTACCACAGCTTTAAATAATAGCATAAAGTTAAAAAAAAACAAAGTTGTTTAATACATTTAACAGACACATGTTAAATAGGAATAAATGATAATACAATTATTAAACAAAGTTAACTTTAAAAAAATCAAAGAATAAAATCTAATGTATCACCTTTTTCTTTTATGAATTGTGCTCTTGGTGTCCTAAGAAATTTTCACCTAACCTAAGTTCATGAAGATTCTGTCCTGTTTTCTTCTCAAAGTTTAAGTTTTAGGTCTTATATTTAGGTCTTTGCTCCCTTTTTCTTTTTTTGCATATGGCTGTCTAATTATTCCTACACCATTTGTTGAAGAGACTGATACAGGCAACAACAAGGATAAATCTCAAGTGGAGGAACCCAGACATAAAAGTCTACATACTGCATAATTATATTTATATGACATTCTGGAAATGGCAAAACTATAGGGATAGAAGTCAGATCAGAGATTGCCAGTGACTAGGGGAGGGAACTGAGTACAAAGGAGCAAAAGACAACTTTTGAGGTTAATGGAAATGTTCCATTATCTTGAATGTGGTGGTACATGACTGTCTATACATTTGTCAAAATTCAAAGACTTATACAACTAAAAAGGGTGAATTTTACCTTCTATACAGTATTCTTCAATAAACCGCACTAAAAATGATCAAACAAGATAAAAAAAGGTGTAATTTGTTTTGCAGAATCCTAGACTTTCTGAACTCCAAAAATGTGAACTTAATCCCAGTTAAAAAGTAGCAAAGAAACTAAAAGGCAGAAAACTAGACAGGTAATCCCAGATTCCCTTACCCTACTATCACCGCTCCCAAATAAAAAGGGAAGAAAGCAATAAAGAGTGAGCACTAAATAGGCATTACCCAATAGCTATAGGCTAACTTTTCAGGTTAGTGACCTAACGATTTAACAAATAAAACAAACAAAAAGCTAAGCCTAAGAAAAGTAATCAACAAAATAATATTTACCTTTGGAGTCAGCATTTGGGAACAGCCTGTTCCATGGCACCTTATTTTTGTGTGGAAGAGAAAGCAAATAGTTTCTAGCTTTTAAATTGATTATGCAATTCAGGTCTTCCTGTGATGGGGATCCAAGAATACCTATCAGATAAAATAATCTGTTAATTATCAAGACCAATGTAAACTGACCACACACCATCAGCTATAGGGCAGAACCAACCCTGATAATTAATGTCTTCTCACACCACCTCCCAATGCTTACTTTTCTTAACAAGTTTTTACAAGGGTTCTTAACATTTTATATCAAGGAAGATTAGAAATTCATGTCTGTTATAGGTTAAAGAGTTGTGAGAACTCTTAATTTAATGAAGTGACTCTGATGTAAACAGTGGGCAGGTAAACTGAGGAAATCAAGCCCCTAATGTGTCCAGGACCCTTACCCAGAATGTGGTTCAGTTGGTCGAGATAATGCTTCCCAGGGAAGATGGGCCTATTGGAGAGCATCTCTGCCAGAATGCAGCCTACAGACCAAATATCAATGGACTTGGTATAGCCCTGCAGTAGAAAGGGAGAAAAAATTAAGAATGCTATCTGGTGTGACATGACACATGAGATCTTCCTACATGACAGGCACATGGCTGACAGTTTTAGTTTCTCCTTTGGCTCTAGAATTCAGAAATAACAATAAAAAAAGAGCATGGAGAAACCAATAACTTGGCTTTCTTAGAAGATGCTGAACAACCAAGATTACTTGATTTTATTTCTATCTTCAAAGTTGATTAACTTATTATTAAATTAGAATTCCCAATGTATACTTCATTCTTTTTTTCAAATGACTGAGGAAAAGAATTAAAATCATTATAAGCTGGGGCTGGCCAAGTGGCATGCTGGTTAAGAGTTGGCCAGCTCTGAGCAGCGGGGCCCTGGTTCGGATCCCACAACAGGGCCAGTTACGCTGCGCCCCCTACGGCTGGGATAGTGAACCTGGGACAGCTCAACCTGGAGCTGGGCTGCTGTGAGTCGCCAGCGACAGCGTGGGCTGCAGCGGGGCAGCAGTGGACTTCCATGAGTGGCCAGTAGCCAACATGAGCAGCCATGAGTGCCGTCCAATGGCCTGCGACTGACTGCCTCACCCAGAAAGAGCGCAATGATAATGCCAACATGGGCCAGTGAAGCGACGTTCTCCGCGACTGGACTGACAAGCAAAAGGATAGTAGCTTGTCTGTTCCCCTCCCCCAATTCCCCAATAAAATCCTTAAAAAAAAAAAATCCTTATAAGCTGAAGCTGGAAAAAGGAAAAAGCAGTAACACCCACTGCTGTAGAACATTTGTGGCCGACTCACTCATTTTGGAAACCTGGAAACCAACTCAAAAGAAGAGGCACTGTTACACTTCCAGAATATCTTTATATAGTTTGCAAATCATTTTCAAAAAAGTCAAGCTAAAATCCCTTGATCTCTGCAAAAAAAAAAAGGTATGTGCTGGTTCCATCATATTTTACCAATCTGTATTTCTTGTCTTCTTCTTTCTTTTTTTTTTTTAAAGATTTTTTATTTTTATTGGGGAATTGGGGGGATGGGAACAGTGCTGGGGAATTGGGGGAAGGGGAACAGACAAGTTGCTGTCGTTTTGTTCTTCAATCTAGTTGTGGAGGACGTTGCTTCACTGGCCCAAGTTGGCACCATCATTGCGCTCTTCTCTGGCGAGGCAGATCAGTCGCCGGCTTCTGGATGGCCGCTCACTGCGGCTGCTGGCCGCTCACGCTGGCTGCTGGCTACATACGGTAGCCCATGGCAACCCACTGCCACAGGGAGTGCAGCCTACGCCGTCGCCGGCGACTCATGGCAGCCCAGCTCCAGGTTGAGCTGTTGTTCAGCATCTTAGCTGTAGAGGGCAGCGTCACTGGCCCTCATATGTGGGATCCGAACCGGGGCCCTCTGGCATCCCAAGCGAGTTCTTAACCATCGCGCCACTCGGCCGGCCCTTTCTTGTCTTCTTTTTCTATTCATTTTTCAGGTGCAATTTTTCTTTTAAAGAAATTCTATGAAAAGACATGGAGGAATTATCTGTCTAAATCATACAACAGTGTAAAAAAAATGTTTCTCCAAAGGGTGTAAGCTGAATTTTATGGAAAATGCTAGGTGTAGTAATAAATGGAAGAAGAAATGTGGAGAACAGCTAGAGAAAAATAAAATCAGTTAAATATTAAGGTTTAGAAAAACACAGGAACATTTTTTTGAAAATCAAATAAAGAATTAATGATCAGATCTACAGCCATGATAAAATGGGGTTGAATTTCAAAATAATTCTAAAATTCTTGTAATCCAAAATAAATTCTGTTTTGCGCCATAACGAAATAAAGAAGAGCATTTTAAAAACACAAAAAATAAATAACTAAAAGGTCTCAGGGCTCCCTGGAGAAATAGCTGTTCCAAGTCTGGGACAGGGAAATATTGTAACGTAAACCTGGGGCATAGGTGCCTAAAAGCAAGGAAGTACAGTGGAGACACATCAAAAGTGGCTCCCACTGGAAAATCTGGGACAATATAAGCATCAAGATACAGAATGGTAGATAAGGATTATAAGCCACTGAATAAAATAACCATGAATAAACAGAGAGAACTAAAATATAGACAGAATGAAAGAGTTGTGAAATCATCAATGGATGGTAATACTAGTGGGTAAAAGTTTGAAGAAAATAACTTACATAGTCTTGAAGTATTTCCCCACAAATTCCTGAGTTATTAATATAATAATTATTACTATAATTAACCATAATTATGGTGGAGACTTAGAAGACACCATCTTAACCAAAAGACCAACATGTACTCCACTGATATCGACATAAATCAGATGTGCTCCAAAATAATGCACTGAGAACATTGTTCCTGTGGTATTCATGCCCAAAATGCATACCACAAAACTGAGGTGCATTCTACAAAATAGCTGACTTGCAATCCTTTGAAAATGTCAAGATCAATAAAGGCTGAGGAACTATTTCAGATTAAAGGAGACTAAAGAAACAATGCAATATGTGAGCCTGGATTGGGGTGGGAGGTGGTGAGAAAAGGTATCAATATTATTACAGGAAAAATATCATAAATTTTAATAGAAATTGTGCATTAGCTATTAGACTAGAGTTAAATTTCCTGCTTTTGATTAGTGTACTATGGTCATATTAGAGAACATTCTTCTTGTAAGGCAGGGTTTCTCACCCTTGGCACTACTGACATTTTGGGCTGGTAAGTCTTTGTTATGGGGCTCTTCTGTGCACTGAAGGATGTTAAGCAGTATCTCTGACCTCTAACCACTTGATGTCAGTAGCAGTCCCCTATCAGCTGTGAAAACCAAAACTGTCTCTAAATACTGCCAAGCGTTGTTGGGAAACACTAGGACCACTGTTCTAAGGAAATAATAACTGAAATGTAAATGGTAAAGGAGTACAACTATAAGTTATTCTCAAATGGCTCAGAAAACACACACACACACACACACACACAGAATGAAAAAGCAAGCAGGACAAAGGATAAAGAATTGCTGAGTCGAATCTGGAGTGAAGGGTATGCACAAATTTTATCCAGCAGCAATCCAAGGGTGGGCCAGAGGCGCATGTGGCTTCTCTCTCAGGATCTGAGAGGTGGCACTACTTTTATACTACTACTATGATGTTGTTTTATTTTCACCCATCTCTCACAAGTCAAATCCCTGAGAGGAGATTTTTCCAGAGGCTATGTGATATTATACATGATATGTTATACATGACATACATGTGATATTATACATGAAATGTAACCATATTCAGAAAACCTGCATAATAAAGTGAACCAGTATTTTCCAAATGCTTGACATTACGAAGCCATGCATGGGTATAAGTGTAAGCGAGATCAATGGATTTTAATAAAACAGTACAAAAAGTTCACTGGCATGGTTTCAAATTCCACGATGCAATTTAACTTATCATTTGTTGAATTGTGGTGTAGCATCAAAGAAGAATTGCAACAAGTAGCTGAAAAGGCTACTAACATACTCCCTTTCCCCAACTATGTATCTGTGTGAAGGCTTTTCTCTATTAACTTACACCAAAACAACATACTTGACAGCCTGAATGGAGAATCGGATGAGAATCCAGCAGTATTCTATTAAGTCAGACACTCTTTTCACTCAAATGTTTTTATTGTGGAAAAATAAATGACAAATATTTTGGGCCGGCCGAGTGGCGCGATGGTTAAGAACTCGCTTGGGATGCCAGAGGACCCCGGTTCAGATCCCACCTATGAGGGCCAGTGACACTACCCTCTACAGCTAAGATGCTGAACAACAGCTCAACCTGGAGCTGGGCTGCCGTTGAGTCGCTGGCGACGGCGTAGGCTGCAGCCCCTGTGGCAGTGGGTTGCCATGGGCTACCGTATGTATCCAGCAGCCAGAGTGAGCGGCCAGCAGCCGCAGTGAGCGGCCGTCCAGAAGCCGGCGACTGATCTGCCTCGCCCGGGAAGAGCACAATGATGGTACCAGCTTGGGCCAGTGAAGCAACGTCCTCCACAACTAGAGTGAAGAACAAAAGACAGCAACTTGTCTGTTCCCCTTCCCCCAATTCCCCAGCACTGTTCCCATCCCCCTAATTCCCCAATAAAAATCTTAAAACCCCCCCAAAATAAATGACAAATATTTTTAATGACAAATATCTAATTTATGCTAACATGTAGTAGGTTTATTATTGTTGTTTTAAAATTAATACTTTTTAAAAGTTTCAGTTTTAATTTCTACATAGTAAATATTGATAGATAAAACCCACACAAACAAAACGTGCTTAGGGTCTTTGATAATTTTTAAGAGACTGAAGGACCCAGGGTCTTGGGGCTAGAATGTTTGAGAACCACTGCCTTATAATTTTCTTAAAATGTTTCTGCAAGTTGAAAATTCCATCAAAATGAAATGTTACAAATTCATACACATGCACATAGTGCTCTAGCTGCCCAAACTGGGACAATATGAGTATTAAAAAAAAAAAAAAAAAGATAATGGACAGCACATTAAAAAGAAAATGCATGAGTCCACAGTAATGTTTTAAAAACAAAGGTGGGAGACAGAGGAAGAGAAAGAGAAAAAGGGAAAACTCTTCTTCATAGAAGAGTGCCAGCTAATAAATGTAAAAGGAAAAATAATTTAGAAAAATCACCATTTTGTGAAGCCCAATACTGTAACTAAAGAAGCAAGGGTTATCAAGGTGTAAACCACCAGGGGAAAAGGCTGCTGGGAAACAGAAGATCCACATATATGGTTTCCAAGAATTTGTGGGGTTTGTGCGGGAAAGGTATGACCTAAACCTAGTCATGCGGAAGCAGTCCGAAGAATTCAGCATGCAACTATTCTGCAAAACAACTCACTGGTACTCTGCAAAGTATTCCAATGTCAAGAAGAAGACAGGAAGGGAAGGAGGACTGCTTCTAGACTGAGTACAGTACATAAAACTTGATGAAATCATGCACTGGAAACAAAAATTGCTGTAAAGAAATTTTGGGGAGGGCAACTGGGATGTCGCTGAATCAATGCTGATTATCTCAGGTGTGCTAATGGTATCATGGCTGTGGGGTGAGAACACCCCCCTTTTTTAGAAGTGCCCCAAAGGGTCTAGAAATAAAGTGTTTGTTTATGTTGGTGAAGTGTCAGAGGGTTTGACAAAAAAGAGAGAAAGGAAGGGAGGGAGGCAGAGACAGAGACAGACAGGGAGATGTTAATAGTTGGTGATTCTTATTATCAGGGTATACTGTGTTCACTGTACTCTCAATTCTTCTACGAGTTTGAAAATGTTTTAAATTAATAAATACATTGCCAGAAGTAACATTTTCAGGCTACCAATAAAAAGAATTTCACTATAGTTAACTGTGAAGGAGGAAGGAGAGCTGGACACCTTGAAGAACAGATGCCACCCTTCCTGGCTGCTGCCCCCTGGAGGGTGACAGAAGCAAAGACAGTGGCAGCAGGTCAAGTTGGGAAGGAGGATATAAGACTTTGAGGCTAACCAGGATAAAAACCACAGACAGCTCTCCTTTACAACTAGCAGGCACCAAACACATGTATTTTAATACCTCTGGTTTGGAATGGCTGTCATGTGGCCAGTCCATAGAAAGAAACTGGTGTGCAGGATTATTTGTAATACAGAATTATAAGAGAATCAACATAGCATTTTCTTCTTTAAAACATGTTACACCAAATCCTTCTTTACAATGGAATTTACTTTAATGGAATTTTCCTTTTATAACTGAACTAAAGAAATGTATGATATCAAGAATAACTGCTTTAGACAATACAAATAGGTAACTACAATATGGTCTCAGGGATAGAAAAGACAGTCTGGGGAATATAATCAATAATGTTGTAAATATTTCTTAGGGGGCCAGATGGACTCACGTCTTGTTAGGGAGACCACTTCATAGTTGGTGTAGAGGCCTGACCACCACACTGTATTTCTGAAGCTGATGTTGAATAATATTGCATGTCAACTATAATTATATATACATATAGTCACGGGACATGGAGTAGAGAGTGGGAATGGAGTCAATAGAATTGTAACAGATAAGCATGATATCAGGGGTGGGAGGGCAGTAGATGGGGGGAGGGGGGTTGTTACTTTGGGAGGGTGAAAAGGATAACTATTGCATTGTTCTGTATACCTGAAACTAACAATAAAAAAAAAAAGGAAGGTAAATACATAATTAAAAAAAGAATTTACATTGGAGTAAAGATAGTCTATTTAATAAATGGTGCTGGGAAAATCGGATTGACACATGCAAAAAAATGAAAATGGACCACCTACTTACACCATATACAAGAACAAATTCAAAATGGATTAAAGACTT
>NW_017731793.1:445184-452741 GCF_001890085.2 Hipposideros armiger
TATAGTCATGGGACGTGGAGTATAGTGTGGGAGTGGAGTCAAGGGAATTGTAATAGATATGTATGATATTGGGGGGGAGTGGGGCGGCGGATTGGGGGAGGGGGTTGTCACCTCGAGGGGTAAAAAGTATAACTATTGCACTGTGATACAGTTGAAACTTATTCCAAAAAATTTGTATTTCACAATAGAAAAAAAAAAAGAATAATTGCTTTAAACAAATTCCATTTCCTAACAAAAGCAATCTAATGTTCATCCCAAACCCTTCTACTCATAATGGATGGAGGAAGAGAATCCAATTTCTGGTTCTTAGACCTGACACACGAGGCCCAATGTCTATTTTTATTGCTTTTCTTCATGTATCTTAACGTTCCATTACGGTAAATGGAATTCAGTTCAAGAATCTCATAATCTTGAGATATTAGATATAGGCAGTATGTCAGGCTCACTTAAATCCTCCAAATGACACCTTATTCACATACTATTTGCAAATGATATATTAAAAATATTGAATCTCAATCTCCATGGAAGCCCTTGATGCTTGCCACCTAAAAAGCCTAACGAAGATGTCATACTTCACTTTTTCTTGCTTTTATATATTTATTCAATCATTTCTTCTGATCAAGACACAGACCTTGTTAGAGGAATTTGCCTGGGACCTGGATACACTCTTCACACCCACTTGTAGATCATAGGAATACGTCATTTGGATTACCATATAATTCTGAAAGAATCCATAGCATTCCTCTTCTTTCCACACCTATGTTTTCTCCAAATTATATTACAATTTTGCTGGAGATTCTTATCAGATAAATTGGACCTTTACAGAACAGCCCTGGTCCACGTTCACTGAAAGACACACTATCGGATAACATCTAACACAAGCCCAGCCTCACCCAGCAGTGGCAGCAGGTGTAAAAAGCTGCCACAGGTTCAGGAGAGTTGACCAAGGGGCGGGACCAGGACAAAGACCATTTATTTTAACAGTGACCAGAGAGGCACGCCCTTCAACTCTCTAATGCATCAAGTACTACTACTACTCCAGCTGAAGAGGAGAGGCCAAAACACAGGGCCCAGAAGTTCAGTGCTGAACAGGAGATTAGGACAGCACCTTGGTACTGGCCAAACACAGGCTGGCCAGGCAGGTCAAGACTCAACCCAGGTGGAAACAGGCTTACTGAGAGGGAGGCTTACTACAACACACATCCGAAGTTCTTTTGCTTGCTGGTTTTCTTTTTATGCAAACTTGGCCCTTACCTTGGAATTCAACATAATTTCAGGAGCCCTGTACCAACGTGTGGCTACATACTCCGTCAGGAACCCTGTGTGATCATGGTCTGGATCTGCAACACGGGCCAAGCCAAAATCGCAGATCTACGAGAGAAAAAAAATGTGATACATTAGAGAGTCTAACCAATTTAATATCAAAACATCATAAAAATAACAAAAGACAACAGTAATAATTATGGTAATAAGTTGCTACTTGTACTATGTGGCAGCGATTTTGCTGGGAATTCTACATACTCATTCTTAATTAATCCTCACAACCACCTGAAAGGCAGATGACAATCCACATGTTAGGGACAAAGAACAGGCTGGGGGAGTCTGTACCAGGACACATTTTAAAAGGCACATCCCACCTTTCATTATCTGCTTATCCCACAACAATCTCATTTAGGTGGTTTGACAAAAACTGTTCTGTGTAAAAATAAAGTCACCAAAAACTGCCCAGGGTCCTTCTAGGACCCTCACCTGCTGGTGCTCCCAGGATCATCGGTGCTCAAATCAGCTCCTCAACCGGCAATTCTACTTCTCAGACTACTTACTGCTGTTCTTCCACCTGTTCCATGAGAGTACATATTTGCAAGATTCTTCCCCTTTCTTGTAGTCAAATCCACTCCCAAAACTTTAAAAAATGTTCCTTATACTTACACAATTTTTTATTTTTTAATATACAGCTTCTAATTTCTCCTGACTCACAAAAGTACTGCTGGCCTTTCATCATCTGGCCATCCAATACTTTGGTGCTACTCCAGACTCCAACATATATAAAATATAACTACAAGTATATAACTACAATATACTTAGTTCAATATGATTGCAGGATATTTTAAGTCGTTGGTTCCTGGGGAACTAACCCGAGAAAGAGAGAGGTATGTTAACAAAGATAGGCCAGAGTATAGAAGGCAGCTTAGAAGAGACTAGTTTGCAGGCTTACTGCTTTAATTCAGCTAAGAAGTGATCAGGGCCTGCACTCAGGCCATAAAATGGAGGCAAAAAGAAGGGACATGCCTAAGGGATAGTCATAGGACTTAAATGGACATCCATCTCTGCTTAGATATCTCATAGTTGAGTGCCTCAATAATTCAGAAAGATTCAGGAATGCTCCCATCCACCTCACAAATGTCTTCCTCTAGCCTTGGATACTGGCACCGTCATGTAGCACCTCTGATCCCACAGGTCCTGCGGCTTGCTTCAACTGTAGCATTCAAGTTACGTATCTGTGTTGTATAACTTCCGTCTTTTGACATATTGTCATTGTATCTCCAAAAGGAGCAAGAGCACATCTGCTCCCCCAGTTACTATTTCGAAGGCCACTTTCTATGTGTACTGTGTGTCACAGAGTTGCACGGTGAGGAAATCCTGAGTCTTGCTCCATAGCTCTGACAGCTAACTACAGCCACTGCACTTGCTTAGTATGCATAACCTCCACCACAGGCACTGGTCTCACCTTTCGAACCTGGCTTGCTTGCCAATGCCAGTACACCCCCAACACCCATGAGGTCAGAGGAGTTGGTTGATATATGGCCATAAGCTTTTAAGGGGGAATCATCGTAAGTTCTAAGTTTGGCTTACTTTATCTTGAGGCTTTCATGTACCTGCACCCTATTTGTTTCTTTAGAACCTTTTCTACCAATTCCTATGAAGTAAACTGCAGAAAGCCTTCTAAGTACTTGTGCCTAAGAGGCTCACTAGCAACATGATCCCATTTGGCATGATTTCCAACTTAGAGAAGCAATGAATGATTGATTTCTTCTTACATCTACGCCATTCAGAGCCCTCACCTGCCATCTTGGACTACCACCGATAAGATTTCAATTGTGTGGCTTTAACTTTTCAGTATCTGTAACCCATAGTTTCTCTTTTTTTTATTTTCCAGTTCAAGTTCAAACAAAGCTCACCACTCAGTGTGCCTTCTGTATTGTAAATGGACACTTGAAGCCACATTCTGAATCATGCAGGGAAAAAATACTGTGTCTTGTCAGCAACAAAAAACTAGCACAGGGCCAGCCGAGTGGTGTGTTGGTTAACAGTTGGCTTGGGACGCCAGCTATGAGCAGCATGGCCCCGGTTCGGATCCCACACGAGGGCCAGTGATTCTGCGCCCTCTACATCTTAGATGGTGAACAACAGCTCAACGTGGAGCTGGGCTGCTGAGAGACCGTGGGGCTGTAGCAGGCTGTTGTGAGCGGCGGCAGCCAGCGTGAGCTTTCGTGAGCTGCCATCCAATGGCCTGCAAGCGACTGCCTCCCCCGGGGAAGAGCGCAATGATAATACCAACATGGGCCAGTGAAGTGACCGTTTTCCACAACTAGACTGAAGAACCAAAGGACAGCAACTTGTCTGTTCCTCTTCCCCGATTCCCCAATAAAATCTTAAAAAAATAAACAAAAAGTAAAAAACCAGCACAGGCCCTGGACCATGACCATAGACCCTTCACCGTTCTCTAGGCACCGTGTCACACAGGCTGGATGGGTCCAGGCTTGATACAGTTTTTTTGTGGGTCAGTTGAATTCCAAAACAAATCCCAGATATATTAAAAAAAAAAAATCAGAACATAATCAATCACAGGGCCGGCTGAGTGGCGCGATGGTTAAGAGCTGTCTTGGGATGCCAGAGGGCCCCGGTTCAGATCCCACATATGAGGGCCAGTGACGCCGCCCTCCACAGCTAAGATGCTGAACAACAGCTCAACCTGGAGCTGGGCTGCTGTGAGTTGCTGGCAACGGCGTAGGCTGCAGCCCCTGTGGCAGTGGGTTGCCGTGGGCTACCATGTGTAGCCAGCAGCCAGCATGAGCAGCCAGCAGCCGCCTTAAGCGGCTGTCCAGAAGCCAGTGAAGCAACGTCCTCCACAACTAGACTAAAGAACAAAAGGACAGCAACTTGTCTGTTCCCCTTCTCCCAATTCCCCAGTGCTGTTCCCATTCCCCAATTCCCAATAAAAATCTTTAAAAAATAATAATAAATTCATAGTTCAGCAAGGCCAAGTATTGATGCTGATGTCTCCACACTCCTCTGGATTTAGACAAAAGATAAAATTTTGCGTATGTGTTATTTCTAAAATATAAGTCACCTCTCTGGCTCAAAAATCTTTTAACCAATCACTTCCACCTACTGAATGAAGTCCACGTTCTTTAAGCATGACTTTCAAGACCATTCACAAACTGCCGCCAAGCCACATTCCTGATCTGGTTTCTCCCACCACCATCTCTCTCTCTCTTCTCTCTCTCTTATTAAAGGAACAGTAATATTTATGACAATTCCTGTGAAGGAAGATAGACAACTAGCATATGGTACAAGAAACATAAAATGACCTATAGTACTCCTACCTGGCTACTTTTGGGGCAGTGTAAATTCAAATTTTCATAAAACAAAGGAAGCTCCAAAAAGGTTTCATTTCCTATCTTCCAGAGTCCAGGCACACCCAGAACCACACATGCTGTGATCTCAGCATCCCAAGACTAATGGGATTTCTGTGGGCTCAGTCTAGCACAAAGCAAGGACACAGACTGCTAGAGAACACATCCCCGTGGCAATTCCACTAAAAATAAGTTAGCAGACTTTCCAATCCCTTGTGTTTCTGTGGCCCTGAGAAATAAAGGGAAAGTCTACCAGACAGGGTCCCAACAAGGGTCCGGAGCAGCCAGCATCTGCTGGGTCTCAGCTTCAGATAACAAATGCAAAGCACGTTTATGAAAACCAAAAAACTCATTGCTGTTGGCCTTAGCTGATACCCGAGTTAACAGTTAAAGAATTGAGACACTGAGAAGAGCTGATAATCTGAGGGCTCAAGAGTAGGAAACACTTTGGTAACACAGAAGGCAATGGAAAAAGGAAGAAATGACATAATTACCTATTTGAAAATTCAAAAGGACCTAAATAATAAAAGGTGAGTAAGGTCACCGGTTACAAACTTTCTAGGCACAGGGGCCTGTGGGATGAGCAGCAGGATCACCCCAAGGTACTGAGAATGTGATGGGTGTACAGTGACCCCAGAGCTCAAGCGGAAAAGACTTCTCCCTATCGGCGCTCTCTCAACCAGGACCTATGCACCTGAACTGCCACCATACCCTGACCCGCCTTTCGGACATCCTTGCCATCACCAATCAGTGACTTAGTGACATACCACACTCATCTTTGGAATGAGCTTCTCGCTTGAATATTTATGCCCATGTGAACGATGCACAGCCCATATGTACTTTTTTAAAACGGGGGTGAATTACACTGCTGTAAATATCTAGACCCTCCTATTGTGTTTCTGAGTCTGTGTATTAAATTGGGTTTTAAAAACAATGCCTGAGGGCCGGCCGAGTGGCTCAGTTGGTTAAGAGCTCGCTCAAGAGTGCAAGCTCTGAGCAACAGCGGTTTGATTCCTAGCCTGAGCTGAGTTGCTGCTGAGCTGCCAACAGGCGGCAGGATGGCTCAGCTAAAAACAAAACAAAACAAAAAACAACAACAACAACAAAAACAATGTCTGGATAGTGCAGATGGCCAACACTACACCTATTAGCTTAGGTATAAATTTTGGTGAGTAGTGAATAAAATGGCCCTATGTAAAGAGAAGTCCACAAACAGCGTAGAGCCAACAAAGTAGTGTGATTGTTTGTCTTCTTAAAGATGAGCATTTTCATGCAAAAGTTAAGTCAACTTTTCCCAGAAATATTATGTACTTAAAATACTGATTGAAAATGTCTCTCCCAAAACAAACAAAAGCAATCTGCCATAACAGTGTTGTGTCAGAAAGAAACAGAAAGAAAAATGAAAAACACTAGGAGACAGTAAAATATTCATTGTAATTTCTCAAGAAAACCACTAAAAGCCAACGAAGTGTGGCCACTCCTAAAATGACCTTCATTCCTTTTGTTCCCACCTGACTTTTAATTGCACAGGTCCACTGAAAAGGATCTGGTTACATCCCATGTGGAAAGTACATGAATCTAACTTGGAAGGATCCTAAGAGGTAACACAGTCCAATCTAATAGTTCCTGATGTAGGAAGCTGACAGGGTGTCGGCCACCCGTTTTAGACTCCAAACGACAGCAGATAAGCTGACCACCTAAAGACAGAACTCACTGCCTTTTTTTAGATATTTCCAGAAGGCTCTCCACAATTACTTCCAACCAACCTCTCCAGCTCAGTGTCAGTGACTTCCTATTACTCACCCAAAGCTGCAGCCACACAGGTCTCAGAGTTTGTGCACTAGTCCCTTACTACTTTTTAATTTTATTTCTGTTGTTCCTTCTGCCTTCAATATCCTATGCCCAACACAGCGACTCGTCTACCGAAAGCCTGCCCATCCTTAGAGGGATACCTCCCCTTCCTCCTGATGCCTCTCATAGCCCTAGCCAGAACTAACCCGTCTCCTTTGCATTTGTATACCATTCTTTTCAATATCTCAGTTACAGCAGATATTATTACAATTACCTACTGTTTCAGATTTCTGACCTATCAGTTTTCAGAGACAGACACTCATCTCCCTTGCCAGGTACACCGTATAGGGCTTCTCACAGGAATGTCTGTTGAACTGAAGTCCAAGAAATGGTCACTGCTATAAATCTATCTGTACTTTTTAAACAGCTTTATTGAAGTATAATTTACATACCATACAACTCACCCATTTAAAGCATACAAGTCAAAGGATTTGGGTATTATAATCACAGGGTTATATAACCATCACCACCATCCAATTTTAGAACATTTTTATAACTGCAAAAAGAAATCTTGTACCCATTAGCAGTTTCTTACCAATCCCACTGGTCCTAGGCAACAACTAATCTACTTTCTGTCAACATAGATTTGTCCATTCCAGACATTTCATATAAATGAAACTATACAATATGTGGCCCTTTAAGATTGGCTTCTTTCACTTACATTATAATGTTTGCAAGATTCATCCATGTTGTAACATGTATGAATACTGCATTCCTTTTTATTCCATTGAATGAATCTATATTTTATTCATTCATCATCATCATCTGGGCATCCAAATTGTTTCGATTTTTGGGCTATTTTATTACTATGAATATTTGTGTACTACTTTTTGTGTGGACGTGTTTTCATTTCATTTCACTTAGGTATATATGAAGGAGTGGAATCCTCACCAATAATTATCATCTGACTTTTTATTATAGCCATCCTAGTTTGTATGAAGTGGTATCTCAGTGTGGTTTTGATTTGCATTTCCCTACTGACTAATGATGTACTTATTGGTCATTTATATGTGTTCTTTAGATAAATGTATATTCAGGTCCTTTGCCCCATTTTTTTTTTTTTTTTTTT
>NW_017731793.1:454431-463524 GCF_001890085.2 Hipposideros armiger
ATATATATTTTCATGCATTTCTGGTGTAAGTTTAAATATGAATAACAATAAATAGAAACATGCCCCAGTAAAAGAGTTTTTTCAATATATATCACTCTAAGAGTGAGTAACCTGGCTGACCTTGAGATCGCAGGTGGTGTTGAGCAGCAGGTTGGAAGGTTTGAGGTCACGGTGCAGTACGTTAGCTGAATGGATATACTTTAACCCTCTGAGTATCTGGTAAAGAAAATAGCAGATATGGTCGTTGCTGAGGTGTTGTGTCTTCAAGAGCTTGTAGAGATCTGTCTCCATGAGGTCCTGTACTATATATCTGTTTGGACAGGTTAAGGTAACACACCAAATAGCTGGTCACACTTCGCAAAACACTGAACACAAAATGAACTCTTTCCCCAAATGGTCCATTATTAATTACATCATGAGGCCCACAAGGGAAATGTGAAACTGAAAACTTGGTATATACCCTTATGGAAGGTATCTGAAATAGTTAACTCCTCTTGAGACAAGAGGCATTATACCTGCCTGATATGACTGATTATGGGTCTAAACTGAGACCTGAAACAGGCTGTTACGGAAATACTGGCCAATCTTGAAGTTTCGGCCTCCCTGTTCTACATGTTATTCACCATCAATAAAGCTCCTCCAAGGCTGGTTGGAAAGGGCTGGGAGAGGTCATCATACATTTCCTCCTCTCTCTGACCCACCAAGAACTTATAATGTCTTTTACTTCCTTTCTTGTTCCCTTCTCCTCCTCAAAAATCAACCATAAAACTTTTGGAAATACAGGCCTAACACATATTGCTACTAAATTCAACCCTCAGTTTATTTGCTTGACTATTCAATTAATGTTAAGATCCTAAATAAATAAGATTATGGGAAAGTCATGCTAAGAAGGGACTTGTGCTAGTTTTGCCCCTCTTGCTTTCTTGCCTATCCATGTATCTAAGCATCTAGAATTTTAGCTATGGCTAACTTCTTTCTTATAGAAATTAAATTATAAAAGCCTTTAGCTTTTAACTTCACCATAATATTATTAGCAATGTTTTTGCATTGTTTATTCATTTCTGTGTAAATATTATTGTATATCTCCTACAGATTCATGCTAGATGGGATTCAAAGGAAACTGACTTGAAAACTTGTCATCTGAAAGAGACTTGATTTTTATGACAAAAGGTAAAGCAGGACAACAGGTGGTAGCGGCAGGAGGCATTTCACTTAAAATATCACTCGAACTTATTAACAGAGCTGTTTATAAATAGAAAGGGCTGCCTAGAGACAGTGAGCTGCTTCTCCTGGGAGGGGCAGAATTCAAATTAAGCAAACTGGTAGGAATGCTGTACTAGCCAAAATTGGAATTTTCTTCTGGCAGGTCCTCTTTAGTATACATAATGCCTCTATCTTTCGAGCGTAGTCTTTACACAGGTAGCATTTTCTGGACCTGCTTAGTCCATATTTCTAAATGTTGGTCATAGTTAATAACAATTTCAGAGCTGATTTGCCTTCAAGATCATGAGGGCTAGTACCTTAATTTTAAAGATGAGAAAACTGAGACCTAGAGGCAAAAGGACTTTGTCTAAGATCAGGACAGTCTGCATTTAACCAGGTGGTATCTAGGGTACCCTCTTTCTTAGTTCACAGCTCTTTCTTTTCCTTTCTACCATCATAACCAACCAAACCTTGAACGGAGATGATATTAACCAAGATTTTCCATAACTACATTTAAAGAAATCTTTACTGAAACTGACAAGAAAAAAACATTAGATTTGCCAAAGACACTAAAAATAGTGACATAATAAAATGAAGTGGAGAAAAATTTTATATAATGCAAGTGTTATAGTAAATGGCAAACAGATTACAATTTCCCTTTAAAAGTGCTTCATATAGGGAGTATTTGAGATCTTGCTCCCAGGCATATGTTGTCTGTTTGGCTCAAATAAACTCTTATAAAAATAAAAAAAATAAAAAATAAAGTGCTTCATATACTTCTCCTTTAATCTGGTAAGTCCAGGACACTTCAAGTTACATTTACTAAACAAGGTGACCAAGCAGTGGAGTCAGCTGTCTGAAAAGGATACACATCTTTCATTTGCTCGATGGTTGGCGCTCGAATAATATCATTAATTCCAATGATGTTCTCATGTCTGAAGCGCAGTAAGATTTTTATCTCCCTCAGGGTTCTCTGGCAGTAGGTCTGGTGCTCAAAAGGACTGATTTTCTTGATAGCTACTCGAACTTTGTTGACATTATCATAAGCAGAGCTAAAAAAGAAAAAAAGGAGGGGGGAGATGATATTAAAAGCAGTTTTTAGAACATTTTGGCAAAAAGAATGCAAACTGGTAAAGTATTAAATGTTTAGCACTCTGTAAATACTTGTTTCATACACATGAAGGCTACATGTATATTACCCACCAAAAGGCCTCAAGCTAGGGGGGATGCAGCTGGCACAGTATAGCACATACTGAATCTCAAACCTAACAGAGCCTGGCCCTGTTAACTGTGGATGACCATTTTCATAAACCCAGCAATATGGGTTTATGCCACATATACACAATAACACTTTCCCACTGTTTTTAACAACGACACTCTGGTGAGAGTAACCATTTCTGCCTCCAAAACAACTTCTTACTGTTATATCAGATTCCTCTCACTCAGCAGAAACATTCAAATGACCATCAACTACATCTTCATCCCTAAGAAAAATGGACTCGAGGACATTCTGAATGCTAACACCAACTTTGTCTTACTTGCAAAATGACATGACTCTTTCCCCTCACCCGCAAAGACGTTTAACCAAGGTATTTGGGTAGTCTTATAACAAAACCTATATTCTTCAATACTTTCATAGCCGTAACAAAGGCCCAGTTCTTCCCAAGTTGTCCTTATGGTTTGAATTCCAAGCAAAAGCAATAATAATTGTATCTTAATTTTATGATGAATTTGAATCTTGAATATTATTATCTATATTATGATCAGTATTCTACTGAATCTTTTCTATAAGAGTTTTTCATGTTATCTGGTCTATCGATTGAAGCAATGAAATGTCACTGACAGGCAGTAAGACATTCTTATTTTCTCATAAGTGCAAGAAATATAAAACAGTAAAATAAGTTTATTATCAAATTTGTGCTTCTATAATATTTATCAGTCTACTTATTCTGAGAATTATTTGATGCATTTACCTGACTCCATCACAAAACTATGCTGTAGGGGGGACCTTATCCTAGTCATCTTCAATTCTCCCACAACACCATTAATATACTGTACACAGGTACACCCAATAAAATATATTTCCTTAAATAAAAGAATCATTACTCAAATCTTATTTTGCTTTGGTTTGCTGAATGAAGGCCTAAACTACTAATTCTCAGATAGGCTGCCCCAAAAAAGGGGCATGTTGCTTAAGCAAGTTTATTCAATATTGGGAGTATTTTTAGAAAGTTTTGGGATAATTCAAATCATAGAAGGATCATGAGGACAACAGGAACATAGGTTAAAATCGCTGTAAAATATTGTTTACAATATTAACATTATAAATTTCTAGTTTTAACTGAAACTTGGTAATCAAATATAGCCATAAATTTGTTTTCAAGAACAAGGCTGTTGGGGGGAAGGGTTTATGGTCAATGTGCCCCTCCAAATTGTGTCAACACTCAGTGATGAAATAAACAACCAATTGACCTGTTTTATTAAGTGAGAAAGCATGAAGTCATCCTCCTTGAACACCTGAAAAGAAGGTGTGACCCTGTCTATGGAGTTGGGTCTGTTCCTGTCTGTTCTATTAACTCCATTCTGTTGCCTTTTTGGTTTACACTATCTGCTGAAGAGCTGATCACAAAGAGTTTACACTCTTCTATAATTACTCTATATTTGCTCATTTCTCAGTTTTTATATATATATATTTTATCATACCTTCTACCACAAATTATTTGGCATCTCTAATAGTGTTGGTTCTAAAATCACTTTGGGAGGGCCAGCCGAGTGGTGCGTTGGTTAAGAGCTGGCTTGGGACACCAGCTCTGAGCCTCAGGGCCCCGGTTCGGATCCCAAATGAGGGCCAGTGACACTGCACCCTCTACAGCTAAGATGTTGAACAACAGCTCAACCTGGAGCTGGGCTGCTGTGAGTCGTCAGCGATGGTGTAGGCTACAGCCCCTGCTGCAGAGGGCTGCCATAAGCTACCGTGAGCTGCCGGCAGCCGGTGTGCAACTGCCTCACCTGGGGAGAGTGTAATGATAATACCAACATGGACCAGTGAAGCAACGTCTTCCATAACTAGACTGAAGAACAAAAGGACAGCAACTTGTCTGTTCCCTGTTCCGGATTCCCCAACGCTGTTTCCCTCCCCCAACTCCCCAATTAAAAAGAAATCTTAATAAAAAAAAAATCACTTTGGCATTACCAATCCCGTTTCCTTTTTCTCTAAGAATTTAATCTTTGCTCATCTCCCTTCTCCCAACTACTGCCATGCTACAGCTTTGGCTTTAAATGTGTCTCCTGTCAACAACTTATGGTTGCAGTTTGGGATCTTAAACCCATCTGTGACTACAGTCTTTGGATGGGTTAATTTTAGATATTCGTATTTTTCTTTTAACTGATAAACGTGCTCTTTTTAAAAATAAGAATTCAAGGTTAAATAAATTGTTCAAAGTGAAAAGAATGAAGAGAATTTCCTAACTCATCCCTTTAAGGTGAATAATTATTAAAAATAAATAAGTACCTCCAGTACCGAAATGACCATGTAGGAAGACCCTGAACTCACCTCCCACAAACACATCAAATTTACACCTATAGACAGAGCAATTGCTCCTGAAGAAGAAATGAAGGCTGACTAAACAGCTTCTGTACAACAAACAAGAGAAATCACATAGGAATGGGTAGGACAGATGGAGACAAGGTACCACGGGAACCCCATCCTCAAAGCACTGACTTGCAGTAGAGAGGGATCACTGAAGGGCCTGTGCCCAGATCTGCCCACCCTGGGGTACAATGAAAACAAATGGTTTAAAGGGCACCTAGACTATACCGGAAAGACATCCATTTACTAGCCCTACAGCACCTTCCGAATGAGATGGGAATTGCAGCACAACTTTTTTACACCATATACAAAAATAACTCAAAACTGATTAAAGACTTAAACATAAGACCTTAAACTATAAAACTCCTAGAAGAAAATAGGCAGTAAATTCTTTGATATCGGTCTGAGCAATATTTTTTTTGGATACATCTCCTTGGGCAAATGCAACAAAAGCAAAAATAAACACATGGGACTATATCAAACTAAAAAATTTTTGCCCAGAGAAGGAAACCATCAACAAGACAAAAATGAAACTAAATGGATGGGATATCTGCAAATGATATATCTGGTAAGGGATTAATATATTCAAAATATATAAAGAACTCATACAACTTAACATAAAGAAAACAAACAATCCAATTTAAAAATGGGCAGAGGACCTGATTAGACATTTCTCTAAAGAATACATACAGATGGCCAACAGACACATGAAAAGATGCTCTACATCACTAATCATCAGGGTAATGCAAATCAAAACCACAATGAGGTATCATCTCATACCTGTCAGAATGGCTATTATCCAAAAAGATAACAAATAAGTACTGGCAAGGATGCGGAGAAAAGGGAACCCCTGTACACTACTGACGGGATAGCAAATTCGTACAGCCAATATGGAAAATAGTATGGAGATTCCTCAAAAAATTAAAAAAAGAACTTACATATGACCCAGCAATTCCACTTCTGGGTATTCATCCAAAGAAAACAATAATTTGAAAAGATATATGCACCCCTACGTTCACAGCATTGTTTACAATAGCCAAGATATGGAAGCAACCTATGTGTCCACTGATGGATGAATAAAGATGATGTGATACATATATACAATGGAATTTACTCAGCTATAAAAAAGAATAAAATCTTGCCATTTGCAACAACATGAATGGACCCAGAGTATTGTGTTAAGTGAAGTTTGACAGAGGAATACAAATATCGTTACTATCTCACTTTTATGTGAAATCTAAAAAAACAAAATAAATGAACAAAACAAACTCATAGATACAGAGAACAAACTGTTACTTATCAGAGGAGAGGGGGTGGGAAGTGGGGGTCTGGGTGGAAAAGGGGAAGGGGATTAAGAAGTACAAACTTCCAGTTATAAAATAAGTCATGAGGATGTAATGTACAGCATAGGTTATAAAGTCAATAATATCATAAAAACTGTGTATGGTAACAGATGGTTACTAGATTTATTGTGGTGATCACTTTGTAAGGTATATAAATGTTGAATCACTATGTTGTACACCTGAAACTAATATAATATTGTATGTCATTTATAATTAAAAATTTAAAAAATAGAGTAAATAATTGATGATAAAGAACAAAAACCAAAACTAAAGAGCAATTTCATTTATAAGCACAAGCTTTAATATCAACAAAAAGTAAATAAGTAAATATAATTTGACAACAATAAAAATAATCTATTATGGCCAATATTTACGAATTCAAAAATAGTTCAATTAAAAATAAGACATCATGTCAAACAGACATTTCTCCAAAGATGATACGCATATAAAAAGTTGCTCACTCTCAAATTATTAGAGAAATGCAAATCAAACTCACAACAAGCTATCACCTCACACCCATAAAGATTGCCACTATCAAAACAAAAAACAAAACAACAAAAAAGACCCACAAGAAAAAAACCCCCAAAATAAGTGTTAGAATGTGGAGAAACTGGAATGTTTGTATACTGTTGGAAATGTAAAATAGTCCAGCTACTATGAAAAACAGTATGAAAGTTCTCAAAAAATCAGACATAAAATTATGATCCAGCAATCCCACTTCTGGGTATATATCCAAAATAATTCAAAAAAGGATCTCAAAGAGATATTGGCACATCCACGTTCACTACAGCATTGTTCATAACAGTCAAGGAGTAACCCAAATATCCATCGATGGATGAATGGATAAAGAAAATGTGATATATACAGATACTAGAATATTAGCCTTAAGAAAGAAGGAAATTCGGTTCGCGGCGAGTGGCTCAGTTGGTTAAGAGCTCGCTCAAGAGTGCAAGCTCTGAGCAACAGGGTTGCTGGTTCGATTCACGGCCCGAGCTGAGCTGCCGCTGAGCTGTCAACTTCTATCACATGTTACATCATGGATGAACCTTGAAGACATTATGCTAAGTGAAATAAGCCAGTCACAAAAGGGAAAATACTGCATGATTCCACCCATATGTGGCATCCAAAGTTGTCTAACTCATAGAATCAGAATGCAGAATGGTGGTTACCAAGGACTGAGGGGAGGGGGATATTAGGAGATGGTGTTCAAGGGTACAGTTTTAGTCTTACAAGATGAAAAAGTTCTACAGATCCGTTGCACAAGAATGTGAATATACTTAGAACTACTTGACTGTATATTTAAAAATGGTTAAATGGTAAATTTTGCATTATACTTTTTACTACAATTAGAAAACAAAATTTTTTAAAGGGGAAAAAAAATCAAACATTTCAATAGATGTCAAAAAGGAATGGTAGTGGTTACATGAACCTACACATTTGATAAAACTGTACAGAACTAAACACACACTCATACAAATGAGTGCATATAAAACTAGTGACATATGAATGAGCTCTGTAAGTTTCATCAATGTCAATCTCCCAGTTCTGGTATTATAAAGTAATTATGCAAGCTGTTACCACTGGAAGAAACTGGGATCTCTTTATATTTCTTACAACTGCATGTGACTCTACAATCATCTCAAAACAAACAAATAAACAGCTTAAAAAGAGGTCCATCAATAGGGGTCTGGGTGTCCATACAGTGGAATACCATGCAGCCAGCTGAAAAAAGGAATGACATGGAAAGAGCTTAAGGATCTATTAAGTGAAAAGAAACAAGGCCTAGCAGTAGATAATATGCTATCTTTTTTCTAATAAAGAATAAAAGGAAGATACGTATTAGTATTTGTTTATGCTTGCATATAGAAAGTCTGGAAGGATACACAAAAAAGTAATATGAGTGGTGGTGGAGGGAGGGACAGAATACCAAGCTGGAGTTGGACAGATAGGGCAACAAAAATATTTATTGTATACCTCTTTATATTGTTTTGATGGAAGAGCCAGGTGAACCTCTTTAAAATGTATTAAAAAAATTTTAATTAGAAAAGAAACAAAACAGCAAAGTACTAGTAGAGTACTGAAATACTCTAAAGGAAAAAGCACAATTATTTTAGAGTTCTTGACCAATACAAAAATATCTGAAGAATAAAGTATTATTGGAAAAAGTACAAAATATCTTAATTTAACCTCATTCCCATGTGAGAGAATAATCTTTAAAAGTGGAGTTGGGTATATTATTTAAACGAGACATACACAAACACCTGAATAAAGGGGGAAACTTTTACCCAGCACTGGGTTAGTATCTTCTATGTACCGAGGACTATTCGAACAGGATACAAAGGTTATAAATAATATTCTGTCCTTTAAGGAGCTCCAGCTTTTGAAATCACCCAGCCACATTACATAAATGCAGCCTAAAATCCCAGATGAGTTCTATACTGAGATTAATCAATTGTGCAGAATGGGAAGGGTGCAAGGTGAGCATACCCAATTCTCAAGACAGATTCCTACTATTCATCAATAAAAGGGCATCAACTATTGATATAAACAATACAGGTCTTAAAATAATTATGCTGAGTGAAGCCAGGCCCCCCAAAAAGTACTTCTAGTCATATAAAACGCAAACTAGTCTAAGGGGACAGAAAGTAGATAGATCAGTAGGGTTGCCTGAGGCTGGTGGGAGGGACTCCACAAATGGGAACTAAATAACTTTTGGAGGCAATGATTATGTTCAGTCTCTTGATTGTGTTGATAAGTTTTGACACATACCCATGAAACTATGAAACTGTACACTTCAAATATGTGCAATATATTGTGTATTACTTACTTCTTAAAAGAGCAGTTAAAAAAAAAGGGGGGGGGGCGGCCGAGTGGCACGATGGTTAAGAACTGGCTTGGGACGCCAGAGGGCCCCAGTTTGGATCCCACATATGAGGGCCAGTGACACTGCCCTCCACA
>NW_017731793.1:473374-482366 GCF_001890085.2 Hipposideros armiger
AAGAACAAAACGACAGCAACTTGTCTGTTCCCCTTCCCCCAATTCCCCATCACTGTTCCCATCCCCCCAATTACCCAATAAAAATCTTTTAAAAACCCCCAAAAAACAAAACAAACAAACAAAAAAACATTAATCTCAGAAGGAGTCACAGGTTTCACTGCCTGAAGGATCCACAGTACAAAAAAGAATAAGAAGTCTCATTATTAGGCAGTTTACAGATTCAGTGTAAATGGCAGACAGAAAACTAGTACAGAAGTTTGCATTCAAGAGAAAGAAATGGGTCAGTCTGGGATCTTGAAGGAAGCATACTGAATAGTTTTAAAAACATTTAAATGTTAAAATCAATTTATCAAGTATTTATTATCATTTACATTGCATTAAATGCTATGGATACAGCAGTGTAAAAATAGAAAGCACCCTGCTTTCATGAACTTTATATAATATTGGGAAAATATAGACATATAATATATATTATATATATTATTATATATTACTATATGGCTGTATTACAAATATATAAATGATGGATACTAAGAAGAAAATGCAAATTATATAATAAATAGGGGTGATATATGAAGATATTTACTACAGAAGTGGCAGAGAAGGTTAAGTATTCTGTGGAGTGGGAGGGGGTTAGGGGCTAAGTATTTGTGGAAGGCCATTGTGTCTGGAGTGCACCAAGCAGAGAATGGTTCAGGATGGGCCGAAGAAACAGACAGTGACCTGGCACTTGTACTAAGAATCTAAGATATATCTTCGGCCGCCTGGATGGCTCAATTGGTTAGAGCGCATGCTCATTAACAACAAGGTTGCCAGTTCGACTCCTGCATGGGATGGTGGATCGCGACTCCCACAACTAGACTGAACATGGCACCTTGAGCTGAACTGCCAATGGGTGGCCAGGTGGCTCAGTTGGTTAGAGTGTGTGCTTTTTTTCTTAAGATTTTTTTTTTTTAATTGGGGAATTGGGGGGATGGGAACAGTGCTGGGGAATTGGGGGAAGGGGAACAGACAAGTTGCTGTNCAGCAACTTGTCTGTTCCCCTTCCCCCAATTCCCCAGTGCTGTTCCCATCCCCCCAATTCCCCAATTAAAAAAAAAAAAAGGCACCAGGGGTCTTTGAATACATGACTGATTCCAAGGCCCAGGTGGGTGGGAACACATTCCAGGACCATATCTCTGGAAGTCAAAGCCTACAAAATTCTGGGAGTAGATTATTTAACAGATGGTTTGTGATCACTTAGGTAAGAAAGGGGAACCAACATGAGTCAATTATGAACAAGTCATGCTAAACTAACTTAATTTCCTGTTTTGATACTGTTACCACAACAACAGGAGAGTGATGCCAGAGCTGTGGTGGATTCAAGCCACACTTGTGAAGCACTTCCCATTTGTGAGACTTCATGTTAGGACTGGTGGCAAAAACAAATAATGATCCCGCTTTTAAGAAGCTTGCAATTTAATGAGGGAAGGAGACAGGCACAGACAACACATACTTCCTTTAAAAGCACATCTGGAACACAAGAAGCTGGGTAGATTAAGTCCAAATAAAGGTATAAAGGCGAGGATTAAAAGATGAGGCCAATAGAAACCATATCCTAAAGGATGAGCAGGCTGTTGAAAAAGGAGTAAGGCTATAAAGAAAGGCAAGAGCCAACACATGGAGAGAAAAATGAGCAGGACATCTATGGGGATCACTGCCCATCATCCAGCCATGCCCCTTCTCATGAGGTTTATGGGGTCCGGGGAACATGATCATTAGGAGCTCCAGAATCCCGTCTCCTGAGTCTGTTTCCAAGGCTGTGTTGGGCCTCCTGCACAGCAGCTCTGCTGAGAGGAGACTGCTCCTCTAGTGTGTGCACGAGGTTTGCAGGGTGTGCATTGCACCTGGAATATCAGGCTAGGTGTCCATGCACACAAGCTCAAGCTCACAGTGGGGCGCACCGCTGGGGCTGGGAAGGGAAAGGGCTATGCTGGAGGCCTGCTCTCCTTGAATTGCTGGCACCAAACTCTAAAAAGCCCAAGAATTTTCTATTTGAACCTGACCTTCCAGATCTTTAAGGTTTATCAGTCATGGTAGGAGAGGAGAATTTATTATATTTAATGTTTCTTGGTTTGATTTATATGGTATATGGGGATCCATTTTTATTCTTGGCCCAGGACTTGAAAACATTATGGGCAGGCCTGGGTTTGGGAGATACAAATGAAGATGGGGGGCAGGAGACAACAAGGACAGTCTTGAACTTCTTGATTTAAAGATCTAAGGATGCTTGTGGGTGACTCAGATGGAGGAAATAAAGGTCCTGTGCTTCCAGCATCATTAAGAAGAGAGATCATTAAGGAGAGAGATCAAGGTTAGGAATAAGATATGGGAATCTTGAACAGAAACCATAGCGGTAGTACTGCTAAGGGGAGGTGATGTTGAGAAAAGGGGTCTGAGGATTGAACTCAGGAGCAGTCAGAGGAAGAGGAACTGGCTGAAGAGAGTGAGACAGTAGTAATTAATAATGGAATGAGAACCCTGGTTGCCCAACTCTGGAGCCCTTGTGCTAAACCATGTAGAACCAGAAGAAAGTGGTACTTTAGAAGGAAAGGAGAGTTCCAAATGGGAAAAATTGAGAAAGATAAAAACTGGAAAGCACTCACTGAATCTGCAATGAGATGATTTGTGATAACCTGGGTATAAGTAAAAAGAGGGGAATGGGAACAGCAGTGGAAAGAGTTTAGGTGACAATTTTTTAAGAAGGCAAGGAGGAGGAGAATGACTAGCAAATCCATGTGAACAACAGAGAAGCACAGGGCATTACGAAAGCAGTGGGCTGCTGACTGAAGGCTAGAGGGATGAGGTGGAGTGAAAGAGAAGGCTCCCAAAAGAAAGCCAGGGGGATCAGAAGGCAGGGTGCATTTCAGGCAAAGCAGATGGCACATGTAAAGACGCACAGCCTTGTGGGAACCTGGGGCAATGGAGCATGGGACACAGGGGGACATGACAGGCAGGGTTAAAGCTGGAGGCGTAAGCAGGAGCCAAGCCACATTTAGATTGTGTACAATTTTATCTTGGGGAGCCACCAAAAGATGTTAGGCAGAGATTTTATGCATGGCAACGCTAGTATTTTTATGAAGGTGTCTCAGCAAATTGCTAAAAGAATGTAATAGGGAGGGCACTGTACCAGGCAGGAGCCCTTTTAGCAACTTGTAATGATGATGGGAGCCACAGCTCTGAATAAAGTGGCCACGGGCAGATTCAGAGGGAGTGGGTCCTATTTCACAAAACTCATGTTTCCTAGCTCAGTCCTGTTGAAATGCTCTCCATCCAATTAGACTAATTCCTCAAGGGCAGAATTATACAAGGTCTGACAATTAAGTTTGCAAACTTGTTGCAATGATGTTGGTAACCTATTTCTGATACCAGAGGGATTATTCATTATGAATTTGTACCAATTGGACAAACAGTTAACCAAGTTTACTATTTGGAAGTGCTGAAAAGGCTGGGTGAAAAAGTTTAGACGACCTGAACTTTTCGCCAACAATTCATGGCTCTCGCATCACGACAATGCACCAGCTCACATGGCACTGTCTGTGAGGGGAGTTTTTATTTATTTTTAAAATTTTTTTTATCTGAGCCATCCTGCCACCTTTTGGCAGCTCAGCAGCTGCTCAGCTCGGGCCGGGAATCGAACAGCTGTTGCTCAGAGCTCAAACTCTTGAGCGAGCTTTTAACCAACTGAGCGACTCGGCCGGCCCTGTGAGGGGAGTTTTTAGCTAGTAAACAAATTACTGTATTGGAACACCCTCCCTACTCACCTGATCTGGCCCCCAGTGACTTCTTTCTTTTACCAAAGATAAAGGAAATAGTGAAGGGAAGACATTTGATGACATTCAGGACATCACAGTAATACAACAGCTCTGATGGCCTTTCCCGAAAAAGAGTTCCAAAATTGCTTTGAAGGGTGGATGAACTAGGCGCTGGCGTTAGTGCATAGTTTCCCAGGGGAGTACTTCGAAGTTGACCACAGTGATAGTCAGCAATGAGGTATGTAGCACTTTTTCTAGGATGAGTTTGCAAACTTAATTGGCAGACCTTGTAGGTCACTATGCAGCCATTAAACTAAGCATGAAGATCATATCAACTAAAGGAAAGATTCAAAATAAAATCAGACTGCAGCTTAAAAATATTTATCTAGAGGAAACAATTTATAAAACAAACTAGATGATGGGATCATGAATGATTTAATACATAATTTAAATTGTCTTTTGTCACACAATTTCTGTCTATTCCACTGGGAGACAAAAATAACCAATGAAGTGTATGTAGGTTATATAAGATAAGACAGCTCAAAATAAGGAAATAACTTGAGTTTTTAAATAGCTCTAAATACTTTCATAGGCTTTTGTTTCTAACCATGATGAAAGAACAGGGACTGATTTACTTTCCTACCTTAAATAACTAAACAAACCAGATCATATGTATGAAACAACAGTTTTCTGATAGCTAACAACAGCAACACAGGGCATCAAGGTGAGTCCTTTGATTACCCTAGCTTACTGCCTAGAGTTTCCAGGCTGCAGTGCAGAAAAGGGAAACCCCAACGGAGCCTGGCAGTCTCCCTGAGTTGAGGACAGAATTCTGGGTTTGGAGAGTCCAAGTCAGTTAGAATTTGTGGGGCAGAGCACAGCACAGGAGAGGGCTTCAGAGAAGGCTGGAAGGTCTGCAGAGGGTTCCCTTTGAGTCTTCAGCTGAGTAATGATGAGAGCATGTGCATGATGAATTTCCAAGAGTGGTGGAAGGAACCACTAGAAGAAGCATATGGACTAATCCACTTGGAAAACGGCTGGGAATGGCGCCTGTCCTATCACCCAGAGGGGAACGACTTCTTTACACACGGGCAAAAAATTGTGTCCTCAGAAGAGTACTGACTCAATACTGGTGCCAAATTAATCTCTGACTAAAGGCTATTCTGGACCTGCCTAAAAACACTTAAAAGCAAGCTTTGGGTGGGGTAAGGGGAGCAAACTTTGAAAGGATCAAACTGTTCCAGGTAATTTAACTGCATTCCGGGGGGGAAAAAAAGCCCCCAAATATTTAAAGGGATACCAAAAAAAAAAAATCTAGCACACTATAAATAACATAAAATCCACAATGTAATGCATCCAATCAAAACTTACCAATATCCAAAAAAGCAGAAAAATATGATCCATAATGAAGAGAAAAGCCAATTAAAAATTACAAACCCAGAAATTACAAAGATGATAGAATTAGTAGACAAGAATGTTAAAGCATAAAGAGAGAAACAGCTGTAAGACTCAAATTGAACTTCTAGAGGTGAAAAACATACAATGGTTGAAATCAGCAACAGATTATGCACTTAAGAAAAACCTGGTGATCTAGAAGACATAGCAATAGAAACTAGCCAAAATGTAATATAATGAGAAAAAAGACTGGGTGTGGGGGGGAAAACAGCTTCAGTGAACTGTGTGACAAGATCAAGTAGCTTAACATAAATTTAATTGGAGTCTAGGGCCGGCCGAGTGGCACACTGGTTAAGAGTTGGCTTGGGATGCCAGCTATGAGCAGCAGGACCCCAGTTCGGATCCCACATGAAGGCCAGTGACACTGCCCTCTACAGCTAAGATGGGGAACAACAGCTCGACCTGGAGCTGGGCTGCCGTGAGTTGCCAGTGACGGTGTAGGCTGCAGTGGAGCTGCAGTCAGCTGCCACAGGCTACCATGTGTGGCTGGCAGCCAGTGTGAGCTGCCACGAACCGCCGTGAGCGGCTGTCCAGTGGCCGGTGACCGATCTGCCTCACCTGGGAAGAGTGCAATGATTATACCAACATGGGCCAGTGAAGCAACGTCCTCCACAACTAGACTGAAGAACGAAAGGACAGCAACTTGGCTGTTCCCCTCCCACAATTCCCCAATAAAAAAAAAATCTTTAAAAAAAAAATTTAGGGCCGGCTGAGTGGCGCGATGGTTAAGAACTGGCTTGGGACACCAGAGGGCCCCGGTTCGAATCCCACATATGAGGGCCAGTGACACTGCCCTCTACAGCTAAGATGCTGAACAACAGCTCAACCTGGAGCTGGGCTGCCCCGTGAGTCGCCGGCGATGGCGTAGGCTGCAGCCCCTGTGGCAGTGGGTTGCCATGAACTACCGTGTGTAGCCAGCAGCCAGCGTGAGCGGCCAGCAACCGCAGTGAGCGGCTGTCCAGAAGCCAGCGACTTATTTGCCTGCCTGGGAAGAGCGCAATGATGGTGCCAACTTGGGCCAGTGAAGCAACGTCCTCCACAACTAGACTGAAGAACAAAACAACAGCAACTTGTCTGTTCCCCTTCCCCCAATTCCCCAGCACTGTTCCCATCCCCCCAGTTCCCCAATAAAAATCTTAAAAAAAAATTTAATTGGAGTCTAACATCTTCACATGTACAAAATCTGAGGGAAAGTAAGTACCTATTTCTATAAATATATTAATGTCAAGGAAAAAAGAAACATACAAGTGCTCTCTCAACACTGGTTTTAAAACTAACAGAGGGCTGGCCAAGTGGCTCAGTTGGTTATGAAGTTGGCTTAAAAAGCGCGAACTCTGAGCAACAGGGCCGCTGGTTCAATTTCCACATGGTCCACAGACACTGCGCCCGAGCTGAGCTGTCAGCTGAACTGCCAACAGGTGGCCGGATGGCTCAGCTGGTGTAACAACAAGATTGCTTGTTCGATGGTGGGCTATGCCCACCCGTAACTAAGACTGAACTTGGCACCTTGAGCTGGGCTGCCACCTTCATGGCTCAGTGGTTACAGCGCGCGCTCTTAACAAGGCTGCTGGTTCAAGTCCCACATGGGATGGTGGCTACGCCCACCCGCAACTAAGACTGAACATAGCACCTTGAGCTTAGAGGTCACAAGCTGCCGACAGGAAGCCAGATGGCAACTGGCAGCCTCTACAACGAAGACTGAAGAAGAACAACTTGGCTGTTCCCCTTCCCCAATTCCCCAATAAAATCTTTAAGAACAAAAACTAAGTAACAGATGCAACTTAATAGCTGAGAGAGATTGTCATTACAACAGAGTGAAAACTTATTCTGATGCCCACATATTATTAGCTTAGAACAGCTGCAGTTAGAAACTTATAATATCCATTTTTTATATAAAAAAAGCAATTATTTTCGGATTCCCACTTGGACAGGTAGAAGTATTTTTACATATTCTGGAGTCTGAGAAACAGAAGATCCATTTCAAATCTACTACTGCTTGCCAGCTAGGACTGACAGCAGACTTGTTTGGGGAAAAATATGTGAAAAAAAAAAAAGACTTCTCCAAATTGCTGTATAAAAGCTGTAACTGTTACACTTAAGAAAAATAAGAATTATTTCAAAATTTCAGGATTTCTAGTTGTTTGGTTTATTAGAGCTTAGGAACTAGAATTTATTCTTAAGACTTTTTAAAGACTCATTTGAATAGCTTTACTTCTGGTAGAGTTCCTTTCAATAATATTTCTTTGATTGTGCCTCATATTAATATTTCCCCTGCAATCCTGAATGTACTTGCTTTTTCTAGGTACATTTGGGTCTGTCCATGGAGCTGAAAGTAGGGCGCTCAGCACTATTATGACTCTCCAGGGCTGGTAGTGCCCACACAAGCTCAGGAAGCCAACTTGATCACTGCAGCTACACTTCCAATACAGCTAGTGCATTCTTATACAAGCTGTCAGTGCTTAGGGTTTGAGGAGCTGTTCTACACAACTGGTTTAAATTGCGAACTTTTAATACTGTCTACTCCTGATCACATATCCTCCTTTCAAAGTCTTATTTACTCCACTGTAAAAGGCAACAACTCTTAATATAGTTGATGTCATACTTTCAAGTCTTGTTTTACCCATGTCAAGATTTTGGTTTTTAGGTGTATATTATTTATGAGGCAGATGAGTACTCAGTAACAATAGAAGTACATTAAAATATAAAAAACAGAATTCTTAAGAGCTTGAGGGTTTTTTATAAAAAATGATTGATAGCACTCAATCTATCATACCAATAAGGATTATTGGTGGTTTTGTGGTAACTAAGTATAAAAGATAATGTCCACATTAAATCATTTTCTCATTGTGTTCTGATGTAAAACTGATAAACATTCAAACTGAGATCAAAACAAAATTCTAAACATTAATCACTGAAGCATTTACCTTATATTATGCTTGCTTACACTTACTGATGTATTTGTCTTGTTTCCTATATGTCCATCACTCAAAATGTTTATAGTTTATCATTGGGAACTAAATGATGGTGATAATGAAAACAAATTTCATGAAAAATTCTTATTTAACAATAGCTACCATTTATTGAATGCTTATCATGTATCAGGCACTGTTCTGTGTTAGTATCAGTGGACATCTTTCAGAAAGTGGTATTTTAATCCTGGCAGATAAGATTTAAAAATAGGCAGTCTATGAGAAAGACTTGTAGAAACGAGGAAGTGGAGGAGCTAAAGCATGGAAGGTAGAGTATAAGTGCTGGGTCGATTAATATGGCTGGAGTTTAGAACCAGTCTGGGGAAAAAGCAAAAAAAGTGACATCAGACTGAGAAAGCTGAGAAATCTATATTCTGATAACAGAAAGAATCCTCCAACCATGAGAGTGACACAGAATACAGGTATTCTGTAGGAGGCTAAAACTAGAAATAAGACCAGTGAGAAGACTACAGTTGTAATTCTCAGAATATTTATACTCCTCATTACTTTGAAATTATAATGGTTGTTAGAGCTGCTGCTTGATCTTGCTATTTAGACATTAATAAAGCAGCACATACATTAAAGATATATTTTCTCAATATTTAAAAAGTGATACTTCAATATAACTGATTTCCTTGGTAACTGTATATAATTATTTAATTCATTTAAAAACATTAATCTGAGGGCCGGCCGAGTGGCGCGATGGTTAAGAACTGGCTTGGGATGCCAGAGGGCCCCGGTTCGGATCCCACATATGAGGGCCAGTGACACTGC
>NW_017731793.1:483794-527763 GCF_001890085.2 Hipposideros armiger
TGGACGGCCGCTCACGCTGGCTGCTGGCTACATACGGTAGCCCATGGCAACCCACTGCAGCAGGGGCTGCAGCCTACGCTGTCGCAGCAGCCCAGCTCCAGGTTGAGCTGTTGTTCAGCATTTTAGCTGTGGAGGGCAGTGTCACTGGCCCTCATATGTGGGATCCGAACTGGGGCCCTCTGGTGTTCCAAGCCAGTTCTTAACCATTGCGCCACTCGGCCAGCTCTAGAGTGCGTGCTCTTAACAACAAGGTTGCCGGTTCGATTCCTGCATGGGATGGTGGGCTGTGCCCCCTGCAACTAGATTGAAAACGGTGACTGGGCTTGGATCTGAGCTGTGCCCTCCACAACTAAGATTGAAGGACAACAACTTGACTTGGAGCTGATGGGTCCTGGGAAAAACACACTGTAAAAAAAAAAATTATCTTAAGTATACTTCACTTTAAGTTGGGGACTAAAAGTACCCGATTTATATTTTTTAATAATCTCTCCAGCTGTGTTATGAAGAATGAATTGTAAAAAGGAAAAAGTGAAAAAAGGAAACCATTTGAAGCACTACAATAGTACCTGTGAGAGATGATAGTGGCTTGGACTAAGCAACAAGCACATTAGTGACATTTTAAGCAGGTCAGTTCATTGTGTGAAACCGAGCCACCCACTGTGGACATTTAGGATACCAGGTAGAAGGCTCAGTGAACTATCAGCACTCTTGAGTCAGTAAAATAATGTAATCAAAGAAAAAGAAAAACAACCACACCTCTGAGGGGAGTAGTAAAATCCTTAGAGTAAACAAGAGTGATAACAGTGGGGACAGGAGGAGTTAGCAAGACTAAAAAGGAAAGGTGCTGTTTGAAAAGGTGGCAATTCCACTACAAAGTATTTACTCAAGAGAAATGAAAATATATGTCCACAGAGACTTGTATACGAATGTTTGTAAGCACTTTATTCATAATAGTTGCAAACCTGGAACCCAAACATCCATCAACAAGGAAAGGGTAAACAAACTGCACTATCAATACAATGGAACAGTATACAACAACAAAAAGGAAACTACTGGCATATGCAGTAAGAATTAATCTGAAAAAACACCACTATGCTAAGTGAAAGAAGCCAGACACAAAAGAGTACAGACTTTTATGGAATTCTAGAAAAACTGAAGCTGATCTATAGTGATAGCTGACCCTTGGTTACCTGCAGTAAAGACTGACTGCAAAGGGGCAAAGCATGCTTTCTGAGGTTATATAATGTTCTATATCTCCACTGTGGTGGTGGTTACGCCAAGTATATACATTTGCCAAGATTCACTGAACTGTGCACCTGGTTTTATTGTATATAAATTATATCTCAAAAGGTGATAAAAAAAATTCAGCTGTGCTATAAAATTAAGGGGTTGATTTTCTTTTATGATTCATGTGCTCACATTGAAGACAACTCCAAGGGAAATGTTCCAAACAGGTTTTGAGCAACAGCGTTATCATTAGAATAAATACCCAGCTTTCCAGAGTCATTTGTAGAGCTTTTATATAAATATAAAATTCCTGGTATGTCCAGATTTTCTCCCCATCTTCCCTAGTCCTTCCCTAGTCATTATAGTCATTTTGTGACAGAAACTCAAAAATATTTGTGGATAATAAAGTTTGTCTAAATAAAGTAGATATCTTATCATGCACTACATACTGTACATGGTGTTAAACAAACTAAAATGCTACCTATCAACCGTGAATGGGTTATTTTTAGAGAAAGCTATTAAGCTGTTCTCTGAGCTACCATTTTGGTGAATTTTAATTATCTGAACACAAAACTACATTACTTCGTTCCACAGATAAAAATTAACTTGTCATCAGATGCTAAGTTAGACTGATCCAAATTAATGTTCCAAAAATAAGTGGATAGATAATACAAATGACTGCTTTAAAAGAAAACGTATTCCTTACCTTAGCTGCATTCTCTCATAATTTACTAACCAAGAAAGCCTGTTCAAAGGTTTTTTTAGAGGGTGCAAATCATTAAGTGAGCAAATAAAAGCTAAAGTCATTTTAGCTATAAAACCCACATAATTTTACACTATGTTAAGTATCAATGCTCCAGTATATAGATATCACAGCTTAAAATCTGGTATCATTAACACGTATGCAAACTCTCTAGAAAAAGTGCTCAGAGGGACAGCCTAGAGCTTGAATAAATTTGGTTGTCTACATACACATTTTTTACTCTCTTCAGTAATAAAACAGAGGCCAAAGAGTCAGATGAATTACAATTGTGGTTCTATCCCTTCCTAGCTGAGACATCACTGAGTTACCTAACATCTCTGAGCAACCATTTGTTTGGCTCAAAAATGAGGAAAGCTCAAAAAAGAGGAAAGCTCAAGGGTTGTGAAGAGTGTACAGATAGCAGATACAAAGCCTGAAAGATATTAAGACTTCCAGAAAAACGTGGTATAACTATTATTATTAATTACATTTATCACATGATACCCTAAAAAGGAAGTAACATCAGACTTCAAATCAGAAGGTGTGTTTTAGTCCTAGCTCAGCTATGCCCTACATTCTTGTGCTGCTAGCGTTAGCTAAGTTACAAAAAGGAGAAGGTCCCATTATTCTATGTCAGGCTTCTTCCAAACATTAGAGGTACAAAATAAAACAAACAAAACTTAAAATGTACACGAGAATGGGGAAAAAAAACCTTCACACCCAGCTGTATGGTTGAATATACATACATATGTAAGCATAGATATAAACATAGAAAGATGAAGACTTATAGTGACTAATATTCAGTAAAAGTTCCACACACTTCTGGTGGACTGAATGAAGTACATAAATTATTAAAGAGAAAAGCATAAAAAAGTAGCATTCCTCTCCTTATGAATAGGAAAAATTAGTCTACATCACTAGAGCTAAGATACCCTATCAGGGTTTAGTACTGTGACTATCACCATCCTAAAAACCCACGACCAAGAAACTCTGTTTTATTTGAAGTATGCTAGGGTAGCACAGAGCCAGAGTTAGTACTCTCTGCAACAGATACTATCCAATCCAAAGCAGTATTACTTAGAAGTGACATATGTAATTTGACTGTGTTCTGAACTTGTCATGAGAGAGACCTTGATGAAGAAGATGGCTTAACTCAGTTTTTTGTTTTTTGTTTTTAAATTGGGGAACTGGGGGGGAGGGGAATAGTGTTGGGGGATTGGGAAAGGGGAACAGACAGGTAGACAAACTGCTGTTTTGTTCTTCAGTCTAGTTGTGGAGGACATTGCTTCACTGGCCCATGATGGTATGATCATTGTGCTTTTCCCGGCTGAGGCAATCGGTTGCCGGTCATTGGTCAGCCACTCACAGCGGCTCCCAGTAGCTCACACCGGCTACCAGCTGCTCACGCTGGCTGCCAGCCACTCATGTAGCTCACGGCAGCCCACTGCAGCACTGCTGCAGCCTATGCCACAGCCGGCGACTCACAGCAGCCCAGTTCCAGGTCGAGTTGTTGTTCATCAACTTAGCTGTAGAGGGCAAGTGTCACTGGCCCTCAATGTGGGATCCGAACCGCAGCCCTGTTGCTCAGAGCTGGTGCTCCCAAGTGAGCTCTTAACCAGCTGAGCCACTTGGCCGGCCCTAACTCAGTTTTTTATCATTCCCCATACATATCCTTCCTCCTCAGTTATTCCCTCCCACCTTCACTGGGCAAGAATTTTAGAATGGTCCAGGTCAGGCTGGCTAGCAGTAAGCTATAACAGCAAGAAGTAATCAACAAAGACTAAGAGCATCACATCTACACCAATGCCAAGCATTCAAGGGTAGCAGCATAGGCAGCTCTATGTGCCTCTAAAGTAAGAATTGAGAAAGGACCTCATAATCATAAATGAGAAAGGACCATACTTTACTGAGCACTTAGCACAGTGCTAAGAGCTTTAGAAAAATCTTTACATGTTGTCTTCACCACAACTGTATGGAACATAACCCCTATTTTATAAATGAAGAAACTGAGGCAGAAGGGGAGGAGTCAATTAACTTGTCTATGATTACATACTAGGATTCAAACCCAGGTGTGATGACCTCCAAAACCTATATTCTCAGCCACTACACCATATCAGGCCAATAGATCTCCACTGGTCATGCCCTCTTAATGGTGATGAACCAAGATTAGGCTCATAATTGAGTCAGATTCTGACAGTTCAACTGAAAAGAAGCTGAAGAAGGCAAAACTGAAGTGAGGACAAAAATAAAAATAATCATAATACAGAAAATGTTCTGCTTCTCAAAGTAGCCTACTCATTTTGAAGGCTCTGGCTATTTAGATCTTCTTTCTCAGATGAGCCAAAATCTGTCTCCCCCAAAACAGGAGGCAGATATGTGCTGTAAATGAGGTGGGAGAGCAGATTTGAAGGCAGAAGATGTAAAAAGGCAAACAAGACACAAGGGAGATAAGAAAGGGGTCTGAATGAGGATAAGTAAAAAGACCATGTGGAAGACCAGTGGAAATTAGAATTCAGAGATTTTTACTGATGCCAATCATGACAATAAAATAATTTTCTCCAGTATATATCATCAGGCTGTGAATATAATCAGATAAAATAAACAGTTGGTTCTTGTAGAATGGGAGTAGAGAGATCAAGAGAAGTGAGAATCTGGTCAGGGGAGAGGTCAGTAGACAGAATCCAGACCAAGGCCAGGCAGGACCAATAGACTGGGAAAACCATACAGGTGAGGGTCTCAAGCCAGGGGTACAGTGGAGAGAGGGCAGGAGGGTAGGGAGCTACAGTCTGAAAAGAGAATGATGTACTTCATAAGGGTGACCTTTGCACACCTTTTAAGCTATACCCCAACAGGTCAAGGGGAAGAGGCTCAGATGACTGTCGCCATTACTGTAACATAAAGGAGTTGAGAAATTTGAATCTCTTATGAATCACTCTCTGTCAGAAATATTAAACACCTGCCTCAGACATGTGAAAAATGACTCTCTAAGAGATGGGGGAAATGGTTAAACTTGAGGCACACAGTATTATTATCTAAACTCAAAAGAGTTGCCTGCACAACTAAGCAGGTGGTGAGATATTACATAACAGATGCTAAACTAGGTAAAGAAGAAAAATGTAACACATAATTATAATTCTAAAATGCCAGTAAGAAAATCTCCAGTTAGTTCTGGAAAACTATTTCTACTTCTTTCCATTAAAAAGTTTCTTCAGTTAAAGTTTTTTTTTTTTTTTTTTGCAACCCATCATAGAAGAGGAAGTAGATAAAGGAAGACCCTGATCAAAATTTGATAATCATTCATATGTATGTGAAGTTATAAAATACTTGCAAGTAACTCATATATTACTGGTGGGAACGCACAGTATATAAATCTTCTGGAGGGGAATTTGGCAATACCTAACAAATTTATATATCTACGCACCTATTTTTTGATCCAGCAATCCCACTCCTAGGACTCTACCTTCAAGAAAAACCTCCAATGACATGAAAATACATACGTACAGGGTTATTCACTGTAACATTATTTGTAATGGCAAAATACCAGAAAAGACCTAAATGGCTCCATGTTGGAGGGAGGCTGAATAAGATATGGTACATCCACACAATGGAGTACTATGAAGCTATAAAAATGACTGAGAAAGATCTCTAAGAACTGCTATGGACTTATTTTCAAGATATACTGTTAAGTGGGGGGAAAAAAAGTCAGGTATAAAAGTGGTTTATACTATGCTATTCTTCATATAAGAAAGGGTAATAAGAAAATATACATGTATGTGCTTATTTGTCACAGTGCTTATTTATAATAGAAATATAGAAAGGATAAACCAGAAACTAGAGACTGGCTACCTATAGGGAGTGGGTAGTAAAGAGGTAAAAGGAAGGACAGGAACAGGGTGGTAAGGATGAGGAGGGAGTGATACTTCTCTGAGTATACCTTTGTGTATCGCTCTTTAGAATCACAGTAATTTATCACATACTCAAAAAATTGAACAATTAAAACCAACCAAGGTGTGAGAAGTCTCCAAACTGGAACACAAACAGTAATAAATAAACCTAACTCTATTACAAATGAAGAACATAACCACACTGAAGGGCATGAGGAAGAAACTAATGTAAATAACTCTGGGAAAGTGTTTTAACTGCATACTGTAAAGCTAAATTCAGAAAGAACTATAGCTAAATCCTGTAATGTAGTTAGTGAATTTGTTTCTCACAAGGATATCTGGTTAGCGATTCTGAAACTACTTTATATATAGACGGGATTGAACAAATAAGTAAACAAATGGAAGAGTCAGGTTGGTGAAAGAATTATACCCAAGGAGAAAGGCTAAAAAAACAACATGGTGTTATATTAGAATCAGAGGTATTAGTACGAACTCATAGTTTTTAACATACACAGATACAGAAATACATGTGTGTAAGTGTGGGTTGGTATATATACATTCCCTAGCTCTGTCTGCTGAGAAGACCTAGAAGCAACAACACCCCAGTAGCAATGAGCAAACTTTGCACTTAAGATACTAAAAAAGGGTGGGGTTTGTTGAAAGGACCTAGGAGTCAATCTGAAGGAACAAAGGTCGAAGCTGTAAAAATTTGAGCAATTAACAATGACAATATTGAATTATAACCCACAGAATAAAACAAATATACATGAGTTCATGCTGATATAAATAACAGAGTAAATAAATGGGGGAGAAGAGATAGCTATTTCTTACAAAGGCACTCCAATAAATAAATATGGAAGGAAAGAAGGAAACAGAAAAATCATTAGACAAACACCATGATAATTTTTTCAGACAAGATCCATGGATGGATGCTTAGATTAATGAGTGAAAGTCTGAGATGAAAAAAGGTATCTGCATAGTCTCAAAGTACATCCCCTAAAATGTTTATTAATTATGAAGGGATAAATAGGGGGACACCATTTTAATCAAGTAATTAAAGTTAACATCTCTAGGAATAAGACATATTGATATCATGAACTCTCTGATACGATACATCGAAAAGGACACAACATCACTTCTGTGCCATTGTTGTAAAAAATGCATCACCTGATTCACTCATGAGAAAACAGCAGACAAACGCAAGTTGAAGGATAGTCTACAAAATAACAGTCCAGTCAGTACTCTTTGCAAGTGTCATGGTTATGAAAGACAGGGAAAGGCTGAAGAAATGTTAGTTAGAAGAAACTAGGGAGCAACAATAATTAAATGCAACATGGGATCCTGGAAGAAAAAATGACATTAGTGGGAAAATGAAGAAGTCCAAATAAGGTCTGCATCTAGACTAGTATTCTATCAGTTTTAATTTCCCAGTTTTGATAATTTTACTATACATACATAAGATGTTAACACTAGGAAAGGGTGGACATAAGGGAACTCTAAGCTATTTTTGCAACTTTTTGAAATAAAGAAGTTAAATGATCTCAAAATAAACGAGTTAAAAAATATGTGTATTTGAAAATATGTGCATGTGTATACAAGTGTGTAACAAAGATTTTAAAAGGAAAGATAAGAGAATGAGAAGGAAGGATATGAGAAAAGAAAGGGAAACTAAATTAGACTCAAAAGGAACAAAGTTTTAACTAGTAATAAAAAGAAGTAACAATAAGAAAATATGTGGAGGAATAAATTAAATAAAGGACATAAAATACTCAGAATAGTATATGGCACAAAGTAAATGTTCATTAAATGTCTTTTTATTCATACATTAAAAAGATAGGGCCGGCCGAGTGGCACATTGGTTAAGAGCTGGCTTGGGATGCCAGAGGGCCCCGGTTCGGATCCCACATATGAGGGCCAGTGACACTGCCCTCTACAGCTAAGATGCTGAACAACAGCTCAACTTGGGGCTGGGCTGCCATGAGTCGCCGGCGACAGCGTAGGGTGCAGTGGATTGCCATGGGCTACCGTGTGTCGCCAGCAGCCAGCGTGAGCGGCTAGCAGCCGCAGTGAGCGGCCATCCAGAAGCCGGCGACTGATCTGCCTCGCCCGGGGAAGAGCGCAATGATGGTGCCAGCTTGGGCCAGTGAAGCAACGTCCTCTACAACTAGACTGAAGAACAAAACGACAGCAACTTCTCTGTTCCCCTTCCCCCAATTCCCCAGAGCTGTTCCCATCCCCCAATTCCCCAACAAAAATCTTAAAAAAAAAAAGATAAATAAGAAAGAAAGGCAAAGCCATAATGATAAGTTTCTTTTTGCTCTAGACCAGGGCTTTCAACATTGGCTACACACTGGAACCGTGGATCTTTTAAAAAGTGCTTAGTCTTACACCCAGAAATTGTTTGAATTGGTCTAGGGTGCAATCTGGGCACTGGGAATTTTTTTAAAGGGCCCCAGGTGATTCTAATGTATAACTAAGACTGAGAATCATCGTTCCAAACCTTCTTAGCCGTCTTTGTCCTGGGCCAGCGCCAGTACCTCATGGTTTTAGTCTACTGTGGAAGAGCCCTCCCTACTGAACAGAGCTAGGCAAGAGAACACAAATTCTCCACTTTCCCTTCATAATCTATTCCCTTCTTCTCCTGCCTATAAGCCTGGGCTTCTCCAGAATTATGCTGTTGAGGAAAATTAATTGCATTTAAACGATTAATACAAAAAATTGGAATTATTTTGCAGATGAGAAACCTGGTCACAGAATCAGGGTGACATCTCAGTATCCTCAATTTTTTTTAAAATTAGGGTTTTGTTTTCTAATTGTTAGGCTAAAGCGTTTCTTTAAGTTTTTAAGAGGGTTAAAAATTAAAGGGGGGGGAGACAGAGAGAGAGAGAGAGAGAGAGAGAGAGAGAGAGAGAGAGAGAGAGAGAGAGATACACATTAACTTGCTCCCATCTCTGTCTTCATCCACCCCTACCCCATAAGCATTTTACTAGTTTATTTGTCCTTCCATTATTTCCTCATGCAAGTACGTACTGATTTATTTACATGTATTGGAGTAAAGTGATTTCCAAATCTGAGTAGGCATCAGAATCATTGCAGGGGCTTTTAAAAGGGTGGACATCCAGTTTCTATTCCATACCTATTGACTGAACAAAACTTCTGAGGAGCAGAGAGCCTGGAACTCTGTTTACAAAGTTCCCCAGGTAACTTTCTGTGACAGACACCTTTTTAGGTGCCTACCCAGCCCACATCACCCTCATCCACAGAAATTTGACCCAGTGCCTTGTCCAGGTCCCTTGATAGTACTGCTCCTGGCCATGGTTGATGAGCTCACATCCAGCACAGGGAGCACCCACCCAAAGGCTGAGCTGGGCCAACTAGCTTCTCTTCTCAGGGAATCTGGAGCTGGGACACAGAGACTCTATGACACCTGAGGGACCAAGCTGGTACAGGAATGTCTAAAGGGCTAACAACGCTGGGATGGGCCACACACCCCCAGTTTCTTCTGCGGAGGAGTATGAGGCAGACAGAGCCACAGAAACTGGGCCTGCTGTTACAGAGAGAACGTTCTGACAGAGTCACTACCTTGATTCTTGATGACCTCCCAGTTCTTCTATCCTTCAGGTCCTGGCCTGAGTTTCAACAATCAGAGTATACAAAAGAATCCCCAAGACTTCAGAGACCTACAAGGACTCCATAGGATACTGATCAGCAGAATTGTGATTTTTGTGAAATTACTCAAAAGTTTCATGACTCAAGTTAAGTTACTATGGAAACCTTATCTCTAAAATCAGTTCCTTTTCTTCTCACTCTCACCCTTGAGCAATAAATACATCTGTTCCCAAATATAATAAAAAACCTAGACAGAGAAATACTGCCAGAGACAGTGGCTGCCCACAGATAACTCACAACACTGACCAACAGCACATCCAGAATAACAGATGATCTCTAGGACAACTGCTGAAACTCGTGCCTTTTACTCATTCCAGAAAACCTACTGAAGTATAGAGTGACACGTATCTGAACCTTAAAACTATTCAAGTTTTGAGTCAAGTTACAAAGCCTCAATCTTGAAAGTCCTGAAACCTGAATTCAAGTTCTTACAAAGTCACAACTCTGCTTACGTAAAGTGGAAAGACTCCTTATCTCTCACACTAGGGTTATTTGGAAGAATAAAGATTTGCAAAATCACATCACAGATCCAATACAAATGCAAACAATATCACTGTCCCCTAGAAAATAACAATTTTATGAGTCTCAGCCCTAACAATCTCATTTTTTATTTTATCATTTAAAAATAATCATCAAGGGGCCGGCCGAGTGGCGCACTGGTTAAGAGCTGGCTTGGGACGCCAGAGGGCCCCGGTTCAGATCCCATATATGAGGGCTAGTGACACTGTCCTCTACAGCTAAGATGCTCAACCTGGAGCTGGGCTGCCGTGAGTCGCCAGTGACGGCGTAGGCTGCAGCCCCTGCTGCAGTGGGTTGCCTTGGGCTACCGTATATAGCCAGCAGCCAGCGTGAGCCGCCCTCAAGTCGCCATGAGTGGCCGTCCAGAAGCCGGCGACTGATCTGCCTCGCCCGGGAAGAGCGCAATGATGGTGCCAGCTTGGGCCAGTGAAGCAACGTTCTCCACAACTAGACTGAAGAACAAAAGGACAGCAACTTGTATGTTCCCCTTCCCCCAATTCCCCAATAAAAATCTTTAAAAAAAAATCATTTAATTATATCAATTTTCTCTTGATCACTGTAAATACTGCATTATTAATGTTCCTTATAGTTTCATTAAATATAACAGTTATGCTATTTTTTAAGAACAAGACAACTATATAAAGCCACCCAATGAGAGGGCTAGGATCAACCCTTGGTCTTTCCTCTGAATTTTGTTTTCTTTCCATTATACAAAAATGTGCCCAGAAAATCTTACACAACAGAACTTGGGGAAGTTTTTAAGTGAGAAATGATACAGAATGCCTACTCCTTCAAAACCCAATAAAATGAAGAAACATGGTATAAACAAAGAACAAAGATAAGACTCAACTGAAGGAACACAGCAAGCAAATTTTAAAGGGCAACCCAGGAACTGGGAGTGGTAACTAAGTACAAACCATAAAGGCTCAGGAGAAAAGGAGCAGGCTTGGCAGAATCAAGTCTACAAGAACGGGCATGAAGATAGAAAGGGGCTCACTAACAACATTTAAAGTGTTACATAAAAGGGGAATGCTAAATAAGGATCGACCAGAATATATATTGGGTTGTCGGAAAAGTCATGACACATTTTTGCAGTGAAAAACATAGAAAAAATACGTCATGACTTTTTCCCACAACCAAATACTACAGAACCATAACATATTGTAGCAAATTTAAAACAAAAAAAATTCTGTAAATAGCAGAAATGGGATTTTTTTTTAAAGAATGAGCCAAGCAGAATGTAAATTATAAGATGATGATTTATAAGATAGTAATGACAGAAATCAGGACTTAAGTAGAAGACAATAAAGGTGTAACTATCAGAGCTGGAAAACAAATACAAGAATTAATCTTCAGTTATAGAGGCCCACAGAAAGAGTTAAGATTGTTCAGAAATCACAAAGAAAATAATCAAATAATATTTTTCAAATTTGAAATAAAACAAAAAACAGAGGACATCATTGGAAAGAATGAAAGAACAGAGTGTACCTAGCAGTCAGAGTTAAACCTAAGAGAAGAGGCTCAGAATAACAAAGGGAAGAATAACAAAGTTAAGTAGCAAGGATAAAAAAGATCTGAGAATATAGAAAGAGAACTAGAAGATGATACACACTTGGGCCTAACTAAAATTAAAAATAAAGATAATTATTCTTGAAGTTGATTTTATGGAGACAATGCCAAAGAGTAACTAATAATTCTGAAGAGTAAATCCTGACAACTTAACAAAATAGTAAAATGCATCTGGAAGATAAAAAAGAAAGAATACAAAAGGGCACATGCACATTGGCAGGGCTTAAGGAGACAGGGGCTTGCTGCTAGGGGAGAAATGGGGAATGACCACTAATGGGTGCAAGGTTTCTTTTTGGGGTGATGAAAATGTCCTGAAATTAGATATCTAAAAAAAAAAAAAAAAGCAAGCATTGGCTCATTTTATTTATTTATTTACTTTCTTTAAAAAGCAAGCATGGTGATAACCTGAGAGACCCCTTCACTCTGGAGAACTAATAGCAACCAAGGCAGGGCACAAGAGCCTGGAGCAAAAAGTCAAACTGGCTTTGAATTTTGGGGGTAGGGAAAAAGAAGAGAAAAGGCCTCCCCATGACACTTTTTATCTTAGCCAACCTATTTCATCAGAGTTGGGAATTTGACAAGAACTCAGGATAGAAGCTCTGCTAAGAAATTAAAAAGTACACACCTGGGAAAAAGAGGGAAAAGCCTTATAATGCCAGGTAAAGAAAAAATAATAAACTAGACCAATAGAATAACTAGATTCCAGAAATATCTACACATTTAATATGAAAACTCAGGTGAAATTAGACATAGAGGAAAACAATACTGATAAAAACCAACAATAAGGAATAAGACAAATAAAGCATCTAAATCTAGCACTCTTCTCTACAATAATTTCCACACAGGTTAAAAGGCTAAATTTAAAAGTTAAAAGCCTTAGCGTTATTTCACCAATTCTGAAGCAATAAAAGAACACGGCAATAATCAGTTTATGAATTTGATCATATTTTTAAAGCTTTTAGAAAATAAACATTAATATCCAGCTTCTAGTGCATAAATGGTCCAATAATTTGAATACAATTCAAACACCAGATAAGTGAGTAAAACTTAAAAGAAAGTTTAGCTTTACAAATAAACCAGAAACAAGGCACCCATAAAGTTCTATCTCACTTCAATTATAAGTAAAAGAATATCATGTTGTCACAGCAAGAGAGAACAGGTGGAGCAGAGGGACTTGTAAAAATAACAGCAGCAGTATTAATTCACATGCTGTTTCTGCAGAGCAATCAGGCCACATACTACAAAAGTTATGCTTTTTGACCTGGTCATCTCATTTTTGCGAAATAGGTTCCAAGAAAATTACTCAAAGGGGTTGGGGTGGGGAGCCTGTTTGTACTAAAAATGTTATAGAAGCATCACTTAAAAATAGTGAAAACCTGAAACAATCCAAATGTCTATCGAATGGGGAACAGTTATATAAAGTAACTGATTTTAATAAAATTTAATGTTATGTTGACATTCCATGTTGGATTCAGATACATGGAACGAGGGAAAAAATAGAACATAATAGTATAGTGTAAGTATTATGTAGGTTTAAGGCGGGAAATAAAAGACCTTGCTGAGAACAGATTCAACAGAGAGGGAGCTGAAGAGCACAACTGTGAGCAAGAACTGGAAACATAAGAAAATCAGTGCCTGAAAGGGTACTGGGGGTGGGGGGTGGGGGGAAGAGCGGGAGAGAAGGCTTGGCCTTTTTTACAAGGAGGGGAGTCATCAGGAGGTAGGAATTTGGATGAGGTCACCCAGAGAAATTGCATGGAATGTGCGAGAGCCCAAGAACTAAGAACAATGGGTCAAAGACTTGGAGAATTAGGTATGTTTCAGCAAAATAGACGAAACTTTTTAAAAAGAAAATGGTTTATAATATCAAATCTCCAGAAAGATCAAATTTTTTTGTGTGGGGAGACTGGGGACCTTCAGGAAAAAAGCTGCTGATCCTGAAGGATCAAAACTGAGAAAGACTGTGCACATTATGTGCACAGCATGAGTTCTGAGTGTAGTGCTGGGTCTGAATCCTGGCTGCACTGAGCACAAAAGGCAAGCTCAAGAGTATCAGAAAGCAAAGGAAGCAGAACAGACCAGTCCTGAGAGAATCTGGCTGTGGCTGTAAGGACAGGAGCAAAAGGTTCTTTCTCCCTCTTTTAGAGTCTGGGGCAAAGCACAGGAAAGTTCAAGACTAAACTAAACAATGAAACAGTATTGGATACAGTAACAAAAACTGATGTTTTCAACAAGTGTTTTACAGCGAAAGTCCTGTTTTGTTGATTTTAAAAGTCTTTTACCATAAAATTAACTGGCTAATACAACATCAGAAAAATAAGAATATCATTTTAAAATAACAATTATTTTAAATAAAAAATATTGTACAAATCCCTAGTAACTTAGGAGGACTCTAAGATTAGGAAGAAGAAAAGGATGTCTGATCTCATTATTTCTCTTCAGCATTATACGTGAGGTCCTAGCCAGGGCAATTAGGCAAGAAAAAGAAAAGGCATCCACAATGGAAAAGAAGTAGTAAAATTATCTCTGTTTGTAGATGACATAATCTGGTATTAGAAAATCCTAAAGAATCCAATAAAAAAATAGAATAAATGAATTCAGCAAGATAGCAGAATAGAAGATCAATATACAAAATATACAATATATAAAATCAATTGTATATATTTCCAAACAACCCAAAAATGAAATCAAGAAAACAATACCATCAAAATACTAATATATAAAATACTTAGGAATAAATTTAACAAAAGAAGTGTAAAACCTACACTCTGAAAACTATAAAACATTGCTGAAAAAAATTAAAGACAACTTAAATAAATCGAAAAACCTCCCATGTTCATGGATCAGGAGACATAATATTGTTAAAATGGGAATACTTCCGAAACTGATCTACAGATTCAACACAATCTCTATCAGAATCCCAGCTGGCATCTTTGTGGAAGTTGACAAGCTGATCCTGAAATTCATATGGAAACTCGAGGGAACCAGAATAACAAAAACAATCCTGCAAAAGAAGAACAAAGTTACAGGACTCATACTGCCCAATTTCAAACATATTGCAAAGCAAGTAATCAAGACAATGTAGAACTGACTGACACAAGGATAGAGACATAGCAGATGACTTCCCTAACCTCAAAATCTAATTCCCTTCCCCCAGGAATACAAGCCAGACTTAGCTTCTCACAAATTAAACGGGGTGGAAGTAATTCTATATGTCTTCTGAGAATATGTCATAAAGAGGTACTGCCTCTGGGGAGAGCCTGGCCAGCCACAATGAAGTGAAGATACTCAAGCAGCCTATGGGGAGGCCTCCATTAGGAGAAACTGAGGCCTAGCCCTCTGTCTCCCAACCCCTACCCCCACAACCAGCATTGACCTGCCAGACATGTGAGTGAGCTGCCTTGGAAGCAGATCCCCCAGACCCAAGCAAGCCTTCAGATGTCAGCAATCCTGGCTGAAATGTTGGCTGCAACTTCATGAGATCCTGAGCCAGAACTGCCCAGGTAGGCCCACTCCTTAATTCTTGACCCACAGAAAGTGAGATAACAAATGTTTATTGTTGTTTTGAGTCACTGAGTTGTAAGGCATTTATTAAACAGCAGATTAGTAATATAGCAATGGAACAAGGAAAAACAAGATAATGGAAAACTTTGTAGATGTCATTTGGTCTGGAAAAGGAATAGAGACTATGAAGACTCTTAAAAACTTCTTCCTTCCACAACTGTACCATTAACAAGCACTGCAAAGCAACAGGATCAATTACCGAAAAATGGGGAAAATCCTTTTCTAGGTTGTTAGCAGTATGCTTTTAAAAAGTAATTTTAAGGGCCGGCTGAGTGGCTCAGTTGGTTAAGAGCTCGCTCAAGAGTTTGAGCTCTGAGCAACAGTGGTTCCAGTCAGCCCGAGCTGAGCAGCCGTGAGCTGCCAACAGGTGGCGGGATGGCTCAGCTAAAAAAAAAAAAAAAAAAAAAAAAAAAGTAATTTTAAATTACAAATATGCACAATATGGATGATCCTCACAATGTTGATTGAGTAAAAGAAGCCAGACACGAAAGAATGCATACTCTATGGTTCCATTTGCATTAAGTACAAAACTAGGCAAACTAATCTACATGTCAGAAGTCAAGATAATGGCTACTTGGGTGGGTGAGGGGTGGGTAGTGACTGAAAGAAAGCACAAGGCAGGCAGGCTTCTGGAACGTCAACCACATTCTGTTTCTTGATCTGGGTACTAATTACCTAGGTAAGTTCAGTTTGCAAAAACCCTGGGCTGAACAATTAAGATATACATACTTGATGCATATTTCAGTACGAGATTTTTAAACAGATAAAATGTTATTTATTATTGCTATTAGGAATAATAACTGAACCCCATAATTAATGCTTTTCTTCAGCTACAGGGCTCTCATAAAAAAAAAAAACGACTACCACGAAGCAATTCGGCAGTTTCATCATATGCATTAAAACCATAAAAAAAATAAATCAAGTTCATACTAACTCCTGGAACAAAGAGAAGAATGCTTTCTATGCAGAAAATTCTCTCTGAGACTAGTAGGGAAGAAAGTACCTCTCCACCCCACCCCGCTCCCACAGATAAAGCAGGCTGGGCTTTCCCCTAACCTTTGGTACATACTATTCTCTGGGTAATCCTCTCCCTCTGTTCCATTAAGTGATAATGGAGAACTTGAGGGCAATGCTCACCTTCCTCATCCTCAGGGAGGCTGTAAACCCTGTCATCTAGGAGACTTTATACCTGAGATAAGCAGAACAATCAGACAGCTGCTGAAGGCCCTGTCACAAGGCTAAGGAAAATGGAAGTTCTCCCAAACTCACCTGTGGGACTATCAGTATCAGAGTATTTATGAAGTCTAGTTGGAATAATTGGAAAATTTATCATGAGGACTTTTAAAATTCCATTAAAAACCTAGGAAACAAAGATAAAATATTCCTTAACTTTCAATTATTAATGTCATTAATTCATTAATAATGGTGATACTATATGATCATTTGTTGTAAGACATTTTTATGTCAGCAAGTGCTTAACACACTATTTATTGAGCCACTACCACTTTAGCTGCCAAATATCCACTGCTGACTGACAGCACACCATATACACAGGGTGCAAGATCCATCAAAACAAGCTTTCTACCTCACACACATTAAAATGCCTATTATTAAAAAAAAAAAAGAAAGAAAAAATATGTGTTGGCCAGGATATGGAGAAATTGGAACCCTTGTGCACTGTTGGTGGGAATGTAAAATAGTGCAGCAGCTTTGTAAAACAGTATGGTGGTTCCTCAAAATATTAAACATAGAATTATCATATGATCTGGTAATTCCACTCCTGGGTATCTATCCAAAAGAACTGAAAGCAGAGCTTTAAAGAGATCTTTGTATATCTGTGTTTACAGCAACATTATTCACAATAACCAAGAGGTATAAGCAATCCAACTATCCATCGATAACAAAGAAGAAAATCTGTAATTTGCAAAAACATGGATGAACCTTGAGGATATTATGCTCACTTATTTGAGGTACTTAGAGTAGTCAAATTCATAGAGACAGAAAGTAGAATGGTGGTTGCCAGGGGCTGAGAGAAGAGAATGGAGAGTTGTTTAATGGGTAGTTTCAGTTTTGCAGGATGAAAAAGTTCTACAACAATATGAATATACTTTATTGAACCATACAATCAAAAATGGTTAAGATGGTAAATTTTGTCATGTGCATTTTATTACAATTAAAAAGTAATAATCTGTAAACCTCAAAACAAGCTCCACAAGTTACCTGTTTACAGAGGTGTCCAGCCTGTACCCAAGTCATTCATTTCAATGCTTTATTCTCTAGCCCCATATTGGGATGCAAGAAAAACTGCTCTCTGGATTACATAATAATTTAGTTGATATAGTCATTTCAACACTCAAAAGGCATGATCTGTTCCAAAGAGTGAAACGAGTCTCTGAGAAGTTAAATGACATGTTCTAATTCACCCAGCCATTAGTGCCAGAACTGAGATTTTAAATGCAGGTTCTAAATTGACTAATGAGACATGTTCCCTGCTGCTCTTCAAAAGAGGCTTTTTAAAAGTGAAAAGGGCGGCCGGTTAGCTCAGGTGGTTAGAGTGCAGGCTCATACCACCAAGGTTGCCGGTTCGATCCCCACATGGGCCAAGGAGCAGCGCCCTCCACAACTAGATTGAAACAACTACTTGACTTGGAGCTAATATGTCCTGGAAAAACACACTGTTCCCCAATAAAAAATCACTTCATAGATTGTGCAGATGCCTGACCACTGCGCTATCTATACACTTGAAGCTCAAGTAGAATAATACTGAATGTCATCTATAAAATATATACATACACACACACATATATGGTCATGGGATGTAAAGTATAACATAGGGAATATAGTCAATGGTATTATAACAGCTATATATGATGTCAGAGGGATAGTAGACTTGGGGGGGTTATCACTTTGTGAGGAGTGTAAATATCTAATCATTATGTTGTTTTGTACACCTGAAACTAATAATAAAAAAAAGTGAGAAACTTATTTCTTCATTCAGGTAATCAAATAATATAGGGAAATGAATGTAAATGTGAGAAGAAGGTGAAAACTGAGGGACAGCACAGAGCTAGCCAGCCTCAATGTACCCATCATTGGTACTATTATATATCTGCCTAATTCAAATATTTGCTGAGCACTTACTATGTGAAATATGTGTACTAGGTACTGGGGATACAGGAGGAAACAAAGTTCTCATTCTCAAGCAGTAGGGGACAGTCCTTTGGTTCATCTCTAGCTGACTTTCAAGCACACAACAGTTGTCTCAAACTTTCTTCACACATTCCAAGCCTCTGATCCTTCATGCAATGCACTCTTGGCAGATGCCTGATCTTACCTCCTACTTGACTCAGAAACTAAGGCCACTGGGCAACCCCCTACTCCCCCGCCCAAAAAGACCCCTTACATACACTCAATTTGGCATGGTTTCAAGAGTGACCTCTGTTCCTACAGCACCCTTACTTTCTTCTCTTCAGCTAAAGGGGACGATCTCCTATCCTTCCCATCTGTAATCTCACTGCATGCACAACTGCTCCAGAGACACTGGAAGTTCAATACAGGCCAAAGGCCTGTTCCTTTTTGCTTCCCCGGGGGCTTCCTCCCATCAGTATCCCTTCTTCTAGCACTGCCAATCTAACCAGCAGAATATAGATGACAAGATGAAGCTCACTAGAGAACTGAAATCATAAAATAGAATCAAAGAGACCCCACTAAGAGCACGAAAAGGTAACTCAGAACAGATATTTGCAATACATAAATCTAAATAAACACTCAGTCCAGGATCTATACATAACTCCTATTATTTAATAAAAGCAGTCGTAATAGAAAAAAATTTGCAAAAATCCTGAACACGTCACAAGAAGATAGCCAAAAGGCTGATATGAAAAAGAGCTAAAATAATCAGGGAAATGCAAGCAAAACCCACAATGCATACCACTTCATACCCACCAGAATGGCTAAAACGAAGACAGAACATACCAAGTATTGAGTGAGAATATGGAGCAGTCTGAACTCTAATACACCGCTAGTGGGTGTGAACATGGTTTAACCATTTTGGAAAATTGTTTGGCAACACCCACTAAAGTGGAACCTATGCATACCCTGTGAAGCTGTCATTCTGGCTCCCAGGTATATACCCAATAGGAATGTGTACACGTTCCCCAAAACACATGCACTAGAATGTTCATGGCAGCACTATTAATAATGGTAAAAAAGTTGGAACAATCCAAATGTATTAACAGTAGGGTAGATAAATAAATTGTGGTACAGTCACACCATAGAATACTAATACTGCAATGAGAATGAACAATCCACAACAACACAAACATGATGTTGAGTTAAGAGAAGCCAGATACAAAAGAGAACAAACATGATTCTATTCATGTAAAGTACAAAACAAAAGGACTCTATGCTGTTAAACATCAGGATAGTGGTTACCTCTGGAGAATGACTGGGACAGAGGGCAAAAGTAGCTGCTGAGGTGCTGATGTTCTGATTGTTGATCTGGACATTGGTTAATTACATGGGTGTGTTTCCTTCGCAAAAATTTATCAAGCTGTAAATTTATGATATGTGTACTTTTCTGTATATACCTTATACTTCAATAAAAATAAACAATAAAAAGAGGGAGAGAGGCTGAAAAGAACAATATCATGAAATTGAGGATAGTAGTCAACTTTTGAAGGGGATTTGATGGGGCATTTATAAGGTTCTGACAATGTTCTAGTTCATAATTTGTACAATGATTCATGCATTTAACATTATTTTTTAAACCAGTATATTTGCTTTATATGTTTGACTATTTCAAAATAAAATTAAAAGAGGTAAATGTTTCTATATTTAGACTCCAATAAATGTAGAAATAAGTAAAATAAATTCCTAAAAACTATAAATTATCAAAAAGAAATAGAAAATGGAAAGTTATATAACCAGTTTTTAAATAATTTTGAATTAATAGTGTAACATGTTCCCAACAAAAACAAAGAGAAACATCTAAACAAAGCAAAACATAAAATCACCCAGGTCCAGACTGCTTTACAGGTAAGTTCTACCAAACTTTAAAGGAATCAATCATTCCAATTTTACAGAAATAGAAGTAGAACAACAACAACAAAAAGGAATACTTCCTAACTAATTTTGAAGGGTGGTCTAATTTTGGTACTAAAACCAGAGGAAAGCATGAGAGAGGAAAAAAATTACAGGCCAATTTCATTTATGAACACGATAAGGAAACCCTAATTAGTTATTAGCAAACCAAATCCAGCAATATATAATAGATGATAATACATCATGACCAAGTTGGGTTTAATCCCAAGAATGAAAAACGGGTTCAGAATCAGAAAAATCTATTAACATCATCTGAAACTTGTAATAAAATAAAAGAGAAAAAGCATATAAAACTTTACAGATGCAGTAAAAAAAGCATCTGTGGAAACTGAACAATCATTCTCGATAAAAACAACAACAACAAAAAAATTTGTCTAACCAAAAAATAAAAGGCCTTTCAAAATGAGAGACAACAAGTATTTATTTGAGATCAGTAAGAATTGCTAGCTATCAGTGATGCACTGATTCAGGAAGAATCCCAAAGTGTTCCAATTAGGAGACAAAGGCAATGGGTATTTATGAGAAAGGGAAAGGGGAACAATTACATCAATTGAAGGCAGGCATTTCTATTGGTGCTGATAATATAACATAGTGGCACTAATTCTAAACAATGTTTTTCATTTTCGTCCCATAATCATCTGTCAGTAGTCATAATATCTGCTTTCTTCTTATCTTTGCAAACAGTTATTTGAAGAAAAAGGTTGTTTAAGGCAGAGTCCAAAGGTTATTTTGCCCTATTTAACATTCCAAAGATTTGAGGCATAAGACATGCATGGCAGTTCCTCTGGCATAGCAGCTCCAGCTCCATTTTAAAGTGACTCCATTTTTTTTCTTTTGACAACTTTGAAAAAACCTGGAAAAGAAAATCTAATACGGAAAGCTACCCTAAAACTGACAGCCCCCCTCATTCAATTAGAGCTTTCCTTTTAACATCAGTCAGCAAGATAAAAGAAATCTAAGTAATGCAAAGAAATAAAATTGTCATGATTTTCAATTATGCTTGTCCAAAAAGATTTAAACAGATTATTGGAATAAAAGTATATTGAGGTTGTGTAAACCAGCTACAAATAGATACAAATTATAATAGCAACAACAAACATAGGATACCAAGGAATAAAATTTAACAAAAGAGGTACAAGAATAATAGCACAAAACTACTGGAAAAAATACTTAGGAAACAATGTGGCACTACCTAGTGAACATGCATATGCCCTACAACCCAGCAATTCTACTACAGGCAATTCTACTACAGGCAATGTGTCTAAAGAAACTCTTGTATATCAGGAGAGACATACAAGATTACTCTCAGAAAACAGTGTAATAACAAGAAACACAAATGTCCATTAATAATAAAATGGGTAAATTGTGGTATATTTATACATGAGATTTATAAAGCAGTGAAAATGAATAACTGTACTAAAAAACATAATGACGATTAAAAACAAGCTACAGTAGTTGAAGAATACATACAGTATGATTATACTTAATCAGAAAACACTAAGTACTCTACTGTTTAAGAATAATCACATAAGGGGATACACATGAAAATGCTTAATGGATAATAAGCTCTCAAAGAAAGAGTAGTTTTGATGGTTGTGGAGAACCTGGAGGGGCAAGAAAGTGAAGGCAGAGAGACCAGACAGGAACCCAAGCGGAAGAAAACACAAAAAAGCACCAGGCCAATGATCTCATGGGAAATTCTATTACTTTAAAGTTATGGCAGTTCCAAAGCTATCTCAGCAAAAAGAAAGAAAACTTCCAAATTCACTTTACGAAGCAAGTGTAACAGTAAATCCCAAACCTAACAAAGATTGCACACGCGCGCGCACACACACACACACACACACACACACACACTACTAGAGATTAATATCACTTGTGAATATCAACACAAAATCTTCCAATATTAGCAAAAGGAATCCAACAGCACATTATAAAAAATAACTAAGCAGACTTTATTCCAAGAATGTAAAGGAGGCTCAATATAAGGAAATCCATTAGTATGATCCTATTAATAATGCTAAAGAAAGAAAAATCATGTGATCATCTCTATGGAGGCAGAATATACATTTGACAAAATTCACTCTTCTATGTTAAAAACCACCAAAACAGGGCCAGCGGAGTGGCTCGTTGGTTAAGACCTGGCTTGGGACGCCAGAGGGCCCCGGTTCGGATCCCACATATGAGGGCCAGTGACACTGCCCTCTACAGTAAGATGATGAACAACAGCTCAACCTGGAGCTGGGCTGCACAAGTCGCCAGTGATGGCATAGGCTGCAGCCCCTGCTGCAGTTGGTTGCCATGGGCTACCATGTGTAGCCAGCGTGAGCGGCCGTCCAGAAGCCAGCGACTGGTCTGCCTTGCCCGGGAAGAATGCAATGATGGTGCCAACTTGGGCCAGTGAAGCAACATCCTCCACAACTAGACTGAAGAACAAAAGGACAGCAACTTGTCTGTTCCCCTTCCCCGATTCTCCAACGCTGTTCCCTCCCCCCAATTCCCCAATAAAATCTTAACAACAACAACAAAAAAAAACAAAAAAAAAGTGAGAGCTCTGAGCAACAGGGCCGCCGGTTCGATTCCCACACGGGCCAGTGACACTGCGCCTAAGCTGAGCCGTTGCTGAGCTGCCAACAGGTGGCAGGATGGCTCATCTGGTGTAACAAGATTGCCTGTTCGATGGTGGGCTATGCCCACCCACAACTAAAACTGAACTTGGTACCTTGAGCTGAGCTGCCGCCTGGGTGGCTCAGTGGATAGTGTGTGTGCTCTTAGCAACAATGTTGCCAGGTTCGACTCCCGCATGGGATGGTGACTATGCCCACCTGCAACTAAGATTGAACACAGTACCTTAAGCTTACAGGCTGCCGCCGGGAAGCCAGATGGCGACTGGTGCCCTCCACAACGAAGACTGAAGAACAACAACTTGGCTGGTCCCCTTCCCCAATTTTCCAACACTGTTCCCCTCTCCCAATTCCCCAATACAATCTTTTTAAAAAAGAAAAAGAAAAAAAAAGAAATCTATTAATTAAAATCTATTTTGAAAAAAACCCCACCAAAACAGGAAGTGATGGATTCTTCCTTGAGTAAATAAAACACACCTCTGCCCAATTTCAGAATTTTACTTAATAAAGGGAAACACTAGGGGCTTTCCAGCTCAAGTCAGAAACCATGTAAGGCCAAAATATTTTCCACTTTACATTTTTATAGGTAAGCATTAAATTCTAAGATGCTACACAAACAATTACCAGTTCTTCAATGCTACATTCTACCTGCTGGGGTAACCAGAAGCATTCCTAAAGTTTCTATAAAACTTTGGCGTTCTAATGACTATTTCTGTCTCGTACTTTATTGGAGGCAGGAAATAAATGGCTCTTCCTAGCAGTTATTTCAGAGTAAACAGAGAATCACAAATGTCTTTTCTTTCTAGCTCCCTTTGTACTAAAGAAAGAATTTACAATGGTCCTAAAGAATATCACTTTTATCATCACTTAAATGGTACGGGATCAGAGTTACCCTGAAAGGATGCTGGAAAACATTAGCAAAACATATGACAGGCAGAATGGCTCAGTAAGGGGAGGAACACTCCTGGTGAGTCTTTGATTAATCTAGCATTACTATCGAATGGTTTTTCACTGGTCTGAAACTTAACATGAAATATTTTTATGTGCCTATATGGCCCTGCAGTAAAAATTAACTTATGTGAAAGGATTACATTGATCCTTAAAAAAAGGCTCCTGGGCCGGCTGAGTGGCACAATGGTTAAGAACTGGCTTGGGATGCCAGAGGGCCCCGGTTCGGATCCCACATATGAGGGCCAGTGACACTGCCCTCCACAGCTAAAAAAAAAAAAAAAGAAAAAGTTATTTTGTGTGTAAACCACCTTTTTTAGTTTCTCAAATGCAAATAAAACAAGGAGGGCCACTTAAAATTAAATGACATATCAATAGAGTTTGAAATAAGTATTTTAGATCTGTGTTTGTGGTAAGTGCTACGAAGAGAAAAAGAAGGAAACTCAGAAGGAACTTAAAGCCAGAGCCCTGACCAAGCCTTTCCAATCCTCTTTGAGCCACTCCCATTAGGCCAGGCATTTGACAGATAGTAAGCTCCTTGAGGTGTTTTGTTCACTGATGTATCTGCACAACTAGAATGTGCCTAGTACATACACTATTTGTTGAATTAGTAATTGGAAAGCCCAGGTGGAGTTAGCTGCTCTATCCAGAATGATCTCCTAAGTGTTTTTATTATGTTACACAGTGATTTATTTCCTTATCAGCCTGTCGCCAATACCACACTGCAACATCTTGAAGGAGGGCAGGAACATGGCCCCAGGGCCTGGCACAGAAGATGCTCTCTGACTGTTAAATCAAAGAATGGGAGAGTGAGTTGCCGAAGATCACACGACTGGAACTCGACACACAACTTATGTGACCCCAAGTCTAAAATTTTTATTTCTTCATGTTCTGCTTTACACCAAAAGAGAATATTCTTGGGACCGGGGTGCGGGAGGATCAGGTTGTACCAGGACCATCTACTTCAAGGGAATAACAACAATTAGAACATTAACCAGAGATTGTGTGCTCAGCACTTCACCTACGTATCTCACTTAATTTTCACAACACTGAGGTGTGTATTACTATCTCCTCTCTACTACAGAAGAGGAAAACAAGGCTCACGTCACATATAAGTGGCCAAAGCCCACACTTATACCTACTCCACTGTACAGATTCTCAGAAAGAAGATAAAACTCTAGGGTGAGGGCTGTGGCCAGATTTCAGAACACTGGCCTCAGACAATGAGGTCAAGAAGTCACTCAGTGGGTGGTAGGTTTTTAAGTGTTTATTGTTAGGTTGCATAACTCACATATGTTGGGGGTGGCTGGTTAGCACAGGTGGTTAGAGCGCAGGTTCATAACACCAAGGTTGCCAGTTTGATTCCCACATGGGCCACGGAGCTATGCCCTCCAAAACTAGACTGAAACAACTACTTGACTTGGAGCTGATGGGTCCCGGAAAAACACACTGTTCACCAATAAAATTATTTAAAACCAAAAAAACAAACAAAAAAACCCCTCAAATATGTCACATGTTATACATCAAACATTAAATCAATTTTAAAGATGCTACCCAGTTTAGCTGCCACCGCCATGTTGCCATATAGTAAGGCAGAAGAACCCTAAAAGCAGCCCAAAGCTCTTCTCCTGCTTCAACTACTTCTCCTTCTCCTCTCCTCCCGTCCTTCCCCACAGGCTCCAACATCAGGGGACAGTTCCAGCCTGGAGAAGAGCAGGGAAACCAGAACCAAGAACTTTAACCTGGCAAGTCAGATGTCAACGGGAGACATCTTTTGACTACCCCCAACCTTACCTCATATCTTAGAGATGTCCAGCCTTATCATATGACCCACCTTAGACCTCGCCTAACTAAACCAGAGACTAACTATCCCAAGTTGGATCAGTTTCTCTCTTCCAGGAATCAGGTTAACAGTGCTCTCAGCCTCTGGTTGTCAATGAACTGAAGATACATACCTTGGGGAAGCTAGGGTCAGCTCTCTTCTGCCAAATGCATGGGGAAGTGGTAGAAGAGCAAAGGAAAAAAAAACCCCAGCTGTGCAGAGATGCAGGATGCAAGATTTTGTAAATGTAAACAGGGAGGGAGATAGCTTGTCTATTTTCTAGTTCCTGGTTGCAACCATACCTGAAGCTTTAACTGCCATTTCCTGTCCCTGTGGTACCATGAGAAAGACACCTGGATCTTAATCATAAACTCCTCAATGTCTACAATCCATTTTCTACAAGGTAATGCCTGTAACACTCCAGCACCCTAATCTATTTTTCACTCAGCTAGCTAGCTCCAAGTCACTCTCCAGGTCCCAATTTAAGCACATTTCCTCAAGGAAATCCTCCTAGACTACTCCTCAGATTATCTTAGTCCTCCTTTTATACCCTCTGGTAGCACTCTGAACCTCATCATACTCAGTTACTACTTTCCTGTGGGATTGTAAATACCAGAGTAAAAACCACTTCTATTCACCACTTTGATCATACCACCTAACACACAGGTCAGGTACACGCTTAATATTAGTAAATAAATGAAAACCAAGCAACTAATAGAGGTAAGTAGGAGGAGTGAGGAGAAATCACCACCACCCTCTTGATAAAAAACTAAGTTGCTTTGACTCTTCCTCCTTCACCCCTTCCAGGTATCCAGTTTGCTCCTCTTCCACCTCCTCAACAAGCTCAAGTCGCCTATGAAAATCATCTTATTATATTTTGATGCCAATGCAGGAACCCAGGCTGTAGGAAATACGTTTCCAGGTAGCTTGGTATTAACAGGAAAGCCTATAGTAGTTAAAAAAAAATCGTAAGTTTTGGGGTCTAGATCAGTTCTGCTAGGTATTTATTGGCTATGAACCTTCGACAAGTTACCTAAGACCTGGTTTCCTTACCTGTAAAGTGAAAAAAACAACAACAACAAAAATCCCTTAAAGACAAGGATGAAAATGAATTTCACACCATAGCACCTAAAGCAAGGCAGCTTTGCAACAAATGTTAGTCAGTTGGTCATGGCAAGTCTTATGCAGACTCCCACCCCTACACACCACTTTTCAGCTCCTACTGGCCTTGGATTTAGAACTCAAGCCTGCTCTAAGACTGAGAATCTAAGAGGGACCTTAGAAAACATCTATTCTGTTGGCTTTTCAATGTGTAGGAGCCCTACGAAGTGAATAACACAAAGACAAGCAAAAAGGGAAAAAGAGCACCTCAGGGTAGGCAGATGGGTAGGTGGAGCAGGTTAGCTGCAAGGTGAGTAGCTCTGGTTGTTTTTTTACTTAGTAAGTACATTAATGAGAATAACAAATTATATATGGTTCCTGGGAAAACTCAACTTGGATGCTTTTCATAAAAAAAAAAATTTTTTTTTTAAAGATTTTATTGGGGGGCCGGCCGAGTGGCGCGATGGTTAAGAACTCGCTTGGGATGCCAGAGGGCCCCGGTTCGGATCCCACATATGAGGGCCAGTGACACTGCCCTCCACAGCTAAGATGCTGAATGACAGCTCAACCTGGAGCTGGGCTGCCATGAGTCGCCGGCGACGGCGTAGGCTGCAGCCCCTGTGGCAGTGGGTTGCCATGGGCTACCGTATGTAGCCAGCAGCCAGCGTGAGCGGCCAGCATCCGCAGTGAGCGGCCGTCCAGAAGCCGGCGACTGATCTGCCTCGCCAGAGAAGAGCGCAATGATGGTGCCAACTTGGGCCAGTGAAGCAACATCCTTCACAACTAGATTGAAGAACAAAACGACAGCAACTTGTCTGTTCCCCTTCCCCCAATTCCCCAGCACTGTTCCCATCCCCCCAATTCCCCAATAAAAATCTTAAAAAAAAAAAAAAAAGATTTTATTGGGGAATTAGGGGAGTTGGGGGAGGGGAACAGCGTTGGGGAATCAGGGAAGGGGAACAGACAGGTAGACAAATTGCTGTTTTTGTTCTTCAGTCTAGTTGTGGAGGATGTCGCTTCACGGGCCCATGTTGGTATTATCATTGTGCTCTTCCCGGGTGAGGCAATTGGTCGCCGGCCTCTGGACGGCCGCTCACAGCGGCTCCCAGCAGCTCACGCTGGCTGCCGGCCGCTCACGCTGGCTGCCAGCCACTTACGTAGCTCACGGCAGCCCACTGCAGCCCCGCTGCAGCCTACACCGTCGCCAGCGACTCACAGCAGCCCAGCTCCAGGTCAAGCTGTTGTTCATCATCTTAGCTGTAGAGGGAGAGCGTCACTGGCCCTCAATGTGGGATCCGAACCGAGGCCCTGCTGCTCAGAGCTGGCGCTCCCAAGCACGCTCTTAACCATGAGCCATTCGGCTGGCCCCATAAAATTCTTTTTATAAATACTTGAGAATTGAGAACATACAAATTAAATTCATAGGAATGGCATATCGGTTATAGCTAACCACCTGGTGCACATTAGAAATATTATAAATATAAATTTAATTTTGTTCTGAGTTTTATTTGCACTCAAAACTCTGTTCAAAAACACTGGATTTTCTGTTTCTCATGTAAGCTGGTCTCCTCATATCTTTGAGCTCCAAATAAGAGGCTACTTTATTAAAAATTAAGTTAACAGGCCAGCTGAGTGGCTCAGTTGGTTAAGAGAGCGAGCTCTGAGCAACAGGGTTGCCGGTTCAACTCCACACATGGGCCAGTGAGATGCACCCCAGCTGAGCTGCCAACAGGTGGCAGGATGGCTCAGCTGGTGAGAAACCGTGCTCCTAAAAACAAGGTTGCAGGGTTCGACTCCTGCATGGGATGGTGGACTACTACGCCCACCCACAACTAAGATTGAGCACGGTACCTTGAGATGAGCTGCCAATGGGTGGCCAGATGGCTTGGTGGTTAGAGCGTGCGCTCTCAGCAACAAGGTTTCCAGTTCAACTCCCGGATGGGATGTTGGGCTATGCCCACCCCCAATTAAGATTGAACACAGCACCTTGAGCTGAGCAACTGTGAGCTGCAGCGGGGTGGCTGGATGGCGACTGGACTTGGAGCTGAGCTAGTTGCGCCCTCCACAACTAAGATTGAAGGCCAACAACATGGCTGTTCCCCTTCCCCAATTCCCCAACACTGTTCTCCTTCCCCAATTCCCCAATAAAATCTTTAAAAAAAAAAAATAACAGTTAAGAAGCAAAACTAAGAATCTGAATCCAGATTTGTTTTTCAGGTCTTGAGCTTTTATAGATGAGACATACTACTGCTGGTCCTGACTTTCAAACAGGTGGTGCAAATACCTAGCAGTGTACCGGCAGGGAGGGAGAAAGAGAGGGAAACAGCACGAGTGGGAGGGAGGGCGAGCTACAGCACAGAGTAAGGGCAAATCTATAGAGGAGATGAGCCTTAGAGGAAGGAAGGCAGGGCTTGAATAGGGTTCAGTGTCTCTTGGGGGTGGGTTGGAAGAGTGTACTACTGGCATCTTGACAGGACGATTCGCCAGTGGAGGGACTGTACCATGCACTGAAAGTTGTTTAGCATGCCTGCCTCCACTATATACACACCAAAGGCCAATAACAACCCCCAATCAATGTAACCAAAAACAAACAAACAAAATACCCACATATTTCTAAATACCCCTGGAGAAGATGTAAAAACAAACCCCTAGATAAGCAGAAAGAAGAGTACACACAATGGGTAGAAAGCATGAGAGGGGAACACAGTTTACAAAATTTGATGAGGAACTGGCAGAAAGAATGCCATCCTTTAATGACTCTCACCTACAAAATCAAGTGTGAGCTCCTTAGTAAACAATGTCTTTCAGGGGGCGGCTGATTAGCTCAGGTGGTTAGAGGGCAGGCTCATAACACCAAGGTTTCCAGTTCGATTCCCACAAGGGCCAAGAAGCTGCACCCTCCACAGCTAGATTGAAGAAAACTATTGGGTCTTTGGAAAAGTCATGACGTATTTTGTCTGTTTTTCAAAGTTCATTTATTTATGTAAAGAACAAAGATCAATCAATGATATATTGCCCGTTTTGTTCGATAACCTTTTGCCATCTTTCAGTAAGCTTCATAATTCCTTGTTCATAGAAGAACCTGTCTTTATTTGCGAAAAACTGAACAAGGTGCTGATTTACAGCCTCATCTGAATTGAACATTATACCACACAAGTATTGAAGAGAGCAAGAGAAGTGGAAGTCTGACGGCACAAGGTCAGATGAGTATGGTGGCTGTGGCAACGCATCCCATCCAAGCTCCAATAATTTTTTTGTGTGTAAAGATTCTATTGGGGAATTGGGGGGAGGGGAACAGTGTTGGGGAATTGGGGAAGGGGACCAGCCAAGTTGTTGTTCTTCAATTTTCGTTGTGGAGGGCACCAGTCGCCATCTGGCTTCCTGTCGGCAGCTCATGGCCTCTAAGCTCAAGGTGCTGTGTTCAATCTTAGTCGCAGGTGCGCGAGTAGCCCCATTCTATCCAGGAGTACAACCCAGCAGCCTTGTTGCTAAGAGCACACACTCTATCCACTGAGCCATCCAGACGGCAGCTCAGCTCATGGTGCTGAGTTCAGTCTTAGATGCGGGTGGGTATAGCCACCATCCCATGCGGGAGTTGAACCCGACAGCCTTGTTGTTAAGAGTGCATGCCCTATCCACTAAGCCATCCGGGCGGCAGCTCAGCTCAAGGTGCCAAATTCAGTCGTAGTTGCGGAAGGGCGTAGCCCACCATCGAACAGGCAATGATGTTGAAACACCAGCTGAGCCATCCTGCCACCTGTTGGCAGCTCAGCGACAGCTCAGCTCAGGCACAGCATCACTGGCCCATGTGGGAATTGAACCGGAGGTGCTGTTGCTCAGAGTCCGCGCTCTTAAGCCAACTCTTAGCCAACTGAGCCACTCAGCCAACCCAAAGCTCCAATAATTTTTTTTTTTAATTGGGGAATTGGGGGCGATGGGAACAGTGCTGGGGAATTGGGGGAAGGGGAACAGACAAGTTGCTGTTGTTTTATTCTTCAATCTAGTTATGGAGGATGTTGCTTCACTGGCCCAAGTTGGCACCATCATTGCGCTCTTCCTGGGCGAGGCAGATCAGTCACCGGCTTCTGGACGGCTGCTCACTGCGGCTGCTGGCTGCTCACGCTAGCTGCTGGATACACACGGTAGCCCATGGCAACCCACGGCCACAGGGGCTGCAGCCTACGCCATCGCCAGCGACTCACGACAGCCCAGCTCCAGGTTGAGTTGTTCAGCATCTTAGCTGTAGAGGGCAGTGTCACTGGCCCTCATATGTGGGATCCGAACGAGGGCCCTCTGGCGTCCCAAGCCAGTTCTTAACCATTGCGCCACTCGGCTGGCCCTCCAATAATTTTTGACGGGTGATCAAACTTGTATGTGGTCTCACACTGTTGCGATGGAAGACAACTCCTTTACAATTAACAAGCTCTGGACATTTCTGGATGATGGATTCATTCCAACTGTCCAACTGCCGATAGTACACATTCGAATTGATTGATTGGTTCCTTGGTAGGAGCTCGAAAAACATGACACCTTTAAAATCCTACCACACTGAGAGCATAACATTCCTCTGATGAACGTGTTTTCGATGTCGTTTGAGGCGAATCATCACGTTGGAACCAAGACTGTTTGTGCACCACTGTTGTTGTACACAATCCACTTCTCATCACCAGTTATCAGTCGCTTCAAAAAAGGATTGTTTTTGGGCTGGCCAAGTGGCGCATTGGTTAACAGTTGGCTTCGGACGCCAGTTCTGAGCAGCAGGGCCCGGGTTCAGATCCCACATGAGGGCCAGTGACGCTGCACCTTCTACAGCTAAGATGGTGAACAACAGCTCGACCTGGAGCTGGGCTGCCGTGAGTCACCGGTGATGGCGTAAGCTGCAGTGGAGCTGCAGTGGGTTGCCATAAGCTACCATGAGTGGCTGGCAGCCAGTGTGAGGGGCCGGCAGCCGGCGTGCGCTGCCAAGAGCCACTGTGAGCAGCCGTCCAATGGCCGGCGACCAATCTGCCTCGGCCAGGAAGAGCGCAATGGTAATAACAACATGGGCCAGTGAAGCGACGCCCTCCACAGCTAGACTGAAGAATAAAAGGGCAGCAACTTGTCTGTTCTCCTTTCCTGATTCCAACACTGTTTCCCTCCCCCAATTCCCCAATTTAAAAAAAAAAAAATCTAAAAAAAAAGGGATCGCTTTCCTCATCTTTAATGAGCATATTGCAGATGTTTATACGCGTCGTCAAATGAACTTCTTTGAGTTCTTGCGGAACCCAAATATCGCGCTTGCTTATGTATCCCACCTTCTCCAGGTGGTCGTGAACGCTTGAATGATGGATGTTCAATGTTTCTGCAATCTCTCATGTCATGTAACATGGGTTTGACTGGATCAATGCCTTTATGTTGTCGTCATCAATCTCAGTGGGCCTCCCTGACCCATTAGTGTGGTTGAGATCAAAATCACTACCACAGAATTTCATGAACCATCATTGGCACTGACGTTCTTGTAGAGCATTGTCACTGTAAACTTTATGCAACTTTTTCACAAGCTTGACGTGCGTTATTCCCTTTATGGAAGTAAAACAGTAAAATATGGCAAAAATGCAGTTTGGTCTTCCATCGTCAACTTGTAAAATCTCCAAAACTCAACCAAATCACTCAATTTTTTTTAGAATGAAGCTAGACTGTCAGCTGTCAAATGACATAGCAATAACATAGATGCTAATGACTGTAGTACTTCCAAAAATGAACTAGTGCCATCTGTCCCAAACATATGTCATGACTTTTCCGAAGACCCAATACTTGACTTGGAGCTAACAGGTCCTGGAAAAACACACTGTTCCCCAATAAAATTTCTTTAAAAAAAACCCACAATGTCCTTCAGGATTTGGCCCTGTCCATCCCAACTATCTCAACTCCAGTTTTCTTCCTAAGGTACCCTATATTTCTGCCATCCAAAACAACTTATGGTTTTCCTGTCCTCCTGTGCTGTTTTCACATTTTCTGTGCCTTTGCATGTACATTTCCCTCCTATTCATACATCAACATCCAGCTTAAAAGTCTGTGAAGTCATAGAAAGAGCCCCATGCCACTCAGGCCTTCTTTTTTTCTCACAGCACTTCACACATTCCTCTGTATAGCACTGGTATACTCTCTGTATTATTGACCAACAGCATCCCACTATTTGGATTGAGAGCTACTATAGGGCAGTGACCACATGAATCCTGGCACATAAAAAATGCTCAATAAATGTTTTCTGAGTGAGTGACCTTGCATGAAAGGTTTTCAGAGACTAAAAAGCAATACAAGCAAAAGCAGACAACAGCTATTTTCTGTTACTGAAAGCACGTATTTTCTCAACTCTGACCTTTGGCTGAGGGCCACTTAGGTACCAGACAGACTGGGATGCTGAAGTACTTCCTAGCTGTGTGCGCTAGGGCAAGTTAACTAAACTCACAAAGTAACCACCTTTGTAGTGTGGTTATGAGGATTAATTAACGTATGTGGTTTTCTTTTAAAGTACTGACTAAATGGTAGTTCTCCTTGACTGTCATAATCACAAAAACCTTAATAAGACAGGATATCATACCATCAGGAATGTAATCACAATGAAATTTTGGTTGGTACTATCTGTTTTTTTAGGAGAGTTAAAACAACAAATCCAATGGCTAGCTTGTCTTCTTCAAGCTGCTTCGCTTGCCCTCTCCTATTCAATACCAACCACTTAATGACTACTATCAACCTTGGCTCCTTTGGCAAGGCGCACTCCCGGTTTTCTGGTCTCTCTGATCACAATTCCTCTGTCTTCTTCTGTAACTTGCCCTCTATTGATACCTAAAGGCAGGCATTCTTGGCTCAGTTCTCACATTTTTTTCTCATCTTGTCCACTCTCAAGACTTCAATTCGTAACTCTTTGGAGATGATCCTATGATCTGTCAGTCACACTCAGAAAGTGTTTCAAACCTAACTTACTCAAAATAGGTATTTTTTATCTTAATGAATTAGATGATCAAGCATACAGCTTCAATTTCTCCTCTCATGCCCCTTTCTCTTTTCCTGATTCTTATACATCTCACCAGTCCTCAGGATTTTCCTCCTTTGCTTACCTCTTAAAGTATTTGCCAGATTTACCTCTTTGATCTTTCTAGTCTACCTAAGTGGCTCTTAAATTTTCTGAGATAATGGACCCCTTTGAAAATCTATTGAATGATATGGATTGTTTACTAAACAGATGAGTATACACAACATTTGCTTGCAATTTCACCTAACCAATGACCTCAAATAAGAATCTGTGCTCATCCACACAAGACTACCACTTAAATAAATATTCATCTCCAGGTTCTACTTCCCTGTTATAAATTTCAAGATGCCTTCTGGAAATAGTCTAAATGGCCTACAGGCACCACAAACTTAACAATCCGAGTCAAAGCTTATTATTTCTCCCTAACAAACCTGCTCTGCCTACAGTATTCCTTCTCAGATAATGGCACAACCATCTGCCCAGGCTCCAATTCTAGAAGCCTTGGAATTAATAACTATGCCCACACCCAACCAATCACCAAGCTTTGTCTCAGAAATTCCTCTCAAATCCAAATCCCACCTCTTTCAGATTCTTACTTTAAGACTGCATCATCATTTGCTTCTTCCCATGATTAAACCTTTCTACCACCACTCTTTTGACAAGAGCCCATTAACTCATTCTCTTTACAAGGTTTCTCACCTCCATCTCCTACCTTCCACTGACACTGTATTACTTCACCTCTAGATAGTTGCAATAGCCTAACTGATTTCCTCACCTCAGTTTTTATTCTTTTATTATTTCCACCACTGTTGATCTATCTTCCCCCAAAATTTCAAAATTGACCAGAGACTGCACCTTTCCAAAAACACTGATGCTTCTCCATTGCACAAGTATACAATCAAATTCAGTTTTGCCTTTAGAGTCCTGTAAGGTTTGGCACCTAAGTACTTATCCAGGATTAGATTCCACAGCTCACACTGTCACTTCTGTCTATTATATATCAAAATCACACCCACTCATAAAAAGTCCAATTCAAATTCCATTCTTCATATTTATATCCTCCACATAATGATTAGGAAAGAGCTCTGCAAAGAAAAGGCAAAATTCCTAATGAATTGATTCACGAAGTGAGAATAAAACAAAATAAAACCCTGAAAATCCTTAAACCCTTCTGGAAGCATTACATTTTAAAAAAAATACTGATCTTCAAATATTAACATTTTAATCAAGAAACCCTCCATAAACCCAGCACTATTTATCAACATTTATTAAATGCCAATAATGTGCAACGTAGATTAAATTCTTACTAGGGCATGTCATCAACCTGAAGATCAAAAGCTATAATCTGGACCCAGAATCCTAATTACAATTATATTTGTATTTTATTTAGGAAAAGAAAATTATAGGAAGAGGACTTGGCCTTTCACCTGATAGAGATTTAGAAGGTCAAAGAAGTCTACAGCAGTGATAGAGAAGTTACCTAATCTAAATGATCTTCATACTAGTAAAAATCCTATCAGGTCGGGAAAAAAACCTTTCAACGAAATATCCTAAAACTAAGATTTTTTCAGTCCACATTTTGGATGCTAATTATTAAAACAAGGGCCGAAGTATGTGATGGGCAATTCTGAGCCTCTTATAAGTGAGACACGTTTACTGGCATGCTTTACCAGCAGGTGCAACAGCTATCAGATGTGTATGGCAGAGAAGTGATGTTGCGGGCTGTACTTTTTCTCCATTACTTCCTAGGGCTTTTATTTCTTTTATGCCTGACCTACTTTAAGTTCTCTATTGGCTCATAAGCCTCTGAGTTCACGTTAATTTTCATAGCTGTATAGTATGCAGCATTTTGCTCCTGAAGAGAATAAGACTACTCAAGATTCAAGTAGTCCTTTTTTTTTTTTTTAATTTTCACTAGTCTTTCTGTCTAGCTAACATACTTGGTAAAATATGCCTTCTATGATGTTTCTAAAATTATGATCACTCAAATTTGAACATGTTTCTGAAACAGATTTGCTCATAACAATACGCTAAAAATCTAAAACTAACAGAAACACTATTTAAGCATAGCAGAGTGTTAATGGAAAGAGCTGCAGTATTTGAATTAGGATCTCAGTCTATAATGTCAAGTGTGACTCTTTAGTTGTATGCCCTTAGGAACTGGCTTCACCTCGAAATACTTTCTCACCTGAAAGAGGGATATCACCACCTTTCCCTCCCTCAAGGTGGCTGACTGTTCAAATAAAATGAGATAGTGTACCTAACAAAGTACCTGCCACGAAGTGTTCAATAAATATTAGTTTGCTTCCTTCATTTAACATAAAAGACAAGTCACAAGAACATTTAGGTGTAAGGGAATCCACACTTCCACAAGTCTTCATCAGCATAAAACACTATATAGCTAGCTGGTTGTAATAAAAATAATACCGTCACCCTTGTTCCACGTTTCTGAGGAATATAGATTAAGATGAAGGACCCTGCGTGTGACTCTGCAAGACCTCCATTAAGTCTGCATATATACTGACCACTAAAACACTAATAGAAAAACATCACAGTAATTGTTCTAAAACGTCTGGATGCATTTATGCTGGTAAGAGAGCTCACTCGGGGTAAAGAAAAAAAAAAAGAGTCAAATTAGGCCCAATTCCAAACGACTCTTTAATAAATTAAGAGAACGTTGCTGGCTTATCCTTCCAGAAACAGAAGCAGTACGATATTAAAATCCATTTAAAAACTTCAAGATTGAAATATTACACAACTAACACTGGTGCCACTAATGCTTTTTAGAAAGTCTGCGCAGGAGAGCACCATTAGCACCGCTGAAAATATTTAATAAAAGCCGTTAGAGGAAAACACAGGCGAGAGGAAGAAAATAGATTCATTTCGGTGTTCTACACACAAGACCGCTTTCACGATCACGGCCGCCACCATCACTGACCCACAAGCATCTAAAGGAATTCCGTACTTTACAATCGGATGTCAAAAAGAAGACCACCATGCTGGCATTAACGGGGCAGAGGGGGAGGCGCTTCCATTCCCTTCCTGGGGGTCCTGGCTCCAAAATCCCCGCTGCGCCCTAGTCCGCCCCCCGCGCCCCCTCCCCACAGTGAGCGAGGGCCAGCTCGCGAAGTGCCCCGAGCAACACCCAAACCTCCACCGGCCCCAGGGCCCCGCCCGAAGCCCCAGGCTCGCGGGCCTCAGCGAAGCCCAAGGTTGGGGGCGCGGCGGCGCGGGAGGCCCGGGCACGGCCCAGGCCGCGGTTGCGTCCGCTGCAGCCCCGAAAGGTGGGGTGGGCAGGCGCAGACGGGCCTGCGGGCAGGCGCGGACACTCACCACACCATGCCGTAAGCGCCCTCGCCGATGTACGAGAGGTTGGTGTAGCGCGGCCCCACATCGAACACCTGCCCGCGGACCATCTCCGGGCCCGCGCCCGCCGCCGCCGCCGCCATGTTGGCTGCCGCCGCCGCCTCCGCCGCGCTGGGCTGAGCTCGACGCTCCGCGGCCGCCGCTCGGCCTACGCTGCGCCTCCTGAAGGGACCGCGCCGCCGCTGGTGCAGCAGCTGCCGCTGACCGGGAAGGAGCAAGGAGGAAACCGTTCAGAAGAACTAAAGAACCCACTGCAACCCAGACCGACTGCTTGCCTGACTGACGGGCGGGCCGGCGGGCGGAGGGAGGGGCGCGCGTCGAGGAGAGCGCCGGGCGGGGCAAAGCAGCGTGCGCGAGGACTGGCTCTCCGCGGCCTAGGGGCGTGGCTTCGCGGGCCGGCGGAAGCAGCGAGCTTCGGCCGGAGCGCGGCGGTCGCGGCACCGCCCTAAGCGGTCACGTGCTCTTGTGGGGGTTTCTGCGCCGAAGGTGGCTCTTGAGAGATAGGAGGTATCCGGGGTGTCGGGACAGTACCCAGGGGAGTGATCCAAAGAGACAGGCATGGGAAGCCCTGGGAAGGGGTTCGGATTAAGCCAGAGAGTGACCCGGGACAGCGTGTGAGGGACAACGACCCGCCACACACCGGCTGCAGGCCTGGGCCGGGCCTATGCTAGTATGTGGCCCACACACAAACTTAGAGGCCTTGAGACCAGGACAGAAAACAAAAGGCATGACAGGCCCGAGATAGATATTTGCATACTGAGAAAGTGTGAAACACAAATGTGGGAGGATCCGCTAATAGAGTTTCGCTCAAGTGTTTGTTGAGCACCTGTCAAGTTCCTGGGCATCCACCCTCATAGAAATTACGTTCTAGAGGGATGAGATGGACAAATTTATATATATATATATATATAGAGAGAGAGAGAGAGAGAGAGAGGGAAAGAGAGAGAGAGAGAGAGAGATAATATATATTATATGTTATATGTTATATATTATATATATTACTCAAGTTGTGTGGTAAAGGTCTGAGATGTTAAGTAAAAGGTGGTATAAGGAAACCAATTTTACTATAGGGTAATCGATATAAACAAGAGTTAAGTTCCTATGGCAGCCAATCCACGTTATTTGAGGACCTGCTGAAGTAGGTTGAGACACTAGAGAAAGACACTGAGATTCAGAGACTGAGGCCTAGCTTGGTACAGAGGGACAGACACCTAGAGGACATACTGATAAATACAAAGATAGAAATGCTAAATCAAAGCATCAAGATCTAGGGCAGGGGTCAGCAAAGTGCGGCTCGCGAGTCACATGCGGCTCTTTGGGTACGTACATGCGGCTCTGAAGTAAAATTGAAAATGAAATAAAACTATCATAGTTTCATTTATAAAAATTTTAAAGGATATTATTCACATAATGGCGATTTCATTTGTTTTATAGGCCTCACAAAACTTCGAGGGACAGGATTGGCTCTTCTGTCTCAAAAGTTTGCCGACCCCTAATCTAGGGAAAATGAGACATACACACTGAGGCTAAAAAATAGTCACAAACAACAGAGGTTGAAAAATAAGAACTGGAATCCTGAAACAGCTGAATGCCAAGAACAGCTAAGACGACATAAAATGATCCAGCCACTGCTTCTGAACCATTTCCCACTCCATCTTTGGAGGAGTAAGGGTAGAAGACCTTGCATCCTGATTGTCCAACTCTGTGATCTTGAAAGCCATCAACTCTGGACATCTAGACACCAGCAAAGATAAACTCATCTATCTCAAAGGTGAATAAGCAACTTTTAAAAAAGCACTGTGGGAAAAACATATGTGGCACATGAGAAAAGAAAGTGCTACAGCCAAAAATTACAACTTTGAAATATATTTAGTCTGTGAAGCAGAATCCAGTTTTAGAAAACACCTAATTCTTATTTTCAGTTTCAAGAGGATATTGCATCTTTTAAAAACTTGCCAAGATAAATGGAGAGTGATATGGGGTCGGCCAAGTGGCGCGTTGGTTAAGAGTTGGCTTGGGATGCCAGCTCTGAGCAGCAGCATGACCCAGGTTCAGATTCCACATTAGGGCCAGTGACGCTGTGCCCTCTGCAGCTAAGATGGTGAACAACAGCTTGACCTAGAGCTGGGCTGCCATGAGCCGCTGGTGATGGTGTAGGCTGCAGTGGGAGTGGCAGGCAGTGGGCGTGAGCTGTCGTGAGCGGCTGTGAGCAGTCCATTGGCCGGCGAGCAACTGCCTCATCTGGGAAGAGCGCAATGATAATACCAACATGGCCCAGGGAAGCGATGTCCTCCACAACTAGACTGAAGAACAAAAGGACAGCAACTTGTCTGTTCCCCTTCCCCAGTTCCCCAACGCTGTTCCCCTCCCCCAATTCCCCAATAAAATCTTTAAAGAAAAAAATGGAGAGTAATATGAAATTAAAACCACAATAACCAAAGTAAAATTCATTGGTCAAAGCAGTAAAAAGCAGATTTGACAATGCAGAAGAGCAAATCAACAATATAGAAGATAAACATAAGAAAAATACAAAGTGATGGAATTCTGTAAGAGAAGAAAATGGATATGTAAACATCATGGAGATTCAAACTATAGGCATACCCCCAAAGAAGACATAGCAAATCAATAAAGTTATAATAAAAGAAAACTTCCCTTAGGTGTAAAAAGATCTGAGGTACAGGTAGAAAATTGAGTGAATTCACTGGGATCCAGGAAAATGAATAAGCAGAAACCAACTTCAAGACATAATCTGGAAATCTGGAAAATTTCTTAAGTTCAGGGATAAGGAACAAGACTAAGAGAATCCAATCAGAAAAAAAAAGATTATTCACAAAAAAGCTAAAAACTGGGTCTTCAGATGCCTCGTCGGTAATAATTAAATTCCCAAAGGAAAATGGAACAAGATTAACAGCATTCTGAGGGGGTAGGTTATAATCCTCCATGGGTGATTTCATTCCCTGCAATGTCTTAATTCCTCCCAGATCTTTAACCATTACTCAGAATATCTCTCCTAAATCCCAGGTCAGCATGTACCCCTGGACAGCTCCACATGACATCCCACAGGTGCTTCAGTTCCACATATTCCAAACTGCCAATGGTTAACTACATGCATTCTGCAGTCACACTGCTAGAGGGTTTGAATCTTGGCTGTTCCACATACTACCTGTATGACCTTGCCCTCAGTTTCCTCACTCTTCAAATGAAGATCACAATAGTACTGACCTCATAAATTTGTTGTACAGGGTAATGAAAACAACATATGTAAAGAGCCTGGCACATAGTAAGTATCCAATACATGTCATGTTATTATTATCTGCCCCACCCAAACCTGTTCTTCATCTTGTATCTGTGGATAGCATCAACTTTACCCAGATACTCAAGTTAGTTTGGGTATGATCCTTCACAACTCATTTTACCTCCTTCCCACCCATTCCTCCTATCCAAACAATCACAGACTCCTGTAAATTCTACTTTGTTAATATTTCTGAAATTGTTGCTACTCGATACATGGTCTCTAAACTAGCAGCATCAGCATTGTGTGGGAGTTTGTTAGGACTGCAGCATCTCAGGCCCCACTTCAGACCTACTGAATCAGAATCTGCATTTTAACAAGATCCATGTGGTTCATATGCACATCAAACTTTGAAAAGCACTGTTTCAAATACATCCACTTTATTCCCACTGCCATTTATTTTAACTCTTCTGCCTTCGGTGTCGCCCATCTCCAATGGCTTCTCATACCGAGGCAGTCTTTCCATAATAAAATTGACCATATTACTTCCCTTCTGAAAGCAAGTTAGTGACCTCCCACTGCACTCAGGGTGAGGTCTATGCCGAGCATCCCTCCACCCCAACTCCTTTTACTCTGCTCTCCTTGCCTTCCATGTTCCATACTAATCTCCCTCCACTCTTCCAACATTTGAGGACTTTTTAAAGCCACCACACTATAATGGCATGATGCACCTGATCACTAATTTTCTCCAGAGAACTTCTCTTGCCTGGCTCCATGGGCACTAGGTAACCTTATAATTACAGTTTAGTTTCACTTGTGGTTTTCTGACAGGGAAAGTGCATTGACCAGAGGACAGCGCTATTCAGGTCCTGTGGCAATTACTATTCATCCTAAGATGGGGTTTAGTTATACATCAGTCTCTACTGAGTCATATTAGAATGATACAGGCCCAGAGGGAAAGGCTATCTAGCCACAGTGACAATAACAAACTTCTGGAAGCACGAAAATGAGAACTAGGCTCACTGAGACCAAACTAAGCTACTATCAAACCAATAAGACCCTATTTGGATGGCTAGCTGGCCACCTGAATGTCTTCCTTATTGTCTCTCTAGAGTGCTGACAATTCACAGATCTGTAGAATCTTAGAAAAACAATGGACATCTGTTATTTTTGCCTGCCCAGCATCAACTCCTGGTAGCACAACCCAATTTTCTGTTGATGAATGGTCTCTTCTGCACTCTCATGAGTAAGCATGTAATCCAGAGCTCCCCAATCAGAGTCACAGATGTTAGTTCAAAGGATGGGTATGTGACGTGATCCAGGAAATATATTGACGTGATCCAGGTAATATATTACCAAAACATAAATCAGAAACTCATGAATGATTAAATGAGAAAAGAACTGGCAATGAGTCTTGCAACTAGCTAAACACAGAGAGATAAATGAATAAAAACCCAACTGAGTATAGACTGTTTGATGCTAATAAATGGAAATAATTGTTGCTATGGTAACAAACAAAATGCAAAAGAAAAAAATTGAGAAAGTGGATTTTTAAAATAGTAGGGCTTTTAACCTCAGATTAATGCAATGAAAACCAGAGAGAGAGAAAGGGTAGAAAAAGCAAGGCACTAGGTCTTGTTTTACATAAATAAAGATAAAAGTTATTTTAAAAGATACTATAATTTCATTATTTTTTTCAGCGTAAGAAGCTTTTTTGGTGGCATAAAAACTTTATGTCTACCTTATAAATTATTACGAGATAAAGGGGAAAATGTAATTCATACAGCAAAAATCAAGAGTCCTGTTCCAAGAAGTGTACTAGACACTTTCTTCACGTTGTAAATGGAAAAGAAATGGCAAAGAATCATAAAAATGGTATCAGAAGACCAGAAAATTTGATGATGGAAAGTGATACTGTATAACAAATAAGGCAAATGTAAATAAAAAAAGAAAGTGTGAGTAACTAAAATTTCTATGTAAAAATATGAAAATCTCAGATCAGATCAAAGAGCAAACTCTGAATATATACTGTTGTTAAAACATGATGCATCAAGGGCCGACTGAGTGGCGTATTGGATAGGAGTTGGCTTGGGACACCAGCTCTGAGCAGCAGGGCCTCAGTTCAGATCCCACATGAGAGCCAGTGATGCTTCACCCTCTACAGCTAAGATGGTGAACAATAGCTCGACCTGGAGCTGGGCTGCCGTGAGTCACCGGCGATGGCGTAGGCTGCAGTGGAGCTGGCAGGCAGCTGGCACAAGGTTTCGTGAGCTGCCATGAGCCGCAGTGAGTGGCTGTCCTAAAGGCTGGCGAGCAACTGCCTCACCTGGGAAGAGCGCAATGATAATACCAACATGGCCCAGGGAAGCGATGTCCTCCACAACTAGACTGAAGAACAAAAGGACAGCAACTTGTCTGTTCCCCTTCCCCAGTTCCCCAACGCTGTTCCCCTCCCCCAATTCCCCAATAAAATCTTTAAAGAAAAAAATGGAGAGTAATATGAAATTAAAACCACAATAACCAAAGTAAAATTCATTGGTCAAAGCAGTAAAAAGCAGATTTGACAATGCAGAAGAGCAAATCAACAATATAGAAGATAAACATAAGAAAAATACAAAGTGATGGAATTCTGTAAGAGAAGAAAATGGATATGTAAACATCATGGAGATTCAAACTATAGGCATACCCCCAAAGAAGACATAGCAAATCAATAAAGTTATAATAAAAGAAAACTTCCCTTAGGTGTAAAAAGATCTGAGGTACAGGTAGAAAATTGAGTGAATTCACTGGGATCCAGGAAAATGAATAAGCAGAAACCAACTTCAAGACATAATCTGGAAATCTGGAAAATTTCTTAAGTTCAGGGATAAGGAACAAGACTAAGAGAATCCAATCAGAAAAAAAAAGATTATTCACAAAAAAGCTAAAAACTGGGTCTTCAGATGCCTCGTCGGTAATAATTAAATTCCCAAAGGAAAATGGAACAAGATTAACAGCATTCTGAGGGGGTAGGTTATAATCCTCCATGGGTGATTTCATTCCCTGCAATGTCTTAATTCCTCCCAGATCTTTAACCATTACTCAGAATATCTCTCCTAAATCCCAGGTCAGCATGTACCCCTGGACAGCTCCACATGACATCCCACAGGTGCTTCAGTTCCACATATTCCAAACTGCCAATGGTTAACTACATGCATTCTGCAGTCACACTGCCAGAGGGTTTGAATCTTGGCTGTTCCACATACTACCTGTATGACCTTGCCCTCAGTTTCCTCACTCTTCAAATGAAGATCACAATAGTACTGACCTCATAAATTTGTTGTACAGGGTAATGAAAACAACATATGTAAAGAGCCTGGCACATAGTAAGTATCCAATACATGTCATGTTATTATTATCTGCCCCACCCAAACCTGTTCTTCATCTTGTATCTGTGGATAGCATCAACTTTACCCAGATACTCAAGTTAGTTTGGGTATGATCCTTCACAACTCATTTTACCTCCTTCCCACCCATTCCTCCTATCCAAACAATCACAGACTCCTGTAAATTCTACTTTGTTAATATTTCTGAAATTGTTGCTACTC
>NW_017731793.1:532498-535097 GCF_001890085.2 Hipposideros armiger
CTTATACTTAAAAATACCTATAATGAATTATACTTAACCTTATATTAAAAATTACTCAAAATTAAGATACTGGGTGGGGTTTTTTTTGTTTTTTTTTAATTATCCCATTAATATCTCCTAGGAGTTTGGAACATTTATTTAAAAATTTAAGATGGCCCATCTAATTGAAATTTTTTATTTTTAGCTAATCAAATATAAATTGATAATACCATCTGGAGGCAAAATATTATAATACATATAAAACATAGACAAGTATAGACCTCAGAGACTATATATATACACAGAATTGTTAATAATTGTAGAGAGGATCTAAGATCTTATAGTTGACATTATAACTTTAGGAGACCGTAATAAGGAGTGTGTGTGTGTGTGTGTGGGGGGGGGGGCTGCAGCCTGGATTTAAAAGTGCCTCTTTATTTTCTCTTTAGTTAACCCCCGCCTTAAGCGGAGGCTGTTTACATTTAAGGCTATCTGTAAAACCTTGAAAGTTACTGAGAGTTAGAGAAATCTTTTAAGACTTACTTTTGTTAAGTTGCTGAATACAGAGGAGGAAATGTGGCTGCCAAAGAGCTATTTAAGGGGCCCCGACGCTCTGGGCTGGTGGCGTGGGGGTCAAGGAGACGGCTCCTTTCGTGGAACAAAGAACTCCCGTTTGGGCTTAGGCCGATAACTAGTCCAGGTGGCAAGAACTGACGCCGCATCTGTGGGAGGTTCAGGATCTCCCGCCTCCTCCTCATCAAGGAATTCTCTCTGATTGTGGCATAGTGATGTCCTCCTTCTGCCAATTCCTCAGGGTACTCAGGTGGCAGGGCCTCATTTGGAGGTCCTTTATAACTACCCTCTGCATCTCCTTGAAAAATATATTTCTCCTCCAACCCCTCAAGAAGACTTTTGAGCTTGCTTCTCTATTATAGTTTGAGGCTGGCTGTCCGGGAGGCATGAAGCCTCCGGTCTAGAGTCAAGACAGTCCCTAACTAGCCCCCAAAGATTACATGTATCTACAGGAATATTCTCTGGGCCTTCTGCCAAGTAACGCTCTTGCAGCTGTTCACCGACCCTGTGCCAAGTATCAGAGTTAAGAGTTCCCTCCTTGGGGAACCAAGCACAGGTGTCCTGCACATAAGCAAGGAATTTTTCTAGCTGATGCATAGTAATGCCACTGCTACGGGTGGCAAGCATAGTTGTGAGCATTTGCGCGAAAAGCTGACGGTCCTTTGATTCTGATTGTCCCATGTTTTACTCCTGATATCCTTGCTCCCTTACCTCCTCTTTGTAGCAGCAGCCGCCTTGTCAGAAGGGAGTCTCCTCGCTTAACTTTTCCTTCAATCCGTCCTCAGGCCCCACGTTGGGTGCCACTTGACGAGGCCTGCTTGTCTGCCATGGCCACCTGGCTCATCAGCCAGGCACCTAGAGGGTTAACCTGAGTGGACTGGATGAGGAGATTAGAAAAGAAAGACACAGAGACAAAAGTTGGGCTCAGGAGGTCCATTGTCCGCTGATGGCGACAAGTGTCACTGTTTATTGCTTGCACACAGTTTTTATAGCAAAAGTAGTTTTCCTTAGGTAAGGAGTTTTGGGAGCTTGAGGGAGTNATATTACACACCACTATCAGACTGATATATAAAGTAAACAAAAATTGAGATGAGTTAAACAACAGAATTTATAAGGCATAAAAATACATGCTGAGTTCTACACCTACAGAAAATACAAAAAAAGTATCCTACACTGGACCACAAAAAGTTTTAATAAATTTAAATAAACAAATGTTGTTCAGGTCAAATCCTCTGATCACAGTACAATTTAACAAATAATCACACAAACTTAAATTTCAAAATCTTCAACCAATGAAAAATTAATAAACATTCTACTTAATGTTTCAGTCAGGGAGAAAATATGAACACAATACAATACTCTAGAAAATCTTGAAAATAAGACGATGATTACTATTGAAAGCTTGGAAGGCAATTTCTTTAATATTAGGTTGAAGGCTGGGCTGGCTGCTGGCGCCATTATGTCATCACTCTGACCCAAACAGAGTAGCTGTTTCTCATCTCCTTTTCTGGGTTCCTCTTATCTGTTCATTGACGAGGCCCACTTGTCACTGTTTATTGCTTGCATGCAGTTTTTATAGCAAAAGTAGTTTTCCTTAGGTAAGGAGTTTTGGGAGCTTGAGGGAGTGGGGAAGCAAACGTCCCCAAAGCAAGACAAAGTGTAGCAGTAGAAACTGTTAACAGTCTGGCAGTTCACTCTGTAATTTTAAAGTTGTCTATGACGTAGGCTTGTTCTTTCTTCAGTGGCACAGTGGAGAATGAGATCTATCTAGCAACATTCCCATGCTCTTCACCCAGGCCTGAGAGCCTGTCAGCTTGCCAGCTGCCAGGCTTAACCCTTACTGCAGACCTCCAGCTCTCCACATCTCCCCCTTTTTTATTTATTACTTAAAGGCAGACCTTTGAATTACTGAGGCTGCGGTTGGCTCCCTGCCCCCCCCACCGGCGGCCATGCTCCTTGCCTTCCATGTTCCATACTAATCTCCCTCCACTCTTCCAACATTTGAGGACTTTTTAAAGCCACCACACTATAATGGCATGATGCACCT
>NW_017731793.1:538517-539294 GCF_001890085.2 Hipposideros armiger
CCCCCCACCGGCGGCCATGTCTGGCTCAGGTTGTTCCTCTCGAGGAATGGAATCTTACCCGTCATGGGCTAACCAGCCATCTTATGACTGGTGCCTGTCTTAGGTTGTTCCTTCCTGGGGAATCTTACCCGTCATTGACTATCCAGCCATCTTACAGCTGACCCCCTGCGACTGGTGCCTGTCTTAGGTTGTCCCTCTCCCAGGGAACTCACTTGTCTTTGGCTAACCAGCCAATCTGCGGGGCCAAGCCTCACGGGGCCAAACCTGGGGTTGGAGGTGGAGTATGACCATTGGACACAAAAGATATCAACTAGAGGGTGAGCAACATGCAAACAATTAGCACAGGAGTCGATGATTATCGACGCCCATCCACAGCCATGTGCGATGAGCTCCTTCATTGAAAGCCTGATGACGGTTTTGATGACTGGTTTATGGACTGAAAATAAGCACAAGATTAGTAGCAAGAGAACCATAATTTTTTAGTAGGATCCAAGTTTTTGAGGTGTAATATTACTTTTTGTGCCAAATCTTTTGGACCAATAAGTCCCAAAGCTGAAATCTATACTTCGCCAAGTGTCCTGAAGGTGATTGTTATTTATTTCTATTATGTATTATTTATTTTCTTTACTTCTCTTACGTATTATTTATTTTCCTATATGATACCTGTAGATAAGTTGGTGGTGTATGATCTCGACCTTAACTCTTATTTTTTTAACTATGATCTCTAAGACATTGATTCTTAATTTCCTTTTTGTATCCACCTCTTTTGGATATGAA
>NW_017731793.1:546826-548468 GCF_001890085.2 Hipposideros armiger
CCAAGAATTGCATATTTTTAAAATAAACTTTATTTTTAGATTTACAGAGAAATTGCACAGATAGTACAGAAAGTTCCCAATACCTGACATTAGGTTTATTATTAACATCTTACATTAGTATGGTACATTTGGTACAATTAATGAAACAGTATTAATACACTATTATTAACTAAAGTCATACTTTAGTTAGATTTCCCTAGTTTTTTTCCTAAGGTCCTTTTTTCTGCTTCAGGATCTCGTATTACATGTACTCATTCCTAGGCTCCTCCTGGTTGTGACAGTTTCTCAGACTTCCTGTGCTTTTGATGACCTTGACAGTTTGAGGAGTTCTGGATAAGTATTTGGTAGACTATCCCTCGGTTGGGATTTGTCTAGTGATTTTCTCATTATACGGTTGAATATGTGGATTTTGGAGAGAAAGACCACAAAGTTAAAGAGCTATTTTTATCACACAATATCAAGGCTACATACTATCAGTGTGACATCACTGTTGAGGCTGATCTTGATCACCTGGCTGAGTTAGCATTTGTCAGATTTCCCCCCTGTAAATTTACTCTTTTTTCCCCCTTTCCATACTGGAAGGAAGTCACTGTGAGCTGCTCATTCTTAAAGAATGGGGAATTATGATGCTCTACCTCCTTGAGGGTGGTGTATCTTACAGAAATTATTTGGAATTTCTCTGCATGGGAGATTCATCTTTAATATTGTTCAATTTTTATAATTTATTTTGAAGTAACATCAAACTTAAAAGTTGCAAGAACAGTATACAAACTCAAATATATCCCATCTCTCTCTCTCTCTCTCTCTCTCTCTCTCTCTCTCTCTCTCTCTCTCTCTATGTATATATATTCATATATAGAGATAGAATTATATATATATATATATATATATGATCATTATCATAATCCTTGTTTTAAACCATTTAGGGGAAAGTTAAAGAGTTTATACCCCATCATCCCTAAATACCCCTGTGAGTATATCCCAAAACAAGAAAGACATCTCCTACATGCCCACAGTACAATCATTGGAATTAGGAACTCAATACTAGTACAACAAACACTGCCATTCAATTCACAGATTCCATTCAAATTTTACCAACTGCTGTACAATGTCTCTTTTACTTTTTCTGGCCCAGAATTCAATCCAGGATCATGAATTACATTTAGTTGTTGTGTCTTTTTAATCTTTTTCAGTCTGTAACACTTCCTTGGTCTTTTTCCCCATCTTTCATGACAATGTGTTTTTTGTTTTGTTGTGTCTTTTATGAACTGTTTTAAATTTTTTTATTTTAAAAATTACACAGTAAAATTATACTTTTATATGTACAGTTCTATGAATTATAACACATGTATATATTTGTGTAACTACCCCCAAAATAAAATTATACAACACTTCCATCACCCCCAATGCACTATCTCTTTATAGCTTAATCCTCATCCTTAATCCTTGCCAACCCAATGATCAATTTTTTCATCACTATAATTCTGTCTTTTTAAGAATGTCATACAGGGCTGGCCAAGTGGAGTGTTGGTTAAGAGTTGGCTTGGGGGCCGACCGAGTGGCGCGATGGTTAAGAACTGGCTTGGGATGCCAGAGGGCCCCGGTTCGGATCCCACATATGAGGGCCAGTGACACTGCCCTC
>NW_017731793.1:548577-550499 GCF_001890085.2 Hipposideros armiger
GGTCTAGAGTCAAGACAGTCCCTAACTAGCCCCCAAAGATTACATGTATCTACAGGAATATTCTCTGGGCCTTCTGCCAAGTAACGCTCTTGCAGCTGTTCACCGACCCTGTGCCAAGTATCAGAGTTAAGAGTTCCCTCCTTGGGGAACCAAGCACAGGTGTCCTGCACATAAGCAAGGAATTTTTCTAGCTGATGCATAGTAATGCCACTGCTACGGGTGGCAAGCATAGTTGTGAGCATTTGCGCGAAAAGCTGACGGTCCTTTGATTCTGATTGTCCCATGTTTTACTCCTGATATCCTTGCTCCCTTACCTCCTCTTTGTAGCAGCAGCCGCCTTGTCAGAAGGGAGTCTCCTCGCTTAACTTTTCCTTCAATCCGTCCTCAGGCCCCACGTTGGGTGCCACTTGACGAGGCCTGCTTGTCTGCCATGGCCACCTGGCTCATCAGCCAGGCACCTAGAGGGTTAACCTGAGTGGACTGGATGAGGAGATTAGAAAAGAAAGACACAGAGACAAAAGTTGGGCTCAGGAGGTCCATTGTCCGCTGATGGCGACAAGTGTCACTGTTTATTGCTTGCACACAGTTTTTATAGCAAAAGTAGTTTTCCTTAGGTAAGGAGTTTTGGGAGCTTGAGGGAGTGGGGAAGCAAACGTCCCCAAAGTGAGACAAAGTATGGCAAGTAGAAACTGTTAACAGGTTGGCAGTTCGCTCTGTAACTTTTAAGGTTGTCTATGACGTAGGCTTGTTCTTTCTTCAGCAGCACAGTGGAGAATGAGATGTATCTAGCAACCTTCCCACGCTGCTCACCCAGGCCTGAGAGCCTGTCAGCTTGCCAGCTGCCAAGCTTAACCCTTACTGCAGACCTCTGGCTCTCCACAGTTCATTCCTTAAATTTCAGTGTCCTCCACTTGCCAGTTAGAAACTTTCAACTGTAGGTCCAGAAGACCTTGAATCAAACAGGGCCAGGACAGGGATAAGGTGAGTGAGGCACCTAGGGTGCAACATTTAAGGAAACACTCTCAGGGTCATGCAACTGCAGTATCAATATCCAAGAATAAGTGCTTCCTTAAATATTGCATACCAGGTGTCTCAATTGCCAACGTTAGTCCTGGCCTTGCCAAACCAAACTGGTATAAACAGTTAGGACCCATAATTCCTCACTTAAAAAGAACCCCACAGGTAAGGCTCTTGCTCCTCTTCTCTGCCCTTTTCTAGGCTCTGTCTTATTCTGGGCATCATCCTCAGACAAATAAAGAGATGGCTACAGCAGTTCCAGGCCACACATGGTGCCACACTATTCAAAGGCAAAAAGGGATTGCCTCTTTGGGAGTCTCCTTAAGAGTGAAAAACCTTTCAGAAGACACCCAGCAATCTTCCCCTCATGCCGCATTGGCAGACTGGGTCACATGCTAATCCCATCTAATCATCATTGAAAAGAATGAGACTACCATGAATATCTTAGGCCAATCAAAGTTTACCCTTGGAACCTAGGAGAGAATGACTTTCCCCTAGCCACCTTGGGGAAAGATGGACACCCCAATCAAATCAGGATTCCAGCATCCAGGGCAAGAGGGAATGGATGGGCAACCAACAGGGCTGCCCTACACTTCTCACATAACACACTCCTCCCAGGGTAGCTCATTGTCTTCACCATCCAGGGGCCCAAGTCTTCCTCTCTAGCCCAAGTCTCATGCATCAGCTCTAGACTCAAGTGCACAACCCCTCATTACAAATCTCCACTGAATTACTCACCTGCCCATTATTTGTTTACTATCTTACCCAAGAGCCCCTCCATCTTCCCAGTTTCCCAAGCCAAAAAGTAAACACCTTTCTCAACCTCATTCTTTACCAACCCTGACAACCAGTTTATGCCCAGATCCTGCTCACTGAATTGCATATATATATATATATATATATAT
>NW_017731793.1:552615-554885 GCF_001890085.2 Hipposideros armiger
AAAAAAAAAAGAGTTGGCTTGGGATGCCAGCTCTGAGCAGCAGGGCCCCGGGTCGGATCCCACATTAGGGCCAGTGGCGCTGCACCCTCTACAGCTAAGATGGTGAACAACAGCTTGATCTGGAGCTAGGCTGCCGTGAGTCGTCGGCGATGGCATAGGCTGCAGCCCCTGCTGCAGTGGGCTGTCATAAGCTACTATGAGCTGCCGGTAGCTGGCGTGAGCTGCCAAGAGCTGCTGTGAGCGGCAGTCCAGTGGCTGGCGACCGATCTGCCTCACCTGGGAAGAGCGCAACGATAATACCAACATGGGCCAGTGAAGCGACATCTTCCCCAACTAGACTAAAGAACAAAAGGACAACAACTTCTCTGTTCCCCTTCCCCAATTCCCCAATGCTGTTCCCCTCCCCCAATTTCCCAATAAAAATCTTAAAAAAAAAAAAGAATGCCATATAAATGGAATCATAAAGTATGCAATCTTTTCCAACTGGCTTATTTTATTCCGCATAATGCCTCAGAGATTCATCTAGGTTGTTGCTTGTATCAATCATTTGTTCGTTTTTATTGCTGACAAGTATTTCATTCCATTACATGGATGTACCACAGTTTGTTTATCTGTTCACCAGTGGAAGGACATTAATTTTTCAAGTTTTGGGTGTTTAGGAATAGAGTTGCTATAATCATTTGTGTTTAGGTTTTTGTGTGAATATAAGTTTTCATTTCTCTACAGTAAATACTCAGGAGTGGGATTGCTTGGTCATACGGTAAGAGTATATTTAACTATAAGAAACTGCCAAACTGTTTTCCAGAGTGACTACATTATACATTCCCACCAGCAATATATGCGATTTCCAGTTACTTCACATCCTTGTCAGCACATGTGTTATCAATATATTTTTCTATTTTGACTAATAGGTGTATCTACTATGTTTTCTTCTAAAATTTCTATAGTTTTACATTTTATATTTAGATCTATGATCCATTTTGAGTTAAGTTTTGCATAAGGTGTGAGGATTAGATTGAGGTTTTATTTTGTTTTTAGTTTTTTTTCTTATGGAGGACCAATTGTTCCAACACCATTTGGTGAAAAGAATATTTTTTCTCCATTAAATTGCCTTTGCAGCTTTGTCCAAAATCAATTGGAAAAAGATGACATAAGAAAGACAGCAGAATAGGAAGCTCTAGGAATCCAGCTATCACTAGAAACAACAATTGAACTGTCAGGAACTGACTGAAGCCACTATTTTGGAACTACAGAGCCTAGTAAAATACTTGCAGCAACAAGTGGACGGCTTGATGAAGAAGATGGTCAATTTCAGTTTTTATGTGGTAGCAACCGCCATCCCCATCCCCCATCCCGGTGGCAGGTAGCTGTAGGAACTGCAGTCCACATTCCTGGCACTGCTTTTTGGACTCAGGGTGAGCAACAAGGATCTTATCCTCCAAAAATTAAGGTGGTGAGTTCTGATTGCTAATTGCTGCTTTTGGTAACTGACAGGCATAGAGGTTGGCCATTCTTTCAACACCCATAGGCTGAATCAGCTTCCTAGCCATAAGAAGATTTAATTCTTTATTTAGGATCTACTTATATAGGACCTATTTATTTTTCCCCTCTTAGGAGCCAAATTTAAGGAAATTTCATCAGGTCACTAGCTGACCTTAGAAAAAATGAAAAAGAAACTTCAGTGAATACACACAACAAGGAATACACATTTTGTAAAAATAGTTTGGAAAGGTCACAAAAGTATGACTTCAGTTATTAACAAGCAAAAACCAACAATCACTAAAGAGTGGGAGAATTACGCCTTTTGAGCTACTACAACACAATACTCAGAATTTCCAGTTCTGAATAAAGAATTACATAGCATACAAAGAAACAGGAAAATGGCCCATTCACAGGAACAAATATTGACAGAAACATTCCCCAAGGAAGCCCAGACATTGGAATTATAACTCAGACATTAAATAAACTGTCTTAAATATGTTCAAAGAACTAAAGGAAACCATGGAAAAGAAGTAAAGGAAATCAGAAAAGTGGTATCTGAACAAAATGGTAATATCAATAAAAGTATAGAAATTATAAAAAAGAATCAAACAGTGATTCTGGAACTGAAAAGTTTAATGATTTAAGAACAGGGCCGGCCGAGTGTCGCGATGGTTAAGAACTGGCTTGGGACGCGAGGGCCCCGGTTCGGATCCCACATATGAGGGCCAGTGACACTGCCCTCCACAGCTAAGATGCTGAACAACAGCTCAACCTGGAGCTGGGCTGCC
>NW_017731793.1:555155-574905 GCF_001890085.2 Hipposideros armiger
AAAAAAAAAGAACATATTTGAGCAGGCAGAAGAAAGGATCAGTGAACATGAAGATAAAATATTTGAAATTATTTAAACTGAAGAACAGAAAGAAAAAAGAATGAGAAAAAAACAACAGGCCTAGAGACTTGTGGGATACCATCAAGCATACCAACATGTACAAATCCAAAGAGAAGAAAGAGGGAGAAAGGGGCAGTAAAAATATTTGAGGAATAACAGTTGAAAACTTCCCAAATCTGATGAAAGACATGAATATACACATCCAAGAAGGTCAATGGATTCCAAGCAGGATGAATTAAAAAAGATCCAAACTGAGGCACATTATATTCAGATTGTGGCAACTTAAAGACAAAAAAAAATTTTTTTTGAAAGCAAGAGAGAAGTGTCTGGTTATTTACAAGGAATTCTCAATAATATTAACAGCTGATTTCTCATCAGAAATCATGGAGGCCAGAAGGCAGTGAAATGACAAATGAGAGAGAGAGAGAGAGAGAGAGAGAGAGAGAGAGAGAGAGAGACCTGTCAACTAAGAATTCTATATCCAGAAAAATTATCTGTTTTTTCCATTCCTCCATTTTTATACATTTCTTCTAAGTATTGGCCCAACAAACAAAATATCTTCTTATGGTCCCTATGTCCCTAAATACAACTAATGCTTCTGTATTTTTTGGAAAGAAAGAAGCAACTCATATCTCTTACATAAATAAATATTACAAACCAGCTCTGCATATGTGTCATACTTATCTACCCTTTTGGGGTAGAAAAAACATATTATCACATGGTAGTTTTCTTAGTAGTTACAATTCACTCAACTTAATTATCTTATTTGATCAAAATCTGAGCAAAATTTTTTTTTAAAAGATTTTATTGGGGAATTTGGGGAGGGGAACAGCACTGGGGAATCAGGGGAAGGGGAACAGACAAATTGCTGTCCTTTTGTTTTTCAGTCTAGTTGTGGAGGACGTTGCTTCACGCCCATGTTGGTATTATCATTGTGCTCTTCCTGGGTGAGGTAGATTGGTTGCCTGCCTCTGGACGGCTGCTCACAGCAGCTCTTGGCATCACACTGGATGCCAGCTGCTTACGCTGGCTGCTGGCCACACAAGGTAGCCCATGGCAGCTCACTGCAGCAGGGGCTGCAACCTACGCTGTCGCCGGCGACTCAAGGCAGCCCAGCTCCAGGTCAAGCTGTTGTTCACCATCTTAGCTGTAGAGGGCAGTGTCACTGGCCCTCATGTGGGATCCGAACCGGGGCCCTGCTGCTCAGAGCTGGCGTTCCAAGCCAGCTCTTAACCAACGTGCCACTCGGCTGGCCCTGAGCAAAATTTTTATGACAATACTGATGGAATTAGCTTATCTTCCAGAAAGCTGGGACAAAGATAGAGCATTTTGCCCAGGTGACTTCAGAGAGAAGAGATCAGTGGGGCACTAGATACCCAGGCTTCTGGCTGGATAGGGTTAGTTGTACTCAACAGAATACACATTGCTTCTCATCTAGAATTTCTAAAAATGTATCACTGCTATTCTAACATTAAAAGTAAGCAATGGATTTCTACATATTCAGTCTCAATGTGGCCTCTTCTTCATTTCCTTAGTTATAGGAGTTCTGTTCAGCCAGTCTTCAGATGGTTGTACAGGTTGATTGTTCTATAATTAAGTTGTAATTTTAATGTGGTCATAGGAGGAAGCAAGCACAGTGTTTACCTACTCTGCCATCTTGCCTGGAACTCTCTTCATATATATCAGCAAAATTATCCTTAAAGAATAAAGGAGAGGTCCGGCTGAGTGGTTCAGTTTGTTAAGACCGTGAGCTCTGAGCAACAGTGTCGCCGGTTTGATTCCCACATGGGCCAGTGAGCTGCGCCTGAGCTGAGCTGCCACTGAGCTGCCAACAGGTGGCAGGATGGCTCAGCTGGTGAGAGCACGTACTCCTAACAACAAGGTTGCCGGTTCGACTCCCACATGGGATGGTGGGCTATGCCCACCTGCAACTAAGATTGTACATGGCACCGTGAGCAGAGTGGCTGCGAGCTGCCGACGGGCAGCCAGATGGCAACTGGACTTTGAGCTGAGCTAGCTGCACCCTCCACAACTAAGACTGAAGGACAACAACTTGCCTGTATCCCCTTCCCCAATTCTCCAACACTGTTCCCCTTCTCCAATTCCCCCAATAAAATCTTTAAAAAGGGGGAAAAAAATTAAGGAAATATTAAGATATTTCAAGATAAACAAAAGCTGAGGGGGTTCATTACTAGTAGACTTACCCTACAAGAAAGCTTGGCTTTCTGTTCCCTTTGCCCAGAATGCTGTTCCTCCCCTTTCCAGTGATGAGACATCACGCCCTCTTTGTGCATGTTTAAGTGGTCTACCATGGCCCAACTCCTTGTTCTCACCCATCCATTAATTTGCATGTGTCTCAAGTCTTACCTACAGGATCAGTGCGAATAGACATTTGTTAAATGGGTGGATAGAAGAGATGTCTCCCGGCCCTAGTAAACCCAGGACTCCTAAATGCACCTGCCACCTGCCCTCACCCCACCCCCAGTTCCATGCTCCATGATTCCCTCTCTGGCAGGGGGCCAGTCTAACCTCTGAGGCCCCCTGGTCCTGGGCTTCCCCTCCTGTTCCCCAACAGCAGCCAAAGGGAGCTCTGAAAAGCATCAGTTTAGCCATTGTCAGGGCCAGGCCCATCATGCAACTTTCAGGTGCACTCAGAATGTCACAGGTCACCAGGCATCCCTCTATGGCCACCGGGCCACTGCCCTTGAGCTCAGGATCCCCACCCCACCCCATCTTCAGGTCTCTCTGGGCCTGCCCCCCTTTAATCAGAAGTTATTGCCAAATAGCCAGGCCGCCTGGACTCCTGCTTGGTCCTCCCAGCACTTCTCACTCACTCCTGGGTACCCTGTCCTTCCAGCAGCAGAGCTCCATGGAGAAGGGGCCTCTGTCTGCCAATTCCCCGCCCCAAAGTTTAGACCAGAGGGCTAGCAAACATTTGTAAAGGAATGCGCCATTTTGGTGTCTTGAAATAACGTTAAAGATTTTAAAAAAAATTTTATTGGGGAACAGTCATGGTCGTTGATTACATATTGCTTTCATGCTACAATGGCATAGTTGACTCTTTTGACAAGGTCGCAGCTCACAGTGGCCCATGTAGGGATCAAACCGGCAACCTTGGTGTTACCAGCATGATGCTCTAAACAATTGAGCTAACCGGTCACCCCCTAAAGCTTTTTTTTAAAAATCCTGATCTTAAAAGTAAAACATAGTCATTATAAAAATTGGAAAATACAAAAATACAAAAACCAAAATAGAAATCCAACCACCCAGAGGTAATTATGATTCCAATTTTCTATGTGTGTGTAGAATATATACATTTCTTTGTATATTTGTACATTTATGTACGTAATTAGACACATGCTTTCATATTTTGCTTTTGTCATTTAACATCATTTATTTTAAGTTTTCCCCATGATTTTTATACTTTTTAATTATTCATATTTTCCAATTTTCCTATTTAAGCTTCTTCAAATTATTTAGGAACAGCATTTTCAAATTCTGAGTAAGATTCCGTCCTATGAATAACTCCAGCTGGTGGAGATCTAGGTTGTGTTCCATTTTTGGCTATCGTGGCAGTTCCAGGGTTACTACCTTCGTTATTCATTGTCCATGCCTCTTGTTATGTATGCACAGTAACCAGATATCCTGGTCATTGCCTGTTGTCCCAGGTCAATTATTAAGGGTCTGTTGGCCCTTGCTCACTCTCAAAGGTTACCCTTTGGACAATAGATTACCTGGACCCTCTTTAAGACGGTTCGGAGGTACCTGGAGATGATGAGAGGTTGGCAGGGTAGGGGGAGGAGGGCAGAGGCGGCTCATAGGTTCTGTTGTGGGCAACTGGGTGAAGGACAGCGATGCCAATCTCTGAGATGAGGTGAAACTTGGTGGGAGGGTGGTGAGTTTTGGACACATTGAGTCAGAAGTGTCCACGTGACTTTCCAGGGACGTTGTCTGGGAAGTAGCTGGAGATACAGCCTTTGCCCATCATAGGTCACTTGGCATGGGGGGAGGCACTGGCGATCTCCACTCTCACTTTCCTGGGGTCACTCAGCTGCTTGGTGGAAGAATCAAGCCATCCAAGCATTTTATCAACACTCAGCTGGAGCTCTAGCTCAGTGGCGTATACCTTTTCTAACTTTGAACCTCTGTCCTGGTCCGTAGCTCTGGGGCTCATCAGTGGGGAATCAGTAATGGGCCCACTCTCCTGACAGAGAAGAGATTTGGGGCCTAGAGAAAGGAGCTATTTCTCAAGGTCAAGGTTGGGTCTACGGAATGCATCCTAGAACTCAGAGTGAAATAACCACCAATTCCACATCTAATTCAATCCTCATGGTAACCCTGGGTAGGGGATCCCATCCTCCCCATTTGCAGATGAGACAACAGAGGCTCAGAGAAGTGAAGTTCCCTTGCCCAAGGTTGTGGAGGTTGGCAGAGGATCGCTTTGACCAGGTCTTTGCTTTCTTCCCCTCTGCCTGCTACACCTCTTTCTTCTAGAGGCAAGTCCCCTTCCTCTGCACCTTTGTTGACACAGAACCACCTGGTGAATTATAGCCTTCATTCAGTAGATGTGACAGATGCTTGATGATACCATCTCAGGGACAGTCCCTGAGCTGAAGATACGAAGATGAAAAGAACCTGGCCCTTGACCAAAGGAATTATAATGTATTAACAGAACTACAAAGCAGCATGTCTCTATTGCTCAGATGAGAAAAAAAGGCCCCAGGAGGGGAGTGACCTACCCAAGCCCACATGGTCATTTAGTCCAACTCTGACCCCTGTTCCATAAAAAAAAGTCACCCAATGGTCAATACACACCTAAGTTGCTTGCTTTCTCGGGTGACCAAGACAATGCAAAGTGAAATGACAAGGAGATGGAATTTTACATTCATTACATTGACACAAATTAAAATGTCTGATGGAAGCAAGTATTGCTGAGGATGGGGAGTGGCAGACACTCTCTGCACTGCCACCCCCAAGGCACAGCCCTTTGCACAACTCCTTTGGGTAGGTGAAGACGCAGGTGGCCTCCTGGCGGAGCATCTGTATAGCCACAGGTGTGTCCGTACCTGGCACAATGCTCTACTGTTGCTGTCTTGAAATTCCTAATAATTTATCAAGAGGTCCATGTTTTGGTTTGCACTGGGCCCTGCAAATTCCACAGCCATCCTTCCCAGCAGTTCCACTCCTTGGCATATCCCCAAGAAACTTGTATATGGGGTGCTGGGAGCCCTGCTGAGAACGTTCATAGCAGCTCTGTTTCTACAAAAAGCCAGAGAAACCCACACAGCATGGATGAATCTGAGAAACAGAATGCTGATGGATGAAAACATGAAGTAGAATACATACAACAAAAAATAGTCTTTTCATTTTCAGTCTTTTTGTATCTTTTCATAAAAAGACAAGCAAAGATGAATAATGGCAGGTAAGGAGATACACATATGTGGCCAATCTATAAGAAATCATCTTTAAAGACGACAGAGAAGGTGGACTCTCAAAGGCACACACACAGCTTCGATACATACATACATATATATATATATATATATTTTTTTTTTTTTTTTTAGATTTTTATTGGGGAATTGGGGGAGGGGAACAGACACGTTGCTGTCCTTTTGTTCTTCAGTCTAGTTGTGGAGGACATCACTTCACTGGCCCATATTGGTATTGTGATCATTGCGCTTTTCCTGGCTGAGGCAGTCAGTCGTTGGGAATTGGACGGCTGCTCACGCTGGCTGCCAGCCACTCACGGTAGCTTACGGCAGCCCACTGAAGCCCCACTGCAGCCTACGCTGTCCTTAGCGACTCATGGCAGCCCAGCTCTAAGTCGAGCTGTTGTTCACCATCTTAGCAATAGACGGCGCAGCGTCACTGGCCCATGTGGGATCCGAACCAGCAGTCCTGCTGCTCAGAGCTCGAGTTCCCAAGCCAACTCTTAGCCAACAAGTCACTCGGCTGGCCTACAGCTTCAATATTGTTGACCAGACGCTGTTTGAGGTTGGCTGGGGGGGTCTGTAATTATTATGCTTCACATCGAATCTATGACATCAATTCACAATGTATTTATGTGAAATACTTCAGATTTTAAAGATGGAAGAACCTGCCCAGGTGTGCCACACTGTTGGGATCACACATGGAGAGATGGATGGCACGCAGCAGGGCTGAGCAGCCTGTGTCTGTCACCGTGGCTGAGCCAGGAGGCTGAGGAGAGGCTGCTGGGAAAGGGGAATGTTCTCCAGCTGAGGCTCAGCCCTCCTAGACTTTAGCGATGGCTGCTGAGAACCAGCTTCATGAGATAAGTTTTCAATTCTCAAACACGATGATGCAAGATGTTAAATGCACCAAATTGCAGCTGGTTTTTGCTTATGAAACACATACATATAATTTTGACTCTAAAATGTATAGCTCTTATATTTAATCTGTTTCATCTTCAGCGACTTTGCATTGTTGTAATCTCTCTGGGCAAAAGGTGCCTTTCATTTCAAGAGGTTTTATATTTTTCACTGCATTTCTAAACACTTACCTTGGTTGTTTTGTTCCACAATGCAAATCAAACTATTTTCCTCTTCTCTTTTTTCCAAGTTTTGTCTTGGTGTCATATTGCTTTTATAATTTAAGTAGGAGGTGGAGGGGGGATGAGGGGGGGTGAGGAGGTGAAAGAGGAGGAAGAAGGGGTGGTCTCCCCTGCCATAACCAGAGTAACTGATGGAGATAGTGGTCTGAGGAGGGGCCTGCCTGGGGTGGGCCATAAAGCCCCCATTGCCCCCTGCACTGTGCCCAGGGCTGGCACCTACCCAGGACTGTCTCCTGGGGTTGGAGCAATCCTCAAAGCTGCTCTGAGGAGGCCATGCCCACTCCTTGGCCTTGGGTGTCCAGATGTCCAGGGATCCCTAGCCCAATCCCAGGAAGCAGATCTAAGATGAAGCATGGCTTCATGCGTGGGCCTAGCTGAGGCTCTCTCAACTGGCTCACAACCTGCCTCTGCCCCAGACCAGCCTGGCAAGGATGGGAGGGCTGTGCAGGACCAGAAGGGGCAGCTGTTGGGGGAGCCTGGGACCCTCTGAGGGAAACTCTGGGGGTAGGCTAGTCATCAGCTGTCCTAGCCCAGCTTCCTATCTGTTTCCCCAGACCTGGCCTCAGGAACCTAGCTGGCAGCTTCCTCAGGCTGAAGCTCCCATTAGGTGGGCATGAGACAGAGTCTCCACAACCCCAGCTCCTACCCTTCCCCCAGGCAGACCCTGAGCCCTCAGATGTCTGTGCCAGACTTGACCTCTGGGTGTAGGTTTGTCCTCTTGTTGGCAGAGAGCTTGGCTGATGTCCCTGCCCCCCACCCCCACCTGGCATCACAATGGCCTGGTCTGGCGGGGGGTCACTTAGCCCAGTCCCTCAGGCCTCCCATTGCCCCCACCCAGTGGCCTCAGAGAGAATGCGTTCCTTGGCTCCAAGATCCCTCCCTAGTAGTGGTGGGGGTAGTAATGGAGCCACCATCTGGCTTTAGCGATGAGATTCAGACACACCAGGCAACTCATTAAAGAACAATCAAGACAGCATATACTTAAGACGGAGGATCGGCTGGGCAGATTCAGCAGGAGGCGGCGGAGCGGGGAGAGGAGGGGGAGGCAGATGTGTGAGGACGTGGGGCAGGGCCGGCAGGGCCTGGTTGGGAAGCCTCAGTTCCCCCAACCCCCAGTGACAGAATGGAGATCGAGCTGTCTCCCTTGTCTCTGGAAGGTGGAAAACCACGGCCCCAGGCTGCCTGGAGCAGGAGCGGGCACTGAAAGCTCTCAGGGGTGATTTTGGAAGGAGTAGGAGAAATCAGGCCAACAAGGCCCTAAAGTGGACAAGTGGGTCCCACAGCCGAAGAAAGTAGGCAAAGGCTTGGCATCTGGGGCAGGAAGGATGCAGCAATCCCCGGCCAACTGGCCCCAACTAACCCTAAACTACAAGCCACCCCCCCCCCCATGTTTTGGGGAGAAATCTAGGCAGCATTTTGGGCTGTGGCTCAGCAGCTTCTGCATGGAGGCATTTTTGATGTCCGTCTTCTCTTGTGAGATCTGAGCCAGGAGCACAAGAACCTCCCGGTTGAGTGTTATGTGGAGAGGGTCTCCGTCCTCGGTGGCCCAAGAACATCAAGGACACCTGTGGGCTCCCAAGGGGCCTCCCTGCTCTTCAGTCACCCCTGCACAGGCTCACAGTTAACGTGCACTCCTGCTGCTGGTGAGGGTGGGCTGGAAGCCCAGGAATGAGAACCAGGCCGGGCAGGCTGGTTGGAGGGGCTGGGCTGGCAGGGCTCCCTCCAGAATTTGGCTATACCCCTTGCAAGGAAATCCGCAGGCGGTCCCCCCTGCACCCTAGGAGCTTCCAGACATCCTGGACACCCAGGAGAATCAGGTGAGAGAAGGCGGCAAGACTCAGGACTCGAGACAGTTTTCAGAACTCACGGTTTATTGATACTTGAGCACAGTGGCCCTGGGACGAAACACCTTTCTGGTCTCCCACCCTGGGACTTATCCCTAAAGACAGGGGAAACAGCCATCCTGTCTTCGAACTAGATCCCCCTCGCAGAACTTCACTCCCAGGAACCCCACTGAGATGTGTAGAGATAAACCCTTGGCAAGACTGGCACGGCATGTGAATGGCAAAGCTCGGCGAATTTGGCAAAGCCTGGCAAATTTGGCAAAGCCATGGAGACTCGGAAAATCGCAGGCTCCTGGGGCTGTCCACTTTGGGCTACCGCCAGAATCAAACCAAAACAGGTTCTTTTGCACAGGCCTACCTGGTCTCTGTTTAGCTGGGGTGTGGGCCAGGCCTAGGAGCTGTCAGAGCTGTGCCCCCAGCCCTGGGAATACTGCTGCTGTAGCTGAGGAAGGGGTGAAGCTGGGGAATACTTGCTGGCTTGGGGAGGGCAGGAGATAGGACTGCTGCCAAAGGCAGGGATGGCCCTCAGAGAGCCTGTGCTTCTCGTTGGGGCGCACCCCTATTTCTCTCTCTTCCTAAAATTGACCCACTTCCTAGTCCTGGATGCTGAGGACAGGCTGTTTTGGGAGGCCATGCGTTCGCCTCCAGGATTTCAGCGGATTGGGAGCTTGACTAGCAGCCCTGGAGAAGCCAGCTGTGCCAGCCCCCTTTCCAGGCCCTCCCACCTCACAACTGCAGAGGGAGCTGGCTGCCTTCGCCTCCTCTCCCACCCCTGCTGGCTGGGGATCAGTCCTACCTGTACAAGCAGGGCTGTATTTCTCCAACTTTTGTATTCCATATAAGGCGCTGGCATCAGTAGCTTGATTCTTTTCCAACCCACTTAATTTTAAGAATAGACACTAATAATACTTAATCACTCCTCCCCGTTGGCAATGGGGGAGGAGCTCTCAGCACTGGTAGCATCTCCCAAGATGTGCTGGGTTCACCCTGAGTGGCCCCTGCACTGCCAGAATTCCAGGAGCTGCTGCACAGACTCAGTACAACCCTGTACCCTACAAAGGGAAACTGAGGCCCAAGAAGGGTGCAACGACATAATGACCTAGTGGCAAAGGTGGGACTTGAGAAGGGGATTGAGGTTTATAGACCAATATCCTGGCTAGGGGCCCTCTTGGGACTGTGTCCTGAAGAGGAAGTGGACCAGGGTGCTCAGAGGTTAGATTGCCCAGTAGCTCCCAGTGCAGCCAAGTCAAGATGGAAGAGACCTACTTCATGCCTAGGTGCTTGCACAGGCCAGTCCCCGTGCAACGGGAGAACAAGGGCTCCCTCGGCTGCCAGGACAAGCCTGGAGAGAGGTTCTGGGGGAGCCTCAGGCCAGGACTTGAATCAGGCCACCAAGTGGTGTGATCCAGACTCCACGAGGTGGAGCTCCTCTCTTGGCAGCAATCAACGGAATACGATTAGCAAAGAAAAGAGAAAAACAGAAGCCCATTTCTCCCTCTCTCCATGAAGGTCATGCCCATGGGATGCCAGGCTGGTAGTGAAGGGAGGGACCACATCCGGTTTCTTGCCAGCTCTGTGCTGGGAAGGGCTGTTGAGGGGGCTTCTAGCTCCCAGGAGGCAGCAGGGCTTTCAAGTTAAATGGGGCAACACCTAGTCATGTTAGCTGCCAAACATTCTCTGAATTGCAGCGACCATGTTTCAGAGGCTTTTTATCATGAAGCCTTGAGCAAGGCATTAACCACATGGTCTTAACGTCTTCATTCTGCTGTGGGAGTGGGGTAAATGTGGAGCTTTCAGGCGGTGGGCCATGGCTCCCTGCCTTCCTGCTGGACAGCCCACCCACCTCGGGAGAGGCAGCTTCCCTTTTCCAAGGGCTGCTCTCAAGTGCCATTGGGATCAGTGGGCTGCCTAGGCAGACCTTCCTGGGGCCTTTCTGTTGCAGGTGCACTCTGAATGCCTTCACAGGACTTCCTGGCCTCAAGGACCTGGCACTAAGCCTCTTCCCACTGTCCAGCCCCCTCCCCCTATTCTCCTGAAGCCTCAGTTAAGCCACCCACTGACCTTCCCAGGCCTGTCAGCCTCTGCCTGCAGCAACCCTGCCCACCGCTGCGAGCCCCGGTCCTCCCACCAGAGACCCCTCTCGCCTGGGGCCTGACCTCTACCAGGAACCCCCATCCAGCTCTGCCACTTTCAGCTCCACACAGGAGTTTTATTTGCCCCACTCAATGTGAACAAATGAAGTCACCTGAGTTTCACCTTCCCAGGGCACTAGGAGACATGAGCTCTTTCACAGGCAGTCAGACTGGGCACAGAGCAAGGAATCAGAGCCCACAAGCCATGGGCAGAAACAAGGGCTTTGGCCCTGCAGGTTGGACAGACTCCCAGCTGTGTCCCCACTGCCTTCAAACAGACCCACAGGCTACCTTGAACTTGCCAGAGCCTCTCATGTGTGTTTCCCAATGAAACCAATTCAACTACCAAACACACAAGACATTCTGGAACCTTCCAAACAGCAGCAAGGACCCGTCTGCTCATGAAGCTCAGGCCCTCGGCCTGGGTTCCAGCCAGATACCGAGCAGCACGGCCAAGCGGAGTGGGAGGCAGGCAGAGGCCACAGTCACCCTGCACTCCCGGAGCCCTGCGGTCTGGTCCAGGCCACATGGCACAGAGCATGCTCTCAGGGGCTGCCCTGCTGACTGTCAGTGGCGCATCACAAACAGGCAGAAAGACCTCTTCTAGGGAGAATTCTAGCCCAAGCATGCCATTGTAACAAAATAAATCCTACTTTTGTGAAAGCTTAAACATGACTATTAGAACCCGTCATAGGCCCGGCAGATCTAGCCTTCCCTAACGCTGTTTAAGGCACTTGAATGGCTTATTAACACTACCTGGAAAGATTGTTTCAATCTTGATTTAAGACAAAAAATTCAGTAATACTGCAAAAGAAGTTTCCCCTAAAAAAAAAATCAATACTTAAGTTTTCTAAGAAATAAAATAAATGCTAAGCTCTGCTTAAGTTATATGACACAACAGGTCACCTTGGCACTGACATAACAAAGACAAAAACCTGAAATACTGCTGCATTAGACTTTTCCCTGGGGGGAAAAAAAGACCACAGACAAGACAAGTATAGCATCTCTGAGTTTCCCCTCCCTGCGTGCTTGGGGGACAAGAGGGGACCAGGGAGGCCAGAGCCACATATGTCACAGCTACTATGAAGCGTGCAGTTGACCACTGCAGACCAGATCCCAGATTCTCTCCCCTATTTGGAAAGGGCCAGGTGCATCTATGGGCACGAGCCCTCCCAGCTGCGGCCCATGAAGAATGGATGAGAAACCTGCACTGGGAGCCCAGGACGTGCCTGCAAATGCCCATGGCTCCTGGGTCTGCAGGAGGGTCCCACACCCCACATACAGTGTCCCACTGTCCCCCCCCAAAACCACTGGCATCTTTGGTCTGGCTGCAGCCAGTGCCTGTGGGAGCAAGAGCTGGTGCAATTTCTGGGTCATCTTCTCTTTGGTGAGGCTTCCTTCAGAAAGCCTGGCCATCCCACTGCCTGTCACGAGCAAGGTGCGACACCCACTGCCCAATGCAGTTCCACAGCCACCAGGATGGGCTGATACAAGCAGCACGAAGGGCTTGAGGTCCCAGGGGAAAGCGCTGCTTGGGTGGCGCCTGCCTGCCCACCACTGCCTGTCAGGTCCTAAGGCATCTGAGGGGATGGGTCATGAGGTGGGGGCCGGGACCCTGGGCCTCCTAGCTTCTCTGTGGAGTGTTGCTCTCTGGCTCTGAGAGGTCAGAGGGCAAGTCACAGCTTCTCCCAACTACCAGGGGGTCCCCCATCCCCTGGGCCTCACCCTCCAGTAGGTCTCGGGGGTCCCTGAGGAAGACTACCATGACCGTGATGTTGTCATGGGAGCCCCGCTCCCGGGCTGCAGCCACCAGTTCCTCGGCGACTTGCAGCCCACTGCCCTGCTGCCTGACCAGGTGGCTCTGAACGAGGCCAGCTACCTCCTGGTGAGGGACAACATCAAAGAAGCCATCGCAGGCCAGCAGCAGGTAGTCCTCGGAGCCGGTCAGCTCCCGGGAGGCCGCATCCGCCTCCCCAGACACATAGGGCTTCTGGAAGACGTCCCCTGGGCATGGGAGAGAAGTGCCTTGTGTTAGAGGATCACGCTGCCCACTACTCCATCCCATCCCACCAGGCCGGCCTCACTGAGGTCACCCCTCCTCCAACACCTGCGCTCACTGGCGAGGACACAGGGTAAAAAAAGAACTTCACATGGAGGGTGACGTGACAGATTTATTCTGATATCCCTGAGGACAGAATCAAAATCTAGCAGGGCCAGGGCTCAGCTCCACAAAGCAGCTTTCTCACTCCCTATGGAGTGAGGCCCAGAGTGAGTAGCCCAGGACATGACACGGGCTGTGGCCCTGACCCTGGCCCTCCTGAGCTCCCAACGGCTCCCCTCAGACACCTGACAGGCACTAGACTAAGTGTGCTCAGATGCTTGCTATTCCTTTGTCATACCCACTCTTCTAGTTTCCCCATCGTGGAAGCCGGCACCACGATCCCCTGGTCCTTATGCCCAAGTCTGGGGGTTCCCTCTGATTCTCTCTCACATCCCACAACTAATCTGTTAGCAAGTCCTGTTGGCCTTACCTCCAAAATATAGCTCGAACCCACCTCCCCTCCTTGCTTCTACAGCTCACACCTAACCCAGACCCCACAGAGCTTCTGGATAGTACCCTACCTTCTGCTCTTGTCCTGACAGTCACTTCTCCATGGAGCATGAACTAGACCATGCTGTCCCTTACATGGAACTGCCCAAGAGCTCCCCTCCCCTTTGGAGGGAGCCTGGCTCCCCAACCTCTATGCTCTGGTGTGTCCTGAGACCCAGCAGCAGAAGCTGCAGGGAGAAGGGCTATAAAGAAGGCAGTATGTTTAGCAAGAAGGACAGACGTTTCAGGAGGCTGGAGGGATGGAGGCTATCACAGGGGATAGCAAGAAGGAGGTGATTTCTAAGTACTTGGAGGAGAGGTGTGGCTGCCCCCCAGACTGAGGCCTGGCAGTGACAGGATGCTGAGAAAATAGGATGGGGCACTGAGAAGATTTTAAGACAGAATCATCAGTATGAATGGGGCAGGGGTGGGGGTGTGGGAAATAAATCCTACTTATGAAATACTTAAAGATTATCTTCCAGGTAGCCAAGCGTTTCCTACTAGATTTTTCTAAGTGTTTCAATGAGAGATAATGACATATCACTTGAATTGCAATTTTTTTGTGTGAGATGCAAGTTTCTAAAGTGTCTGTGCCTGCACTCTCTACATTCCCCAGAGTCCCTCCACAACCTGATTGATAACACAATCCCACAGACCACAGGTGCCTTTTCAGCACATGACACTGCCATCCCCAACCCCTGGGTGAGCCCATGGGCCTTGAGGGGTCTAGAGGCCTGACCCTGGGCGACCGTCTCTCCTGCCCCTCGCCTCCTCACCAATGGCTCTGGAGACGGCCAGGGTCCCGTTGACTCTCCAGCAGTCCATGTGAGACACGAAGCCGCCCAGCGCTTCGATGCGCTCCTTCTCGTCCTATGGGAGACAGACAGAGTGGGGGCCTGGGCACGCCAATGGGGTAGGATGCCCAGCGCTGCAGCCTGGCTGGAGACAAGCTGGTTTCTAAGACAGCGCTGGAAACCACAGCTCTTGAACAATGCCCAAAAGCGGCATTAGTAGCACGGTGAGAAATTATAAATAACCTAACTGTCCTTCATTTGCTAGAATGGCTAAATAGGTTACGGTGCAAATACAGATGGACCACCCACGGCCACCGACTAACAGCCAGTTCCTAAGCAGCATTTCAGAGTCAGGGAGATGCTCGCGAGGCAGCAGAAAGAACATGAGCCCCGGGGTGAGATGGCGGGACTCTCAGTTGCCTCACCTTTCACACAGGACACTGTCCCTTCCCTGTAAACTGCTGGGACAATGAAGCCAAGGGTGTGCTACGTGCAGCCACTCAGCAGGGCTGGAAAACACTGAAGCAGGCCCTGGACGGGTCCTGTGCCCCCGGGTCCTTGTCCTTCTCCTCCACCCCAGGTGCTGCCTGGCTCCCCACAAGACTGTGATGTTCCAGGCCTGACAGGACAGGATAGGGGCCCAGTTCAGCCATGAGTCCTAAAAACCTCTTAGGTCCTATAAATTCCCCTGAAGGAGAGGTTTCCAGGTGTGAGCCTGCTCCCCGAAGGATAGTAACAATCATGTCTGCTGTTTCACAGATGATGAGCTCGAGGCTTGGAAGGGACAGAGCACAGCCATCTGTCCCTGCTCTTTGCCACGTTGCCATGCTTCCAGGCTCAGGAAGTGTTTGGAAAATGCTGCCTGGGAAAAGTCCCCAGTGGGCCTCAGAGGAGGTGTTGGACACGGAGCTTACATGGGTGTGGGCAGGCAGGAGCAGAACCGGCACCCCAAGCAGAGGTTTGCACCTAATCCTAACTTGGGCCAAATTTCACCTAACTGCTTGTCTTGGGGTAGGAGGGCCCACTGGGGAGCTGGCACTGAAGGCCTTGGTGTGACAGAGGATTCCTGCCACTTCTGGCTATGTGTTCTGAGCCAGTTACTTAACCTCTCTTCTCTAAACAATGCAGAGAGGATGTGTAGGAGGCTGTGAGCCATGGTGCGGCCCAGGCATGCTGTCAATCCTGGCTGTTAGGATCACTGCCTGATGCCCCCTGCAGTGCTTTGTGGAAACCACAAAAGACAGTTCCACACAATTACATAAAACCAACACTTCCACATGGAAAAGCCCATAAAGACAAAACAAAATTTGCAAATCACCACAGAGATAGGGAGCCAACCTCCCTAACATATATAAGATGCCTACAGATTGATTAGAAAACTAGCGACAGCGTAGGAGAAAAATAGGCATAGGACAGGAGTGGAGTATTCTCAGGTAAGGTGATTTTGAAAAGATGCTCAAGCTTGCTCTGTAAGAGAAATGCAAACTAAATAAAGGCCTTCTCACTTCTCAGACAGCAGGGCCCCACACAGCCTGAGGGGGCAGTTTGGCAAATCCGTACACTCTGATCCAACTATCACACACACTTCTAGGAATGTGCCCTGTAAATATACCTGACGCTGAACAATAAAATGCTGTACTAAGTTATTTATTGCTGCCTTGTTTTTAGTGCCAAAAGACTGAAAAAAATCTCAACGTCCAGTGAGGAGAGATGGGAATGAATGGAATTCTACCAGCCCTGCAAGAGGGTGGGGACATTTCATGTGCTGACGTGGAACACCCACCAGGCACATGGTTAGGTGAAAAGGCCGGTGCAGAGCAGCGTGTGGGAGGCCTACCTACGGGCATTCCCCAGAGTGCAAACTCTGGCTCTCCCACCTCGGGAGACAGACTGGGCACTTTTATGAGATGTGGTCCAAGTAGGAATGTCATCCTTCTGTCCAGGTCAGGTCCCAGAGGCTCAGCCGGGTGAGTGACCTCAGGGTCCCACCACAGCCTCTGCTCAACGAAGCCCTAAACCTGCTTCCTTCTGGCCTAGCATCACCTCCCTGAAGCCCTCCTCCCCAATAGCCCAGGTGGTCGGCCACTCCTTGCTTACATGCACGACAGGTCCCTACACGTTGACCCCATTTACTGGGCTGCTTACTGGGCAGATGGCCCAGCTCTCCCCTGCCTCTCTGAGAAGGAATGGCTCACTTGGAACCCCTGGCTGTTAACATCCCACTAGGGAACCCTGTGGCCACTTGAGTCAGGCAAGGGAGCCCTCCCTATGGAGGAGTGCCCGGAGTTTTCTAAGAGGATGGTCCAAGGGCCCTATTACTTCCTAATCTGCCCCAGCAACTCCTGGCCGGGGCTCCCTGACCATCTGCTTTCCCAACGGGCCCAGCACAATGAGGCCAGAGATGTCCCAGGTGTGGGTGAAGGGAGCCCCTTACCTGACGCTCGGGTTTATGCGGCTCCATCAGCTTCACCACCTGCCCCTGCTGCACCAGGATGACCTGGGAGTCTCCAAGCCAGGCAATGTGCAGGGTCTTTCCTGTGATGAGTGCACACACACCTGTGGTGCCGCTCTGCAGCCTCTGTGGGGAGAGAAGGCCCAAGGGGTGAGGGTGGGCTAAGCACCTGCCCCACAGAAATACGGGGTCCAGACTGAGCAACTGTTGGAAAAGCGCTCAGCCGGAAAAAGGAACAGAATGCTGATGCACGATGGGCACTGTGAATGTCACAGGATTACGCTGCATGGAAGGACAGCACAAGTACATCCTGTGTGAACTCATTTATATCAAATTCTGGAAAATGCAAACTCAATCGTCTATTGTGTCAGAAAGCAGAGGAGTAGTGTCTGGGGAGCAGGTGGGCAGGAAGAAATTTCTGGGGGTGATGAATATGTCCCTTATTGTGAAGGTTCCACGGGTGCCCAAACCTATCACATCGTACACTTTAAATATATGCAATTAATTATGTGTCAATTACCATCTCAATAAAGCTGCTTAAAAATAATAATAAACTAAACACCTGCTTCAGAGAATCCATTCTCCACTCTGAGAGGCGGCCCTGAGCTCGGGGACCGTTCTTACCTCCTAGGGGTGACAGAGGCCAGGAGGGCTGAGGAGTTTCAGCTTTTCATTGGTTCCCTGCTTACGGTTTTAGATGTCATACAGTTTTCTGTTAAGTCCGGCTTTGCTGATTTGTGTTCTGTGCTCAGGGCATCTGATGACAGTGCAGCCCCCACCCCAAGACTCCTCATCGGCTGTGTTAACCAGGGCAAGTCTTTTAAACTCTCTGAGCCTCAGTTTCCCAATGTATAAAATGGATGCAATCTTAGTATTTACCTCACAGGGCTGCAGGAGGACCCACTGAAGAGAACACAGGTAAGGTTCAGTTAGGAGTATGTTCACAGGGGGGCGGGATGCATTTTTTCTTCCCTTCCCCACGTTAGAACCTCCTCCCCACATGGCTCTAACTCCCAGTGGGCACCAGCACCTGCCAAGACCCTGCCCAGGAGAGCAAGGGCAGGTGGGGCTGTTTTCTAATCATGAGTTTTCTTTTCTGTATTTTATGATGCTTTGACAAATCGGGGGCCTTGCTAATCCTAGAGAGAATGCACCCCTAGGGCCGGCTAATTCCTATAGATAGCAAATGTCTCTCCCATGAGCACCTTTCATGCACAAGCCAACCAGTTGGAAGCCCATGTTCTCAACTACCTCCTTTGTCTCTCATGCCAGGCCAATGCTCCCCCTGGCCTGGATGGCTGGGGACCACCCCTGTAGTTCAGAGCTCATGGAGGTGATTTCAATTCTAAGCTTGCTGTGACTTGCTGGTCCTGCCTCACCCATGCCTTCCTGTGGGAGCCACAGTGAAGGCTCTGGCCGTACTTTCCTCTCTCCCTTGGCCTTATGACCAACCTGGTGCTTCCCCGTGTGGCCCTGCATGGCACGGTATCTCCTCTTGGGAACTCTAAGTAATAAACTCCTCTTTCGGGGCAGCTGCCTCTGCGTCTGTCATCTTACTATGCTTGATTAAAATAAAATCCTGGGCACATCTTAACACAGCCTGCCCTTTCCCGTGAGGCCCGCACGCCCTCTGCTGCAGGGCAGGTCCACGTTGCTGCAGAGCTAGGCATGATGAATCGGGGCAAGATTTATGCTGCTTCGATTCAAATGAAAAACAAGCCCCTCTGACTGTAAGAATGAAATCACATGACTGCCAGCAGCATTTAGTGAAGACCTTCCAATACCACCAACCACTTTGATTTCTATCTCTCTGCAGGGGCTGGGCCTCTCCGATGCTAATGGCTACTGGCCCCCAAACTTCACAGGACGCCCGTTCATCCACCAGTTCTTACCTCTCGCTTGGCTTTCCAGAGAAACATCTCATCGGTGTGCCGGAAAGCTTTTCTGAGGGCTCCCTCGGGGTCTGTGGGCAGCTCTGGCTGGCGGGCAGCATTGGCATGTATGTGCACAGCGGCATACCTTGCGGCGTCCACCCCTCCGTGACCATCAAACACGGCAAAGTAGGCGCGGTCCACAGGGTCCTGGTGGGGAATGCAGTGGGAGTCACCACCCAGCTGGCCTCACGTCTGACTGAGGCCTTGACCTGGCCAGAGGCTATTGCTTGGGAGTAGAGCTCAGGAGCTGACTAGAAGGGTCTGGAAGATTCAGCATGGCCTTTACCGTCAGACAACCCTTCGGAGCCTCCGTTTCACCTTCTGTACTGAGTTGCTGGGAGCACAAGATGAGGTAAGATGTACCAGGTGGCTCCCAGTGCTTGACAGAGCAGGGCTCAGCAATCATGAGTCTGGGCAAATGTAGTGCCCGGGGCCTCCACTTTTAAGACTTGGGCAAACCATTTCTTGTCTCAGTCCCTCAGCTGGGAAAGCAAGGTGGCCAGTGGCTCTGAAGTGCTGGGATGATGAATTGGGCATCCTAGACCTCTGGGAAGTGCTTTGAGAGCTGTCCAGCACCTCGACCTTCAGACAGCAGCTGCAGGTATCACTCCTGCCATGGCTCTGTCTGGAAGCTCGGCACCCAGGGTGGTTCCCTGCCACCTGTACAAGCTCTCCTAGGCTGTCCTGATTGGGGTCACTGGCCTCGCGCACTGCCCCGGGGCCTGGGAGGTGGAACACTGGAGGGGGAGCACTCACAGACAGGCCGAAGAGCTGGTTGAAGGTGGGAAGGCACACGTGCCGGTCCTCCATCTTGCGGCGAGTGTTCCGGATGGCGTGGATGGAGACCAGCCACTGCCGCTGTGGAGCCCGGGCAGTCAAGGGCACCTGCTTCTGCCACTGGCTGCATACTTCCCAGAGCCGGTTAAAGAAGCTCCGCGCCAGGCCCTTGGCATCCAGCACTGATAGGCAAGAAGGAGGACTGTTAGGGAAGCATCAACACAGGCCAGTTGACGCTCCACTCGCTCTCCCCCACCCCCTACCTGTGGCCTCGGAGTTTTGCAGACAGCCCCATCACAGGCCTGCCCAGGCCCCACCAGCCTGGGCACACCAGTCTAAGAAACTACGTGTGACAGGCTGTCATCAGCAGTGAGAAATGTTTGGTTTGGCAAATATGCACCAGGGGCTTCCTGCCCCATGGTGGAGCACCTCCACTCATGGGAGCTCACCCCAAGGAAACAGCTGGAAAAAGAAAGATGATTTGAGGACAAAGTACAAAATCACTTATAATTGTGCATTAATTAGAAACAACATGTATCCATGACAGAGTAAATTATGGTCTATTCTCCTGATGAAGAATTAAGCTGCTATTAAAA
>NW_017731793.1:575435-630857 GCF_001890085.2 Hipposideros armiger
AAGATTTTTGCAACTAAAGATGTAACTGCCATATGGCTAGGCAAGTGTACCCCTGGAGGTTTATCTATGTTCACACAAAAAGCTGTGCCCAAATGTTCACAGCAACTTTATGTGTAATACCCAAAAACCAGAATCGGCCCAGATGTCCTTCAACGCGCGAATGTTTAAACAAACTTGGGTACATAGTGCCACGGAACATCATTCAGCAGGAGAAAAGTAAGGAGCTATTGACACACACACAGAAAACTGATGAATCTCCAGAGAATTATGCTGAGCGAAAAAAGCCAAACCCCAAAAGTTATCTACTGTGTGATTCCATGTATATGCATTCTTGAAATGACAAAATTACAGAAATAGAGATTAGTGACTGTCAGTGGTTGGGGGGTGTGTTAGGGTGACCATACAGGGGAACATGAGGGAATCTTGTGGGATGAAATTGTTCTGTATCTTGACTATGCCAGGATCCTGGTCGTGATATTTTACTATAGTTTTGCAAGACGTTACTGTTGGAGGGAACTGGGTAAAGAATGCCTGGGATTCTGATGGTTGTGTAGCTGTCTGTGAGACTATGGTTCTCTCAAAATAAAGTTAAAGAATAAAACAAAAATGGACTTTTACAGAGTTGGCAAGCATGTAAAATACTTGTGCCATGATATTAAGGAAAAAAACATCGTGAAAAAAGGAAGATGAAAAATTCCACATACAGTTTAATCATGAGTATGTAAAAAAGCCTTCAACCACCTGGACCCAGAAAATAAAAGGCAGGGAAGGCACAAAACCACAGTCAGCAGTGAGTATTTACAGGTGGTGGTTTATGGGTGATGTTTTTTAAGTACACTTTCTTAGTGCTTTCTTAATTTTCTATTATAAGTGTTAGCCCCAGGTGATGGCTTTAAAATACGTCCATAAATTTTTTGATATTTTCCCCTTTAAGACTGGGAGCTCAATTCCCTCCCCTTGAGTGTGCAACTTAGTGACCTGCTTCAATAAATGGAATAAAACGGAGGTGACCATGAGCAGCTTCACACGCTAGGTCTTAAGAGGTGCTGTGGCTTCCATCTTGCATGCCCACCTCTGTCTTTCTCATTATCTCTCGTGAGTCACTGGCTCTGAGGGAAGCAGCTCCTATGCCAGGAGGATGCTCAAGAAGCCCCGTGCAGAGTCCACATGGTGTGGAAGTGAGGACTCCTGCCAATAACTGTGTGATTGAACCACTGGCCTTCGTCTGACCTCGTGGGAGACCCTGGGCCAGAACCACCATTTCAGTTGCTCTCAAATTCCAGACTCACAGAAACTGTGGCATAATAAATGTTTATTGTTTTACGCTGCTAAATTTCGGAGCAATTTGTTGTGCAGCAACAGGTAATACCCCCCACAACAAAGATTAAAATTAAAAAAAAAAAAAACCCAAATTCTACCTAAATCTGGCTGTAAAGGAAAGATTAACAAGGAACAGGTCCAAAAGAAACCTCAGGTGCCTCATCTCAGAGACTCAGTTCATTTTGATGCACAAACCCCTCTTGGGACCCTGCTGGCCCAAATGTGAGTGGCAGGTACAGGGCTGGTCACATAGGAGGGGAGCCCCAAGACAAGTAACTGGAAACAGGGCAGACTCAGGAGTGTCACAGGCCACACTCAAAGGACTTAGGGAGTTGGAGAAGGGCTCCTGCCCACAGGCAGTGGCTACAGAAGAAAATAAGGGGAGGCCAGGGGAGGCATTGAGGGTCTGCGAGCACAGGCGACCTCGGAAAGACACATCCGAGGGAATCCATGCATCGAGGCAGGGGTTTCTAGAATTGGCTGCTGCCACAACACGAGAACTCTGTGACCATTCGGGCATCTGATGTGAACTGGGTTTTACCAGGCCTGAAACACCCAGGGGGGTTCAGGGTACTGTTTACTCTTTTGCCTTAAAAGAGGACTGTGTTTTTGTCAATGTGTTTAAGTTTGAATCTGGGCTCCAGCAAAGGGCAATTACCAATGAGAATAAGCTATGGGAGGATCACCTGGCCCACATACTTCTGATGCCATTCAGAAGACCCGCCTGCTTTCCTGGCACCCATGGGAACTGCTCACTGGAGAGGGGCTGCTGGTGGCTCCATCTGACCGGGCAACACAGAGGTTTCAGTCACATCTCTGCCCTTGGGTGGTGATTCTCATAACACCCACCGATAGACTTTACTATTCTGCTCCCACGACAGGGATGAGCTTATCCAGGCCGGGCGCCCAGGCCAGCATGGAAGGCAGGAGCAGGCTACGGCTTCCTCCTGTTTGGGCCCTTTCCTCCTGCAGCAGCAAGCGGGAGCCCCCAAGTGGAGGGCTCCGTCACTGTCAGCCACCACACTGCTCCTTCCCGCCAGCAGGTGGTGCTGATTTCCTGCCGGGAAGCGAGTCGGGCGGGGCCCACCAGTGCTCCCTTAGCTGGGCGGAGAGCCCGCCGGCTTTGCAGAGGACAATGGCTGCCTGTCACTAAGCCGATATCTGCGCCTCCCAGGCGGAAACACGAGCCTGTGTTGGGATGGAACACAGGCAGGGAGCCAGGAGGGAGAAGGGCAGGGAACGCAAATGAGAAAGGCCCGGCACCCACTTCAAGAAGAGGCTGCGTGTTTTTCTTCTCTTTTCCCCACCTGTTCCTCACTTTGCCCTCAATGCTTGCACGAAAGCTGAGATACTCAAATACAGGCATACCTCGTTGTATTATGCTTCGCTTTATTGTGCTTGACAGATGCTGCATTTTTTACAAACTGAAGACAAGACCCGACCTCCGCCCCAGCAAAAAGATTACCACTCGCTTTACTGTGGTGGCCTGGAACCAAACCCACAATATCTCTGAGGTATGCCTGTAATTAAGTGACATGAGGGAGGTGTTAGCAACGCTAGGGTGGCAATCATATGCAACATATAAATGAACCAAATTAACACATTGTACACCTTTAACTTATATAATGTTATATGTCAACGTATCTCCATTTAAAAAAAATAATAAAGTAACATAGTAAAAAAGGAAACTGGAAAAGAAAGGGAAATGTTCTGAGGCTCCCTCCCACTGCCTCCAGGGCCAGGCTGGGCCCCAGGTCCCAGGATGTCCTCTGCATTGGCCTGCAGCCCTGCCTGTGGCCTGAGCTGTACCTTTCACCAGTGAGGGTGGAGCAGATGCCAGCTGGTCCCAGTCTAGGCCCACCTGCACACTCTGCCCGGGGCCACAGCTCAGAGTCTCTCACTCACTGTAGTTCAGGTCTGACATGAATCGACACTTTGTTGAAATATGATAGAAAGGAATTACCAGGAAAGTGAAAGGAAGACATACAAAATAAGAGCCTGGGCTTTTTAGGATGAGGCTCACTCCCCGTTTCTGGGTTCCTCTGGACATTATGGCTTGAGGCTGCCTTGCTGACCACTGTCCCAGGGACAGGCCGCCTCCCCAAGGTCACATGGACACCACTGACTCTCCACCTGACAGGGTTGGGTCAGCCCAGGCCATTGGGAGAGCTCTATTGGCATTTTCTATCAGCCTCGGGAAACCCACTCCCACGTCACCATGGGGCGATGTCGCCTGAGGCAGAAAAGCAAGAGTGAAACCCAGAGCACCTCAGTTGGTGTCCTCCATGTAAAATGGGATACGTGTCATTCATTCCCTGGCTGTTCTGAAGCCCAGTGAGTGGCTGCCGCGCTCCCCCCCCCCACCCCCACCCCCGACTTCATGTTGGGAGTGCTATCCTCTACATCTTGATCCTGTCATCCTATCATGAGCACGCATATCCGGCGCTGCCCCTTCACAGCCATCAGCCATGTGCTGCCATAACCGTCCTTCCACCAGCAGAACGGGAAAGGAGATGGAAATCAAGTGAGCCTGGCCTTCTCCCACATTGGTGCTCCCCGGCGGCCTATCCCTTGTCTGGCTGGCAAGCCTGTCTCTGGCTAAGTCTGGGGCCCCAAGAGGGAGAACTCACAGGTCACAGGGGCCTTCTCCTTCTCCTCTTCCTCATTGTCTTCCTCCTCCTGCCTGGGCAACTTCTTGAATTCAGAAAGGTCCATCTGCAGCAGCTGGGAAACTGCCTCATGGGCTAGAGATGAGGCAAGTGGTGGCGGAGCGTTCCTGGGATGGGAACAAGAAATGAGCTGGAGACGGCTTCTCGGCAGAAGCCAATGCCCCAGTGCCTGTCCAAACCCTCTAGAGCAGCGGTTCTCAACCTGTGGGTCGCGACCCCTTTGGGGGTCGAACGACCCTTTCACAGGGGTCGCCAGGTACTCGTATGTGGGCGTATCTGCATGTGGGCCTGGAGACGGATAGAGGAGCGGTGTCTCGATTCCTAAGACCATCGAAAATCTGTGTTTTCCGATGGTCTTAGGCAACCCCTGTGAAAGGTTGAGAACCGCTGCTCCAGAGGGAGACCTCGGGCCCCCTCCACCCAGGGAGGCCCTTTAGGAGGTAGCGATAATTACTTACACTCCAACATGGGGTCTCGATGAGACCTCTGGTCCATGGGGAGCTGGATGGATGTCCATTTACTAGGGCCTGCACTACACCAGACGAGTGCTAGGGCTGGTGGGGAGGGGGTGTCACAGATGCGTGAGCTGTGTACACTGCCTTGGTGGCCAGGCCAAATAAACTGCCTAACGTCCAGCCAGATGACAGCATTTGGTCACCAATACTGGCTGGGGACCCCTGGGGGTTGGGGAGTCTTATGGGTTGATTGTGTCCCCCCACATTCATATGTTGAAGTTCTAACCCCCACTGCCTCAGAATGTGACCTTATTTGGAAATAGAGTGGTTACAGATGTAATTAGTTAAGAATAGGTCACTCTGGAGTAGGGTGATCCCCTAATCCAGTAACACTGGTGTCCTTATCAAAAGGGGAAACTCAGACACAGACACATGCAGGGAGAACAGTGATGAAGGATGAGGGCAGAGACTGGAATGATGAGCCTACAAGCCAAGGGCGGCCAACAACCACCAGTGGGAACCAGCCCTGCTGACACCTTGATCTTGGACTTCCAGCCTCCAGAACCCTCGGACAATACATTTGTGTTGTTTAAGGCACCCAGTCTGAGGTCCTTCATCATAGCCACCCCAAGAAACAAATCTAGGGAGCGTGGTCCCCTGGGTTGCGTCTGAAAGGTTGGGCTGTGCACGGCCATGGGGTTCCCTGCCCATCAGGGCAGTTGGTACAAGGGAACGCTGGAAGGAGGGGGGCAGGTGTCAGGGCAATGGGGAGCCATGGCCTTGGTGTGTTTTGAAGAGGGATGTGACATGATGGGATTGGTCTCTTTGGCCTTGCTATGGAGGATGGATTGAAGAGTAAATGCTGCAGGGAGGCCCAGGCCTGAGCAGAACACGGCCTGGTGGTGGACAAGAGGGGACAGAGCAGGTGCTGGGCAGGAGATCGGATGGGTTCCATGTCTACAGCGAGTCTCAGGTTCTGCTGAGGTCTAGAGGTCTGGGGCTGGTGGGCATGTGGTCTGGACTGAAGATGGGGCCTTGGAATGAATGGGGGTGGGGGCTGTAGCTCAAAGATGCTCGCCCGGGCAGAGAGTAGCCTGTGGGGCTGGGAGCAGCTGCAAAAGTGGGATGACTCTAGAGACAGCCGGGGAGGAACGATTCCAGGGAGCGAGACTTGGCTGAGTGCTTTGAAGGCCACAGATACGCAGAACAGAGCTGGGGGTCAGCGTGGACAGATGTGGGAAAGCAAATGGAGGGAAGAAACAGGAGCTTCTAGGAAGTCCTGGGGATAGAGAGTCTGAGGCCAACAGAGGAGGACTGAGTGAATATCTGAGTGAATATCCGAAAGGGCCACACATGCACTTTTCCATGGGCGCCCAGGCCTGCCTGCCCGGCTCAGGGGCTGGCTCCCACACCACGTCCCTGAGAAGCTCTCCCTGGCTCCCCCAGCAGTAGGGGTCAGTCCTTCCCCCACCCCCGCTGCCCCTTCAGCCTCTAGGATGCATCCTGACCCCAGAATTTGCCTCCCCACCAGTGGGAGCCCCTCGCAGGCCAGAGGACATGCATTCACCCCCATGTGCCTTTCACTGAGGGTGGGGCCAAGGCCCAGGGCAGGTGGCCAGTAATTCTCTGCTGGACTCACACACTTAGCTTCACCCTGAGGGCAAGGACCTCCCAAAAGCCCGGAGGACGGGTCATGTCCCTTTGGGGCTGGACATTTGTGGTGTCTATAGATGATCCTAGGGATATACGGGGATGAATGAGAGGGTGACTCAGCAAAGAAACCTCTGGGGAACTGTCTTTGAAAAACAACCAGCCAAGACATGAGAAATGAGTTCCTCTGCCATTTGGGGATTTCCTGCCATTCGCTGGGTTTCCCTTTTTCACAGGAGAGAGAGAGAAGGGGTATCTGTTCTCCTTGCTCCTGGTGAGGTCGAGCTTTGTGGCTTCCTGCAGGCCCTCTGAAGCCCCGCCACTGAGGCCACTAAGGGCAGAGAAGCAGCTTCCGGCAGTGGGGACCCACACAATGCCTGGCTGTGGGCCACAGGCTTGCTTTCTGGCTGCCCCTCCCACCTCATCCAGGGGTCCCGCCCAATACACCCACAAGGCACTCAGGCCCTTTATCACTGGGGCTTCTAATGTGGCCAGAAGATGCTGCGGTAAGTGGGATAAGATGAGTGTGCATGACCCAGGGAGCCGAGAAACCCTCTAGTCCCGCCCACCTTGGGGGTTTTCATGGAGTTTCCAGTTTAGCAGCAAAGATGAAAACCCACGTAAATAATACAGTATAAGGTGTGCACTGCTCGGAGACCTGAGATGTGACATGGAACTGCTAACAAGGGGAAAGACAAGACATAAATCATCACACCCTTGAACTCAGTGATGTGACTTCCAGTCTCGTAAAAGATACATACCATTATGATCTGAAAAATCTCCGTGGACCACCATGCTCGGGCCCCTTACACCCAAGAGCCCTCAAGCTCCAGCTCCAGAGACAGGAGCCCACCCAGTCGGAAGGTGTGCGAGTGGGGTACTCCTGATAGTCAAATGCAGTGCAGAATATCTGAGTGAATATCCGACTCTACCTAGGAAAGAACTACTAGAAAAGGATGAAAGTAACTGAAAGTAAACCCAGTAAGATGGCTGAAAAATGTAAGACTTTAAAATAACTCCATTTTAAGATGCTTTAAGGTGGAGTCACAGCGGGGGCCTAAAGTGGCTAGGGGGGCTCTGCAGAGGCCTGTGCCACCCCCTCCTGGTCTCTCCTGCCACTAATGATCTCAGGCCTGTTTGTGTTGTCCTGCTAATTGACGAGTGCCCATTTAACACCTGAGCCCAGGGCCTGCAGGCCTCCTCCCACCCTCCCACCCTCTCAGACTCATCTGCTGCCAGGGCCTCAGAGTCCTGCTCCACCTCAAACAAGTCCTGCTCTTCCCTACATTTAGTTTGAGTCACCTGCCCTCCCTCATAAAACTCACTCCCCCCAAGACCCTGTGCCCCACAATCCCTTCAACTGACCTGTGACTCCTCTAGCTCAGGCCCCACCCTGGGCAGGAGGGTGGTCACCTGCTCCTGTCCAGCCTCCCTCCTCTTCCTCATCCCCTCCCAGTTCCACTCCTGTGAAGCAAAACCAGCCCCACTATTCTGGCCCCCACCCCTCACACATCCCTTCTGTGCACCCTCTCCTCCCCCGACAGGGGTACCAGTCCTCCCGGGCCTGCCTGTCTTCCCACAGCCCATGAGCCTCCATGGCAGGCCCAGTGGCTGCTGGAAGGATAGACCGAGTGGCCCAGGGCCCTTGACTTTCCTTCTCCCCTCTGAGAGCTGCTGCTATGCCCGGCCAGCTCCGTCTCCTCCCATTTTTTGTGTTTTTGGCCCTGCGGCCGGCAGAGCTCTAAGAGTCCTCCTTGCCCTCTTCTCCCCCTCCCCCCAGCACCCATCCAGCACCCCTGATATGGCGTTGTCAGGCCCTAGGCCCACTCTGCTCTACCTGCCTCTAAAATATTCCCTCAAAGCAGAACAAGCCGGCGACCCTTTCTGCACATGTCACACCCTGAGGGATATGGTCACTGGGCGTTTCTTCCTGAGCTCTGTGGGGCCATGTGGGATGCTGGGATGGATGTGGCCCTGGAGCAGGTCCACAACCAGCAGCCTTTGTGCTCAGTGAAATAGTTTCCCACGCTACAGCTGCACAGGCAAGAGAGAGTCAGTGACTCTGCTGGGGCCTCAGGGTCCTTCCAAGCAGGCCCTCCGGGTGTGTAGGGATGGAGCTGATCGGCTGCACAGGACACACACCGAGGCCAGGGGTGTGTCCTGATTTTAGGGGTGATGCAGTAACTAGGAACTATGGGTGTGGCCCCTCAGAGAAGGATGAGGTTCACATGGATGCCGCATGGCCCTTCAGCCCACACGCCACGAGCCTCCCTATGTGTGCGTGGCTGGCAGGCACACGACTTTCTATCTCCCTCAAAATCTGCTAAGCTGATTGTGCCCCCTCTCTGCGTCTCAGCTTCTTCGCCTGTGAAATAGGGAAAGCACCACCAACTCTTGGGTCATGGTGGCTGGGGGGTGTGGTGGGCAGCATGGCTTGCATGCTGGGCATATGGCCAGGCCCTGCCCTGCCCCAATATTGAGGTCTTGGCCAGTCTCCTAACCCACCTGGCCTCTGCCTCCCCGTCTGTAAAACTGGACAGCAACAGAACCCACTGCTTAGCACCTCTTATGGGTTGAATTGTGTTCCCTAGAAAGATATGTTGTAATCCTAACCTGCAGTGGCTCAGGATGTGGCCTTGTTTGGAATGAGGGTCTTTGCAGGTATAAGATGAAGTCATATAGGAGGAGGGTGGGCCCCGTATCCGATAGGACTGGCATCCTTACAAGAAGAGAAGAGATACAGGCAGGAGAGATGCCATGTGAAGACAGATAATGGGAGGACGCCATGTGACAACAATTGGAGTGGTGCGTCTCTAGGCCAATGCACACTAAGGACTGCTAATGATACCAGAAGCTAAGAGAAGGGCCTGCAACAGATTCTCCATGACAACCTTTGTTGGAGAGCATGGCCCTGCTTACACATTGATCTCTGACTTCCAGCCCCAGAGCTGAGACAATACATTTCTGTTGCTCTAAGCCACCAGCCTGTGGTGCTTTGTTACAGCCACCCTGTCATGGGAATTCACTTAGGGAACATAATCGGCACAGGGCTAGACATGTAGGATAAATGCCAGGGTCAAGGGTCAAGGTCAGCACATGGCACATAGCATGCGCCATGCTTGTGTCCCGTGCTGTCCCCTTCCAGTGGGTGCACAGCCTACCTGCTGTTCAGGAAGCCCACTGCCAGCTCGGCCAGCTCGCCCTCTACCTCCTCCTGGCTCAGCACTGTTCCTGGGGTCTTCCATGGCAAAGGGCTCTCCGGGCTCAGCGGGGCTGGAAAGTCATGGAGGAATGCGTCCAAGAAGCCAGGGGCCTCCTCTGCCATCTGGTTGCTCTGCTGTGAGGCTCCAGAGGCCATGCCCAGAGCATCCCGGGGCAGGGCCTGCTGCTGGGGTTCCAGTCAGGCTTTACTCTGGGGAGAGATGTGAGAATCAGCAAAAACACAAGGCGCTCAGTGCCCAGCTCTGGGGTCACTGCCCTGCTCTGGGGTCACAGTGCCCTTGCCCTGCAGTGCTGAGTCCCCGGCACCTGTTCTCTCCTGCACCTTCAACCACCGCATGGCAGGGGCTGCACCAAGCCTAGGGCTCACGGCAGAAGGGCAGGACTGCCTGGCCTAACACACAATTCAGGAGGCCCAAGTAATCAGGAGGGGCAACCCTGGTGTCCTAATGCAGGTCTGAAAGGAGACAAAGGGGAGCCTAGACAAGTGGCTTCAGGGGACAGAGCCAGGAGCAGCGGTTGCATGGATGTCTTAAAGGAGGAGGAAGGCGTATTCCTGGCAGAGATGGCCAGAGTGGCCAGCGGTGGGCAGAAGAGGGAACCAGGACCAGGCCACTGAGGTAGATGAATGTGGCAGGTGAAGGGGTTCAACCTGACCTGGGACCTTGGCAGCCAGGAGGTGAGGAAGTGATACCACTTCCTCACTGTGAGCCTAGACGTGGTGCCCAGAGGGGAGAAGAAACACCTATTGGGGGAAAGAGGAGGGTCTGGACGGGACAGCGGCAAGGCTCACATGCAGGACAGGGCTGGCCCTGGGTTGTTTCAGAGACAGACTAGAGGAGGAGCAGGAAGGGCTCCCTAGAGGCTGTGGGGCATCTGAGTGTGGGCAGGGGGGAAGCAGAGGGTTAACCCAGGATAGTCAGGGGCATTCGGAATGTGGTCAAGCCTATTAAGTCCTCTCTGACAGGAGGAGTCCAGAGCCTCCTAAGGCCCAGCTGGAGGACAGGCACTGTGGACGGCACAGGTCACTGACCTTACTGCCCCAGGCATAGCTCCAGACTTGAGGGCTCGTCCTCCCCGCAACCGTAGGAAGGCAGAGTGCTTACTAACTGCCAGGCCCTGTGTATTACCCAAAACACCCCTGGGAGCCAAGATGAGCCCCCATTTCACAGATGGGAACACTGAGGCTTAGAGGGGAGCAGCTCTTTGCCTGAGAATGGACAAAGGGATACAGGAAGGTTTCTGGAGCTCAAGCTTGTCATCCCCCCCCCCCACACCCCACTCCTCTCACACCTGGAAAGTGTCACTCACCCCCATCCTCCACACAAGGTGGGCCTCCAGCTCCCCTCCCCCAGCTCAGGACCCCTGATGGACTGCCAGTCCAACCTCTCCACCTCTGTTAGTATGCTGGTCAAAGCAAAGTCTGTGAGACACCCCGATGGCCCACTGGATTCCCACCTCCCACTCACAGCCTTCCAGACCTAACCGGTCCCATAATGTCTTCCCTCCATTCCCCCTTCAGGATTAGCCTCCGCGCCCCACTCTTTCCCAATCCCACTCAGGGGCTGCAGCCCAGCCGTCTCGAGGCCCCACTTTCTAACACACACACCTGGGTACGTCACCTCCCCGCCACCTGCTCAGCCCCTTCCTCTTGTTCTCTCCATAGCATCCAGGCTGGGAAACTTTCTTCAGGAACGAACCCCATAAGTTTACATCCCAGGAAAATCAACAGTGTTTCCTGATGGTAACAAATTGACTCGAGAGTCTAAACAGTACTCCAAGTTCCAGGAGGAGAACGGCCCATCCCCTTCCTGAGGCCTTCTACGTTCTGATGAGTGAATGGAGAGGGCAGGACCACAGAAGAGAATCTTCTGGAATCATCAGTCTTATCTACAGACCACATCTGCAAACTGCCAAAGGGCAGCTGTGGGCAGAGGTTTGAAGTTGGAGGCTGAAGGCAGCTCACAGCCCACTGAAGAACACAGCTGGGGGAAGGGCTGTCCTTGTCAAGAACTAACTTAGTACAAGTCTTCTGGAAGAATAAAGATGGAAAACGTAAGAAGAGATGGGGTAACGAGGAGAGGGAAGAGAATTAAATGTCTAATCAGAGAAGGATTCAGAGGGCAAAGGGCAAACAGTAGTCAATTAAAAAAGCACAAAACCGCTCTTCTTCCAAAGACAGGAATCGAGAGTTAATTTTTAAAAGTAGACACACAGAAATAATATAGAAATGGGGTCACTTGTGATGAAAGGTTACGGGAACAGACTTCATTTTATTGTTATCCTTCCATGTACTTACCATTGGAAGAGAATACAATGCAGCCCTGGGCTACAAAGGCAAACAGGTAAAAAGGTCAAGAATGTAAAATAAAGAAGGGAGACCAAGACGTGCACAGGACAGACAACTGCATTATAACCACCAGGTAAGACTGTGAGATGGAGAGATCAGGAAGGGCCAGGAGTTCCAAGGGGGAGGTGAGGGTCAGCTGGGGAGGAAGCCGGCCAGGCGGCACCAGCTCCCGAAGACACAAGAATCAAGCCAATGAAAACAACAAGGGAGTGAGAATTTCCCAGCAGGCTTGGATACTCTTGGGCAGAGAAAGAGGCCTCCTCTGCTTTCCCCTCCTCTGCATTCAAACCTCTCGGGCCTCCTGTTGCTTAGAGGAGAGAAATGTGAGTAATGCAGAGCTGTCCCAAGCAACAGTGGGTGCCCTGGGGTTGGGAAATGCTGAGTCCAGAAACACGCTCCCCAAGCACTGAAATCTTGGCCTCGTGTACATGTGTGATTAGGATCCAATGAGAGGACAGTGTACTCACCAACCTCCCCAGAGTGCACAGGAGGGCCCCAGTTTGAGAATCCTGGCTCAGAGCATAAGGCACAGAGTTCAAGGTCCCTCACATTTAACCTCATTTGCTGGTGGTGACACTGCTCAACAATTTGGAATGCAGGAGCCTCCTTCTCACCTCCCGGCCTTAGGATGCTGTTTCCTATGTCTGGGGACCCCTTGTTTCCTGTGAGCCCATTTCCCTAGGGGTTGGGGGCCCCTCCTCTCTGCACTGCAGCACTGCAGGCACTGGTCTCTGCCATGTTCCTCACCGTGCAGGGCACTGCAGTCATGTGCCCTGCGCCTACCACCCCAGGCCCAGGATCTGGCATGGGCCTGAACGTGCTGAGGACCCAGAGGGAGGGGGCAAGGCAGCACAGGTGTGACAGTGCTTGTGTGCAAGCTCTGTCTGCATCCTGTGGGCTGGCTTACATCAGGGCCTGCGCTAGTCTCCCACCTTCACTAGACACGCGGGTGGTCCAGAGCTACCCTGCCTGCTGAGGACAAACCAGGCTTGTTTCTGCATTACCTGGAGGGGGCGAGGGACGAGGAGAAGAACCAGGACATGGCTTCCATTCTCTGAAGCCCAGCTGGTTTGTGACACACAAGTAATTTCCTTCCCTGCCCTTCCTTTTTTTTTTTTTAAACAAACTCCTGACTCTGTGATGGAGCCATACGGATATGAGCAAAACAATCCTTGCCCTTAGGAGCCTGGGGCCTAGAGATAAAGGCACAAAGGCTGAGGGAGGGAGGAATTCCTAACCCAAAGGGGGACCCAGGGGCAGCCCTGGGAGTGCTGTGGCCCTGAGTTCTCACAGGACCAACTGAGAAGACAGAGTTTCAGGAGCAATGCAGTGGCCAGCAGGTAGGCAGCAGGACCAGAGAGCACAGGTGAGGCGAAGCTGAGCCTGGTGCAGGAGTGTCCCAACTGGGAATGCTGGTGAAGGGCTCAAGAGGAGACTCGTGCATGAGTCTGTGCAAATCATCAAGGACCTGGGGTGGACATGAGAGGGATACTGGGCTCCGAGGCCCCACTGCCACCTGCTTGACTAGTCTGGCTAAACGTGGCCTCCACATCCTCTCGGCTCCTGGAATGACACCCCTCTGCACAGTTCATCAGGTTCATGCCTAGCTCCTAACTGTGATGGAAACCCCATCCATTCTGTATCAGTCACCAAACCCAAATGTGGCCTCTCTCACGGGCCCTGTCTTTCATTTCTGTGCCCACTGCCCTGGCACAGCCCCTTACCTCCATGCTCCTGTGCATTGCTGGTGGCATTCTGTTTTGCCCTGAGACCTCTCTGATTCAAGCTCTGCTGAAATCATCACACCTTTGGGGTCCAGCCCTCTGTCTTCCATGGCTCTAGGCACTTTTGCTGGCACCTGACTTGTAAAAAATCCATTTTTTTCTCCACTTAAAATATTTATTTTCCTCTAGTTTACTAGTTTTGACTCATAAGCTCAACTAACGCATATTTGTACAACTGCATTTGTCTCAGTCTGGACAAAATGCTTGTTGAGTCTTGCTTACTTCAGGATCCGAGTAAAGAAAAAAAATAGCAATCCTTAGAAAAGGAAACTGTATCATTATTACAAAATGCATTCGCTGTTAAAATTTTTTTCTACAAATAGAGAATCTTATTTCTTTATTCATTAATAAGCACTGGGAAGTTTGTAAATCCTTCCAGATCTCTTTCTACATACATATTTTTTTTTAATTTATGGTAAAATATACATAAGCTACAATTTACCATTCTACCCATTTTTAAGTGTATTGTTCCATAGCATTAAACACAGTCACGTTGTTGTGGAACCACCACTTTTTACAGGCTGACTTTCTCACTAGATTACAAGTTCCCCGAGGTCAGGGAGCCCACCCCTGTCCTCTCAGGCATATGGCCTTTGTGTATGGCAACTGGCAAGTGTAATGGCAGAGTGAAGTGCCAGCTTCCTTCCACCACCATCAGTGGGTGGTGTGGGCTGAGATGTGCAGCCTGAGGCCTGGAACCTTCAAAGAGGAAGCAAAGACACTGTGGAGCATGATGGGCAGCAGAGAAAGGTTTTTAAAGATGGGGTTGGCTTTGGGAGCTATCTCAAAGGAATTCTACAAATGAATTTGTGTGGAGGTTTACAGCTTTCAAAGTAGTATTCCTTTTGTCTACCTCTCACAACTATGCAAAGAAGTACAAGCTACTAGTTACACAGTAGATAAAGAAATAAGCTCAGGGACAGTAAACAACTTGCCTAAGGTCACAAAGATAGGAAAGGGCAAAGCCGGCCTCAGATCCAGAAGGGGTCTTCAGATGCTTTTATCAGTTCCAACTTGATTGCAGAAGGAAAAGAATGAAATCTGACAATAGGCCGGATATGAGCACAAAGACCAGAAGTGAGCTGGAGATGACCTCAGAGTGCAGGCCTCACAGACTGTCTCCCATGGTGGGAGCGCAGCTTGGCCCACAGAACTTGCCCCAGGGGACGCCATGAGGATATGTGTCATTCAGGACATGTGTCCAGCTAGGTGGAAGGCTTCAAGGGAGGAGTCCATCACCATTCATTAGGCCCTTGCCCCAGGGGATGCCATGAGGATATGTGTCACTCAGGACATGTGTCCAGCTGGGTGGAAGGCTTCAAGGGAGGAGTCCATCACCATTCATTAGGCCCCACGATGTGCTAGGCCCTGCATTAAAATCCCTACAATCAGGTGCCATTTCTCCCTATTACACAGAGAGGTTAAGGGGTTTGCTTGAGGTCACACAGCTGCAGTGGTGGAGCCCATGGCCTCCTTGCCTGAGGTACTATCACATGTCCCGCTAAAGCTGCTGCAGCCCAAGCACTTGCTTTAACGAAAACATTCACCTTAAATATATTTGGGGAAGGGCCAAGGGTTGGAGCAGGCCAGGGGTGAGGGCATTCCGGCAGAGATGCAGTCCTGCAAAAGTGCAGGGGCTGGTGGGGTAAGGGTCAGGGCAGTTGGCCGAGCCAGATGCTTCAGACCCCGAGCAAATGGGGCGCGTCACCACTCAGTACCCCATTCTGCTTCAGGGCCCTAAGTTCCCACCTGGCCTTGGCCGGCCACACCCCCGCTGGGCCAAAACCCCCCTACCCCAGTTTTGTACCCTTGGCTTCCTAGCCCCCCAATTCCCCGCCTCAGGTTCCTCAGGACCCCAGCTGATCCCTTGGCTATTCAGCCTCCCCATCTGACCCGGAACCCCTTGAATCTCCCCATCTTGGCCTCCCTGTCACCGCAGCCCCCATATTCCGCCTCCTCGGGATCCTCAGCGCCCCGTTTTGCCCCTGCACACCTCGGGCCCTCACCTGAGCCCCACCCCGGAGCCGACAGCCCCCCGGTCCTGCGCCCCGGGCTTCCTCACCCGCAGGTCCCCGTGGGCCTTACCTGACACTCCGCCACTCGGCGACCCTGGAGCGGCTCCCAGTCGACCCCGCCCACTTCCCGTCCCCAGCCGCGGCGGGAGGCGCGCAGGCGCAGTCGGACCCCGGGCGGGCGAGGCCGGGCCTCTGCTGCCCCCTGGCGGCCTCAGGACCCGTGACTGTGGCCCTTTCATTTCTAGTGGAGAATAGCTGCGCTCCGCCTGGAGGGTCGCGGTGCACACGCGGCCCTCGTCCTGGGTTGTGGAGCTGCTCACTGGCGACTTGCTTCACTTCTCAGCTTTGGGTGGGTAGGTAGTTGAGGAAACGCAATCCTTATCTTGCAGCACCCAGAAATTAAGCAATTTGTGCAGTCAACAGCCATTTAGTGGCAGAACAGGGATACACACCCAGACTGTCCACCATCCATCAGGCAAGGAGGCACAGAGCCTGAACCACCATACTTTTAGGATCAGTTTCCGATTGCTGCTTTAATTACCACAGACTTACACAATTCATTAGCAGTTCTGAGTCGCAAGGTCTCAATGGGCTAAGTTCAAGGCGTCAGCAGATGTGTTCCTTTATGGGGGCTGTAGCGGGAATCTGTTTCCTTGCCTTTTCCAACTTCTAAAGACTGCCCCACTCCTTGCTTATGGCTCCTTCCATTTTAAAAGCCAGGAATGTAAAGACCCATGTGATGACATTGAGCCACCCAGATAATCTGGGATAATCTCCATATTTTAAAGTCAGATGATGAGCAATCTTAATTCCATCCTGAGTCCCCTTTGTCACACACGTAGTATAATGTTGGCACAATGCACAGGAGGATGTGGACATCTTTGGAAGCTGTTTTTCTGTCACCATAGAGGACCACAAACATGTTTTCTTTCAATGCCAGAAGAAATAAATGAACTTTTAAGTCAAAGAAAATGTTTTAATATATAATATTTTTAGGATACTTATCTTTGCATCAATGCGTTATAATGTATAATTTAAAATTTTATTTTATGGAGGAAGGGCTCTCCAAAGTTCTGTGGCCCTCTCCTCCTGACCTTCAGGTCCATACACCAGCGGCCTGTGTCCCTCCTTCCCAGAAATTAAGGTCTCTGAGGCGCTTCTCTAACAGGAGGGTTTTAGAACCTGGAGGAAAACAAGCGGTTGGCTGATCTGAAAGGAAACCATCTGGGGTGGGGATGGGTCTAGAAGGCAGGGGCTGTCTAGGCAGAGAAACAAAGTGGACAGGGTGCTGGCTCATCTCATTCTACTCACGCCTTCTTAGGTCCTGTAATTCCTTGTCAGTGTGGTTACCCTGAGCGAGGCCTGAGGCTACTTCTTATAATCTGTGACTTTGAACATGTTCTTAATAAGCTCCCCCAAGCCTCAGTCTGCCTACCAGAAAAATGGGGACAATAGCAACCAACTTATCTCATAGGGCTATTGTCAGAACCTGCATCAGTGTTTCTCAAAGTGTGACTGGGGCCCCCTGCATCAAAATGACTGTGGGGTGAAGTTTGAGAACCACAGCGCAGGTAAGGTGGTACATGGGACAGGACCTCCTACACTGCAAAATGTGGCACCCACGGAAGTTGATATACCTATAGACCTCCTCAGCCAGAGCCCACATTTTTTGGAGTACTGATTCCATTCAACGTTGGTAGCTTGGAGATGATGGCACAGTGGAGCACTTCCACTTGGCCAGGAGTTGCCCCTTATGGGTGCTGGGCCAAGGACGTGCCTGTGAGATTACTCGTGCCCTGTGGCTTGTCAGCCCCTCCCTGTCTGCATTCTATCACGCCTCAGCTCCTGGCTCTTGGCTTTTACTCTTGTGAATGGAATCTCTCAATGTCACCCACCCCACCCAGCCTGGGACTCTGCTTCTCTCACAGGGCTGTGCCCCTGGCTAGGTAGAGGAGTGCCAGGGCCTCCCAAAGAGCTCAGCCTGGCTTTTCCTCCTGTCTCTGCCTCCTCTGACTGAACTCTCTCCTGGTCACCAAATGTCTTCTGTTCTGGAATTCCACCCTGAGCCCTCTGCTCTCCTTACCACCGGCAGGTGGTTAAAACACCTTGTTCCTCTGGCTCTTCCTCTCCCCGTGCCTTCACACATTGCCTCACATATATGAACTCATAGTAGAGATGGGATCATATTGGTCTTGGGCTTTCAAACCATCATCAGTGCTATGACCTTGGGAAGGAAGTGTAAACCCTCACCATGACTTTCCAGGCCACTTGCAATGGGGCATCCATGTGGCCTCCTGTCTACAGCAGTGCTGCCTTCTAAAGGGGGCTCTGGGATCTCCTTTGGCCATTGGTGTCTTCAGATCTTCAAAAGCCTGACCCACGGAGGGGAGAAGTGGGTTTGTATCTGCAGGTCTGTAGTGCCTTCTGTCCAGCAGTCCTAGAGAGGGCTGCTACACTTACCTGTGCAAACATACCTGGTGTACCTGGTGTCAACATGTGCCAGGGTTTCAAGGTGACAGGGATGGGGTTTGTCAAGGACAACAGCCTGTGTCTAGCCAATTCAGCTAGACAATCAGGCCCTGCTGCTGTGAGTCATTTGCAAAGATGGGAGGCCTGGTCTGCAGGGGTTCTGCCCTGTGCGCTCAGAGCAGGCCAACTTGTAGCCACTGACCTCCCCTGCCACAAGGGCAGAAGGTGCAGTTCCAAGGAGCATAGTAGGCAGTACTGGCCTAAAGTTCCTTGCTCCTGCAGCCATGTTGCAAGTAACAGTGGGGTTTGGACGCTGTTGGATGGATGAGGTAAAGGGACCCAGAAGGCAGAGTCCAGCTTTGAAAGCCAAGGGCCTCAAAGGAGGTTCATCAACAAAGGACAATTGCAGAGGAAAAGAAATGAACCCTTTATTAGTCCTGCTTGAGGCTGAAACCACAGTGCAGAATCCTGGTAATGAATGGGTGGTCTGGGTTTGAGGCTGAAGGTAATCTCTGCCTTTTAAGCCCAAACTGAGCCTCTACCCTGGCTGCCTCACTGGAGGAGTCCTAAAACACAAGGAGAGAAGGCCGTGTCTGCTCAATGCGTGATAAGGCCACAGTGGGTGGCCCTGTGCCAAGGACCCTACCTTCTAGCAGATGTGACTGTCAGTGCCAGAGAATCTGACCAGAGCAGGGAGGGGAAAAGGAGCACAAACCTGCTAAGAATGTCCCCTCCTCTGAGACACCTTCCCAGCAGGTGCAGTACAGCTTCCAAGGGAGCCTGTCTTCAGCAGCAGCCTTTCAAAAGCTTTCATAGTAGTTTCCCAAACTGTGCTCCAAAGAGCACCAGGTTGGCTCGTTGGGGCCTCCAGGAAGAGGGAGCCTGGTGGGTGTAGCGCCTGTGTGGGATACCGGGTGAAGCCACGGGTTTATTTACGTAAACTCTTGTCAGAGCCTTATATGTTCTAGTGTGAATTGTGAATCTACTGCCAAGATAGGGGCACAACATTTCTGATCTGCTCAAGTGTTCCACTGAGCAGCCTGGAAAGCTATTTTACCGAGCTCTATTACCACATGGCCAGGGGCGGAGTTTCCAAAGCTCAGGGAACTTGTGGTTGTCTAATGGGGGTGCTCCTCCTCCGGGCTGGAGCCAGGAACTCGGGATGGACAGCGGGTGGGCATGCAGCTCACAGCTGGCACTTAGCCACCACAGGGTGCTGTGGCTTATGGGCTATTTTCTAAACCTGGCATGTGAACGGCTTACCATGGCACCCCGCCTAGCTCTCCCCTGTAAGTTACTGGCTCCATCTGTCTGAGACAATAAGGGCTTGCTTGAGAACAAGAATCGGGACCAAGCCCCAGGATTTCAGGGTTGCCTGAGTCACCACACGTAGACCTCCTCAGAGCTGCTAAGCAGGGAGCACGGGGTCTGAGCCTGAGCAGTGGGGCTGCAGACAGCCAGGTCCAGAGAGCACTTCTCCCAGCCCCACCTACTCCACCAGGCTTCCCTCCTGCGACACCTGCCTGGCTGTCAGTGCTCTCCTTCCTGACTGGCATCAGGGACACTTCCTACTGTGCACTCAGCTACTGTTCCCACGCTTAGTGGCTTCCCTGCAGGCACTACTGGGGTGTGGGCAGAATGAAGGGAGGGGCGATAGGAGATGGGTCGGGAGGACACAGTAACCTTCCAATACCAGCAAAAGGTCCCCAGATACTTCCTCTGGAGAAGACAAAATGTGTTTTAATGATTTCCATAGCCCAAAGGACAGCCTCCTGGAGCCTGGGCGAGGATGGCGGGGTTGTCATACAAAGTAGGCAGCCAGGGCTGACATCTTGTCCTTCGGCCGCCTGGCACTGGGCTTTCCTGCAGGCCGCCGGCCCCGGGCCCGCCCCCGGCCCTGCCTCCTCCCTGGCCCGCCTCGGTGCATGGGGTGACAGGAGGCCGCGTGCTTTAGCTCCACCAGCTCCTGGAAGACGGGGTCACAGAAGATGCAGCCAGTGTGCTGCGTCTCGTCGCCTGGGAGTGGGGTCTTGGCCTTGTTGAAGTCCACATCGAGCAGGGCAGCCTCACAGGAGCTGCAAGTCTCAGGGGACACCCGCACACGGTGGGCGTTCTCGAAGCAGTGCGCCACCACATTGCACTTGTTACAGGCCATCTTCCACTTGGGCCCCGAGGTAGGGTCCAGCACCAGCACCCCACTCTCACACTCCACACACTGGCCGATGCCCAGCATGCTCAGGGAATGCTGGCAGGTGGGGTGCGTGCACTCGTTGCAGCCCATGCCTGGTGGGAAGAGGGTAGCCCGTGAGGCACAACTGCCCTGCCTGCCCAGTGCTGCAGCCCCCACCCCACCCCCGGGGCCTCTCTCAGTTTTTCATAATCAAGGGTCCCTTGTCCCAGCAGAAAGTGCTCCTCTCGGCCTTATGCACATCAGCCCTTGGCTCTGGAGCCCCCCATTCTCTGTTCATCTGAAACCTCCTCACTCTTTAATGTTTCCCCTCCCTGAGCTCATATCATTTCCAGAAGGCCTTCTTGGCGGCCTCCAGCCAAGTCCGTCTACCCTTCGCTTTGCTTCCAGTTTGTTACAAGCGGCTCTAAGTGGCCCTCATTCCAGTGGGCCACACGGAGCAGCCCTGGTTGTTGCTGGAAGGCAGGGATGGGCCTCCGTGCCCCTGGCAGCCCAAATGCAGTCTGTGCCTGCCCCAGGGGAGAGGCCTCAGTCAGAGCCCCCCAGGCACCCTGAGAATGTGGGTGGATGCCTCATTCTTGCTGCATCTCATTTCTGTTTGTACTATGGGGTAATGACACCCCAGGGGCTGTGTGGGGTATAAAGAAGACAGCACAGCCGAAGAGGAGCCCTCTGGGCCTTGGGCCCCCTTCAGACTCTTGGCTCAGTCTCTCAGCCCCACCTGGACACACTCACCTTTCTCTAATAACAAGCACAAGGATGGAGAATTGTGGTGGGCACTGATCGAGGGCACAGGCCACCTGCTGCATCCTCTCACTCACCCCAGCCTAGGAGGGGCGCAGCACGCCTACTGCCCAGATTCCGAGTGACCTGACTATAGTCACCTGCTCAATGATGACTGGACGGAGAGTAGCAGGTAGGCCAGCTGACACCTGAACAGTGCCCATGTACACCCTAGTCTCCTATCTTAGCACCAGTAGCATGGGAAGGGCCAGGGGAGAGATCCCCTCAGAGTCCACTGTGGCTTCAGGGAGGGGCTGGTATTGCATAGAGGTCACAGATACCCAAGGGGAAGAGGGCAGCTCAGCTTGGGAGGCAGCAGCTGAAGCCCAGGGACGAGGTGCTTACCTTTCTTCATGTCCCGGAATGGTGGGTGGTTATAGCAATAGGGGCACAGTGGGTAGCTCTTGCCTCGAGAGCCCGATGACCACAGGACCAGCTCAAAGTCGTCCAGCGGGCACCGGAGCTCCTTGTAGAGCTTGATGGTGCCATTCTGGGGGAGGGTGTAGGTCTCATCACAGTGGGAGCAGTGCAGGCGGCTTGGCTTGGCCTGCAGCAATGCCAAGGGAGATGCACAGGGTTGCTGGGGCCACCGGACTCTCCTGCCCACCCTCATCCTCCTCATAATACAGACTATGTAACATGTACTACAAAACATGTACTATGTAATATACAAGTCCTACGAAATACATATGTAACATGTAATACATAATGCATACTATACATGAGTGTACAGAATACAGAATACGTACTACATAATGTGTAATATGTTATGCATCATATTTAATACATGTATAGAATATGTAACATGTAATACATAATATGTAATACGTTGCCAGGCAAGGACCTTTCAGTCGAGAATCCCGGCCATGAGTCTTAGGACACTTGCTCCACACATGAAGAAAGGCTGTTCTAAAATCCTGGCATGTGTGTTAACACCCATGATAGCAAGGATCGTGTTGTTAGGAAAAACGGACAATATGTGTTTAAGGAGCCTAACAGCTTATGCGTTGCTGGGGTCATGGGGACACTAGGTATTTGCTGACAAGGCTGCTTTAGGCTTCTCATACTTATGTGACAGCTTAAACAAAGAATGTATTTCTGTATGACTAAGGATAAGGCAGAAGCCTATAAAGGTGACATGACTTGCCTGAGTCTGTGCACAAGGGCGCTGCAGACCAGGTCACAGCCCCTCCCCCTCCACCTACCTGGATGTACTTCATGAACCGGTGGCACTTCCCACAGCGGGAGAGGGGCTTGCCTGTGGCTGCCAGAGGTGAAAAGGACACCTCCATCAACTCATCCATGCCTGAAAGCAAGGGGTGCAGGACAGTCATATCCTCCTACCCTGCACAGCCCACCTCCCTAACAAGTGGATGGTGTATCCGGCAGGGCTGGAGAGGTGGCTACCATAGGAGCAGAGGACCTGTGAGTGAATACATCCCCCGCCCTGAGGGTGGTGGGGCTTCCAAGTCAGTCATGGGACCGGCAGAGCTGCAGGGTGTGGTGTTAATACACTGGCTCTTTAATCCTAACAATGGCCCAGTGGTGACCCATCATTGCCCCATCTTCCCAGTGGAGGCCTGGAGCTCAGATCTGGAGGCTGGTCTCACATGGTGATGTTTGGCACCCTGAGTGGTAGTGGCCCTGACCTAGAGGCAGGGTAGAGGCAGACCTTACCAGCGATGGAGTCAACAAAGTAGTGGAACTTCCTCTTGAAGACGTCCAGGGTGTGGCCCAGGACCTGGCGGTAGTCGGCCTTGCCCTGGGCAATCAGGTTCAACTGCTTCTCCACGGCACTGCGGATGGTGGGGAGCACTAGCTCTGCGTCTGCAGGTGAGGGGGATGCTGCTGTGAGCACTCATACCTGAGGGGCCATGGTTGCCATGGCAGCCCCAGTCAAAGCTGGAAGGCACCAGGCTGGCTCCTACATCCCCAGGCCTTTCCTGACCTTCCACCCGGAAATCCTGTGTGGAGTTGCCAGGAACATGTCTCTAGGGCTGAATCACAGATGTGCTCCTGGCAGCCCTCCTGCCATGTCTATGCTCCTCGGGACCTCGAGGGGACAGAGCCAATAGCACCATAGCAAGGACCCAGGCCAGGAGCTGGTCTGTGGGGAAGAGCCCTCACCTCCTCTTTCTAATCCTTTGCACTTGTCTGTTCATGACCCACCTGGCCAACCCTCTGCTGGGACCGGTCATGGGTTTGCCGGTGCAGCAACTTTATAGTGGGAGCTAGATGCTCACTGCAGGGCCCGTTGGAGGTGACAGAGCCAGGGAGCACTGGCCAGTTGGACTCACCGATCTTGTAGTAGCCGTGCACCAGGACAATGCCAAGGTTGGTGGGCTTGAGCCGGCGCCCACTCTCCACGACAACGTAGTTGCGCTGGCAGATGTTATTGATGTGCACGGGGATGCTGGCATCTGTCCCTGCAATGCACAGCAAGGCCCTGGTGTCCCTCAGCCTGCCCGACAATCTTCATCAGACTGTGGGCTCCCCTTTACCCGCACCTGTCATGGGCCCCTGGTTCTTAGCCCCTTGTTCTGTTCCCAGCCAGCACTGTGCCAGGTACACCATGTGCTGTTAATGCACACCATCTTGTAAACCCAGGGATGATACTCTCAGTGCCAGGTACTTATTCCCACTCTACAGAGACTCAGAGAGGTGAAGGAACTCTGCCTAGGTCACAGAGCTCTTTCTACCTGCCCCTCACATATGGTGTGACCTCCTTGGCCTCTTCTGTCTCCATCCTGTGGCACCCGCCCCATTCAGGAGCCAGAGCCCCAGCCCCCTGAACATGGAGGAGCTCCCTGCCAAATCGTCCTCTCTAAAACCTACTTCCTGGTGATCAGTCCCCAGAGCAGGTTCCCCATTCCAGGACACACCTTCCTACGGTACTTTAAGGTCACCTGGCACTGCCAGGTGCTGCCATTACTGTTCCTGTGCTAAGGAGCCTCCTTAGCTGGTGCTTGGAGACGAATGAGCCTGTGAGGTCCCGCGTTCACAGGATGAGGCCGGGACCAGGATGTGAGCCCTGTGGTAAGCTGAGTGGTGCTGTGCCTGCTGCTGCTTGTATCCGCCTGACCCTGTGGGGCTCAGAAGGCCTCCCAGCATGCTCCCCGCTATGTTGTCACCAATCTGAGGGGCTCTTGCCAGGCCCTTTTACATAGTACTGGGGGACCCGGTCGTCAGGGCTGCCCCCAAATGTTGTTTCATTTAGGTTACAAGAGCCCTGTTTACCGCTGCAAATTCAATTTGGTCATGGGGTCTGGGCTGCAATCTAGTGTATGGTTGTCAGAAGCCACAACTGTCCCATCAACAGGAAGGGGAGAAGATCCTAAGGGAGTCATGGCCGCACTACACAGCAGGCTGAGGACCACCACGGCAGGACCCAACACAGGCCTCCAGGCCCCTGGAAGCAGGCCCAGCTCTCCTGTAGAGGCCACTGCTGTCACCAGGACCCCAGGCACTGGTGAGCTGCTCCCTGGCAGTCACCTGTAGGACTGTCAGTGATGGAGCTAAGCCCAGGTACAGTGGCCTAGACTGTCCTATGGTCTCCAGAGCCTATCAACTGGGAGGGGGCTGGTCAGCCAGGACAGCACATCAGGGACCAAGCTGTGCCCACCAGAGCGAGCACTGCCTGGGGAGAAGGCCCCAGCAGCGAGGCTGGCCACAAGTGTGTGAGCACATAGGTCACAGCCCCTAGGCCTGGGACTGGGTGAAACCAGCTCGCCTGTGAGGTGTGTATGTCAGTGACTACACTTCTGAGCTGGCAAACTGCCCTGGGCTGCCCATTCTCACTTGGAAAGATTGTGGTTACTGTGCAGGAGCTTCTGGCCCTGGTTGGGCTCTCTGCTCCCCTCACAGGGAAGCGGTGCCTCTGAATTTGGTTTCCCTGTTGTCTGATTCCAGGACAATCCCAGGTTGGCTGTGTAGACTCAGGAGGATTCTGATCTGACTTTTGTGTTTTTCCTGTCAATGAACCATTTGGCATCCTGGGTGTCAGTGCCCACGAGGGCATATCTCAGCCTTTACATGCAAGGCCAAGTCCTGATATGTGGACTTCCTGGCAAGGTGCTGCTACTGCCACCATATCCAGCTCAGCCCAGCCACACCGTGGGCCCCAGTCATCAGGTGCTGGGCATGGAAGGGTAACCAGGTAGCTCTGGACACACTGCCCCCCATTCCCCAGTCTTGGGATAGGAACCCTCAGGCCTGGGGCCTGGGCAGGAAGGTGGGCACGCAGGTGGGCACACCCACCGATGCCGTGTTTCTCCATGAGCGTGATGAGCTCAGCCTCTGTCAGGTAGTCAGGTGGACTTGTTTGCTTCTCTAGCATCTTCACCTCGCCCACGAGGAAGGTGTCGCCCTTCTGGCAGGTGGGCAGGCTCTCCTCCAGGGGCACGCTCTGCCAGGGCATGATCTCTGTGAAGCCTGGAGAGACAGGGCGCCACCTGAGACCCTGGGCCTCCCATCCCCAGGTCCGATGGAGAACATTTCGTCCGTCTTTGAAGGTGAGGAGAGGGGAAAAGCTGGGCCCCACAGTTTTACCTGGTGAGATGACGGTCTTCCCTATGCAGGTGAAGTGCTCGGGCCCGATCCTGAAGGAAATGGTGCTCTGGAGGTACTTGCAGTCATAGCTAACCGTGGCGATGAAGTGCCTGGTGATGTACTCATAGAGCCGCCATGCCTCACTCCCTGCAGCAGACAGATGCTGGTCACTGGCTGGGGACTGGCTCTCAGGATCCCTCGGCATTCCTGCTTAAGCAGCAGGGCCACAGGACTCCCAGGCTGGCCTGCTCCGAAGCCCGAGAGAGGAAGAAAATGCACAGCAAGCAAGTCTCTTGCCCCCTGATGGTTCTATCACAGCCTCGGCCCCCACCTCCTGCCCCACTTCCAGGTGGGACTGCTCTTCAGGTGCCTGTCCTGTCCTTGTGACATGCCCCCATGGTGACATGCCCCCATCACTTCAAACTGGGACTGCACACAAATAGCTCCTGTCTCCACCTGCATGGTTCTCCCTTCCTGTGCCTCCTCCCAGCAGGCAGCCACCAGCATCACCTTGGCCAGGTAGGAAGTAGGAGGTGGGCGCCATGATTGAGCCTGTCACTCTCTGTCTCATCCTGTTCTTTCTGTCCACGGCTACCTGCCCACTCTTCTCACCCTCCTGCCTCCTGCCTAGCCTTCTCTTGCATAGGGCCTCCCGCGAGCAGCTGCCTGCACCCTGCCCTAAGTCACACCATCACACACCTGCCATCACCACTTCACTCGTGTGACATCAATGGTAAGGGAGCACAACTTTCAGGTAACCTGTGTGGCAGTTCTAGGCAGGAGGGAGTCCCCACATTGTCAAGAGGGCCTGACATCATGCAAAGGTGCCACATCATTGTAGCTTCTCGCACTTCCCTCCCAAGAAGCTTGAAGTGTGTGTGTGTGTGTGTGTGCGTGTGTGTGTGCGTGCGCGCATGTGCGTGTGTGCATGGTAGGAGGAGCACCCAATACCTAATTCAGCCTCTGTGGCAGACCTCATGGGAGTGATGGGGGGATGGTCGCCCGCATCGTGGCCTTTCCGAGGGCGGTTGATGCCTTCTGATAACAACCGCTTCACCTGAGGAAGGGAAGACAAAGCAGAGTAGGAGTCTGGGCTTGGTCGGTTCCCACCCAGAGGAAGCCGCTGACAGTCCTGGATTTGGCCAGTGTCTGAGCTGGGTCCCAAGGCCTTGGCAACAGGTGTGTGTGTGGGAGGCAGGGCCCAGCTCTGCTCACCGTGTCGGCCCAGTAGGGGTGATTGGCCTGCTGCCGCAGAGGGCCCTTCAGATCGAAGTTCTCGGGGTAGTGGGTGGTCTCGGTCCGTGGGTAGCTGATGTAGCCTTGTGTGTAGAGCCGTTCGGCAGTCTGCATGGCATGCTGTGGCCCCATGCCTGCAAAAGACTAGAGGCTCAGCTGACCCAGAAGGCCGGGGATGGCCAGGTGCCTGCCCACAGTGTGGTCACTCAGGCCCATCCAAAGGCGGATGGGGCCTCCTGCCGGGGGCGGGGGCGGGAGGAGGGCGGTAAGGGTGACTCTGAGCAGGCATGGCCTGAAGAGGAGCTGCTGGCCAGGTGCTTATGTCCACACAGACTTATCCAAGGCTGAGGTCCTCAGCCTATGAGGGAGGGACCAAGACGGATGCTCCACAGTGTCGCCCTCATGACACTGGTAGCTGTACTGACTAAATGTGGCCTTCAGAGTGCCTGCCTCTCATCCTCTGGCACGCAGCCATAACCATGCCTCAGGGTCTGCTGACGTCCCACGGTGACAGCAGAGTTAGCACATGCTGTCTGTTCTGAGCCGCCTAAGTGTTTCTGTCCTCACAGCACTCTAGGGCCACTGAGGGAGGACTCGTCCTCCTGCTTCTCCTTGATCAGCAGAGCCTGGCACTCGGCTACCAGTCACTCAATGTCACTGTTATCCTCCAAGGATCCCTGGAGGTGATGCTCCGAGAGGACATTGCCCATGATTTCCTGAGGCCACCAAGCGGCCACGCCACCAATGTCTGGAAGCCAATAGCTGTCAGAGTTTGCCAACTTTATAGCCTAACCCCCTTCTTGCTACTCTGGAAACAGGCCCAGAGAGGCTACGTCACACCCGTCCTGGGCAGGAGAGATGAGTCTTGAGTCCTCCCCTGCACCAGGGAAGCTGCCCTAGGATGCTAACGTCAGGCTGTCCCTCCTGGGCAGGGGCCAAGCATTTTCACTGCTATTGTTAGGAGGCGCTGTTTCAGTCACTTAATCCTTACAACAACCCGGAGAGATGGGTACTGTGATCACCCTCTTTTCTCATGAGGAAACCAAGGCTCTAAGACAAGGAAGTGGCTGCACTGGGATCTGAACCAGAGTTTGGTTCTGGAGTTGAACACCATAGTTTAATGCCTCTGAGGGGACTCCACTAAGCCAGGGACGTGTGAGGACCTGCCTTGCAGGTGGGCCCTGCCGCCGGCCTTCCGCGTGTTCAGTCCTGGCAGGAGCCGCTCAGACCTTTAGTAATATGAAAGGGTCTGCATGTTTCCCACATAAATTCAAAGCTGCTGAGTAGTAACCAACAATCCTATGAAATGGAATCCTCTCTACTGTTTGTTTTTACTTGTTTCCACTCTGGAATTTAAGAGAAATAAAATCTGCATGAGGCTCAGATTCCCTCTAAGCCTCGGGTAACACTGCATGGAGGGGAGGTGCATGGTACAGATGAGCACAGAGAAGAGGTGCAGGCACAGAAAGGGGGTGCTGGCACAGGTGAGCATGGAGGGTGCTGGGAAAGGTGAGCACGGGGTTGGGGGAGGGTGCTGGCAGAGGTGGACATGGAAGGGAGGTGCACAGCACAGGTGAGCATGGAGGGAAAATACCGGAAGAGGTATGAACATTGGCACTGCCCTGCACCCCTGGGTGCTACGCTGCGGCTGAATGGGGTTGCTGCATGCCTGCCCGAAGGAGTCTTTTGGGGGCTTTAGAGAAATGCCCCTCATACCCAGAGAAGAGCTGGCCACACGCAGCATCTCCACGGTGTTCAGGGCCAGGGGCCTCTGCTTGGCCTTCTCTTTCCTGCTTGTGGCCTCCACCTAGACGACAGAACAGATTCAGTGGTTTTGGGGGAGGGGCAGGGGTGAGGAGGTGGGAGGGAAACGCCATAACTGAGAAAATCAGGATGTGTGGGCAAAGGGTCTGCTTTCATTTATTTGGTCTCCCTGCTTCTCAAATTCACTCTTCACAGTGGTCTCAAGACTTGAATGAATATTTACTGAGGCCCAGGAAGGGAAAAAGAAAGAAAATAATTTTCTAGGGAAAGAGAAAAACTGGAGGAATGGGGAAGAGTCAGGAGAAAGGGTTACAAATTCAAAATCCGACAGGAGCCAGCGTCCTGGGGATGGCAGGTGGGGTCGGGTGGGCCCTGGAGTGCAGGCTGTCTCTGGGTCAGCTGCTCGCCCCTCACTGCACCTGAGTGCTGCCATCAGGGTCTGCTCGTATCGTTACATCTTCTGATTTGTCAAGAGAAGCTGGGAATCAGGATTTTTATGTGAAATCTCATAATTTTTAAATGTTGGTAACTATTTTGAAACTTGTACACATCATATAGTTTAAATAAAACACTGTTGAGCTACCCCTTTTAACCTCTGAATTGAACGGTTTTCAGAAGAGATGGGTCCATCTTACATGTGGCAGAAACAACCCAAAGAAGTAAACTCCAATGCCTTATCCCTGCCAGTCCCATGTACCTCTGGCCAGGGCAGGGCCTTCTGAATTCCTGACAGACAAATGTGGGGTGAACACTGAGGCCAAATTGTGTATGTGCAGCCATGGAAACTGGGATCCCTAGTGTGAGAGCTGGAGAGAACAGTGATGGTGTCTCTGCAGGAACACAATCAAGGATAAAAGCATGAAGCAATTTTAGAAAAAATTCTGGAAGCCTGAGTCAACTGCATGGGTGGGCAAGAGGGCACAAGTCTCAAGAAGGACAAGAGAAGGTGCCTCAGTGACTCTGGTAGCTGTCACAGCTGCAGGGCATTTGCTGCGATGGCCTCGGACCTGCCTCCACCTGGGACAGCCAGCCCCTTGCCAGGTGGCATCACTTCCTTCCTAATGGTCGAGCAGCATATCCTTCCAAGTCATAAAACCCTAACTAAGAAATACAGCACCACAGGGGCTGGCCGGGTAGCTAAGTTGGTTAGAGCGCGAGCTCTGAGCAACAGGGTTGCTGGTTTGATTCCCACATGGGCCAGTGAGCTGCGCCCGAGCTGAGCTGACAAAGGACAGCTGGATGGCTCAGCTGGTGAGAGCACATGCTGTTAACAACAAGGTTGCCGGTTCGACTCCCGCATGGGATGGTGGGCTGCTCTCCACCCCCCGCAGCTAGATTGAAAACGTCCACTGGACTTGGAGCTGAGCTTGCGCCCTCCACAACTAAGACTGAAGGACAACAACTTGACTTGAGCTGATGGGTCCTGAAAAAACACAATGTTCTCCTTCCCCAAATCCCTAACACTGTTCCCTTCCCCAATTCCCCAAAAAAATCTTTAAAAGAGAAAGAAAGAAAGAAAGAAAGAAAGAAAGAAAGAAAGAAAGAAAGAAAGAAAAAAAAAAATACAGCACCACAAAGGCCATGAAAGCCGATTGAAGTTTGGATCCCAGACCCATCTGTGCTAGCTGTGTGACTTTGGGCAGGTTCGTGCATGGGGTCCAGTGGAAAGGGGAGCATGGAAGGGGCCTGGTGGGTCATGGGAGAGGGACAGAGCAGGTATGCAGCACGCGGTGGACAGAACTATCTCAGTACTATATGTGTGAGTAGCTATTCTTCTTTCCGAAAGATGTCTGTGTTTCAGAAAGGGGAGAAAGACGTGACCCTAGGTCAAAAGCTATTCTCTAGCAAAGGACTTCCCCCACCTACCCCCACCCAAGCAAAGGTGACAGGTCGTGGGTACAGCAGACCCACCTGGGCTTCCTTCTCCAGCTTGGTCATGTTTAAAAACATCTGTGCAATCTCCCGGTCGAACACTCGCACTCGGTCCCAGTCCAAAAGGAGAGATCTGTCTTTATCGACGTTAACCTGCGGAAGAAGGACAAAAGGAGAACATGAGAGAGAACGTACCCAGGTAAGCCCATTGCCAGGGATGAAAACTGGGGCAGATGAAGCTGGTCCTTGTCTGGGAGCAAAATGGTTCCAGCTCTAACGTTTTGCAGCTGTACCTGTGCAGGTGTGTAGGTGTGTGCAGATAGCAGATGTACAGATATGCAGCCCCTCCCCAAGCGAAGACTGCTCTGACAGCAGCCTCCCCAAGACCAAGCAGATGGTCTCACAAGGGGAGCCAAAAGTTGAGGCTGATGTGTCCTAAGGAGCATCAGAACCTCCACCTCTCATGCCATCCCTGCCCACCACCTAACACATGGCCAGCACTAGGTATGGCCCCATCCAGGGACCCCACACTCCGTGTCAAGCGGAGCAGCTCTGCGTTACGTTCTAAATCTTATGAGAAGCTTCCATGGAGACTTTCATTTGGAGGAGGTATTACAAGACCTTAAAAAGCTTTAAAGTCAGCTCTTGAATGTGACCATGGCAGCTGATGGCCCTGAGAGAGGACCTTACCCCACATTACCAAAGCTGAGTTCATTCCCGCTTATCCAAATTCAATGCTTCCAGGTTGAGCCTTATCCTGCCTCCCCATGAAGGCTGGGGTCCCTTCCCTGGGCACCCTGCAGATCCCTCTCTTGCCTCCCTCCTCTGTATTGCTGTCCACATTTATGCCCTCAGCCTAAGGGACCTGCAGGACTATGATGATGAGAAACTCTCAGAATCCACAGCCAAACCTGAGAAGACTCAGAGGGAACCGAGAAGGGAAAGTGAACCTTGGCCTGCAGCACCCAGTAGGTCTCTGGTTTGAAGGACTGGATTTTGTCATGTCTCTCCACGCAGAATCCCAGGGTAGGGGTTTGACACGGCCCAAAGCTGATGAGGGAGCTGTCTAAATCGCCATATTTCCCCTGGAAGTACTTAGTCTGAAACCTGCAAGGAGGGGTGGGGTGGGAGTGGGGGGAGAGAACGATATTTTGGTCATGCATTTGCTAAAGACACCATTATTAACCGCCCCTGGAAGTCCAGGACAGGCCACCTGGTGGGTATAGAAAGGAGGCCAAGGTGGGTATGAGGACATGCTCAGCACGGAGGCCAGGGAGGGTATGTGTGTGCGTGACAGAGAAAGTATTCTGAGAACAAAGGTTCCGACCATCCTGGGCCAGGAAGCACTTCTATCATATTCCATCCCCTCCACCTTCTCCTAGAGACCTGCACAGTGTGGACAAACATAGTTTTTCAGTTGGTGGCCTGTGTGGTACATCCTAGCTGAATAGACAGTTTTCAAAATATTGACAATTGCAGGGTGCTGATCAGGCCCAAGGGCCATAGATGGGGACCATGAAGGGCAGGGGCTCTGGCCGAAAGGAGGGCGGCCGGCACCTGGTGAAGGCGCAGCCGATGCGCAGGTCCAGCTCCTGCCGGGCGTCCACCGAGAGTGCCTCGTTGTGGTCGGGCTCGCCCAGGCGGGCCATAGCGTTGCAGATGTCTGTGTCTGTGATGGAGCTGAACTTAGCCCGGAACACTGTCTTCTCGCCACCATGTGCAGGATTCATGACGGGCAGCACAGCATCCAGGACCTGGGGGAGGCGGCTGGCTGTGACCCACCTCAAGGTCTCTTCCTCCCACTCCACACCCCACCCATGGGTCTGACTCCTCTCCAGGGCTGAGCCTCAGTGGCTGTGTGTGCGACCCCTCTCCACTCCTGCCAGACCCTCTTCCGTCACCCTCCCCTTCTGGAAGCCTCAGTCTTTCCACATACTTTTGTCACATGGCTTTAAGCACCCCCTTCTTACTACCGTCCTGCAGGCTGCCACCTTCTCCCTTATCTTCTGCTTCCATCCCCACCAAACCAGGAAATGATATTGCCATGGACACAAGGGAACTCAGAGTCCCCAAATCCACCCCACTTGACCCATTTCCCCTCCTTCAAGAGGAGGGAGTACTAGAAGGGGGAGGGGTAGTACTTCTAAGAGACTGGAAAAAAGACAGGCAGGGAAAAAGAACAAAGAGGAAAAGGCAAAGGGCAGCAGTGAGAAGGCCATGGGTGGCCTCCACTCTGGGGGGCTTGGGCAGCTCAGGGCTAAAATACAACGGGTGTCCTCGAGCCAGACTCACTAAGAAGGCCATGCAGTGGGAGGGGAGTCACGCTGGAGCCTGGCCATGCAGCTTCTTTACAGGGAAGAAGTGGCTTCGTTTCTGAAGGGAGAAAGCCCTGTAAGCTGCCACTGTCCTTCACCTCCAGCTGCAAAGGCCCCCTAGGGAGGAACAGCCCTGAGGGGAGGGGACAGGAGAGGGTTGTCTAGGAAGAGATGGACTGTGATTAAGCTTGCCGAGGGTGCTGTGTTGGAGTGGGGTACCCCGAGTTCTCTCTCGTGCTGGAAGCATTTCTTGAGCCCTGTGGTGTGCCAGGCCCTGGTGAGAGCTAGGGATGCAGAGACAGGAGGGATGCAGAGCGTAGAGTCACAGCCTGAGGGGCACCAGGTGATACCTGTGGTCACAACCAGTGCTAGAGCACCACAGCTGAGGCAGTCGTGGGAGGGCATCCTGGGTGAGGAGAGGACGTGTAAAGGCGGAAGATGAGGAGAATGAGCAATGCAAAAGGAGTGAGGACGATTGCCCGGTGTCAACGGCATCAATCTAAGGTCCTTGAAAGGTGCTGAGTGGGCTGGGATGCTGAATAGCAACACTGTCCTTGAGATAGCCCCATTCTGAAATGAATCCATCTAGCAAATTCTGCCCTCTTTACCTTTGCTCACACAGTGTGCCCCCAGCAGGTCAAGTAACACTTCATCCCTTTTAGTAGAGTCTATGCATTGTAAAGCGTCCAGAGAATTTCCAAAATAAAGGAGAACAAAAGGCACTGGGAGCCAGTGTAGTTGATTACCTACTTTGGCCCCAGGAATGGTTGGGGCAGGTGGTGGGAAGGCCAAAAGCGGAGACCACCGTGGGGTCCAGCCTCACCTCAAAGCAGATGTTCTCCCCTTCCTTGTCACAGTCCAGCCACAGCACAATGTAGTCGCAGCCTCTGCCTTCCACCTGCCACACAGCACAGTGACTTTCACCTGTCACAGCCCCCTCCCCAAGTGCCCACTCATGGCCTCCCATCTGGCTTGGGAGCAGACCTGCCCCCTCCCCCGGAGCTGTTTAGGAAAACTGGTGGTGGAGGGGCACAGGCTGGGTAGAAGAGCTAGCTAATTAGACTGGCTTAGCCACTCAGAAAGGAATTCAGTTCAGAACTGTTTTGTGGAGCAAAAAATGTTAAAAATGCAGTAAGATCTTAATCCCCAAAACTGCATAGAAAAAGGACTGAAATGAAATAACCCTAAATGTTAATAGTGGTTTTCATGTGATTATAAATAATTCTTTCTTCTTCCTATTTTTGTACATATTCCAATTTTCCATAATGTGTATGCATTTGCTTTAAAATTAGAAGAACAACCACTACCACCAAACAATTTTAAAAGCAGAATTCGGGTAGCCAACTGTGTAGTGAGGGGGGGAACAAGCCTGAAAGGTGCCTTGTGGGACAGCACGGGCCACTCACAGAAAGGGCTGTGAGGCCAGCCTAGGGCTAGGGGCAAATACCTCCTTGTGGAAAGGAGGGGCAGGGAGCCAGGGGAAAGGCCTCCCTGTGTGCCTGTGCCCTACGCACCTGCAGGAACTTCACCATGTTCAGCTTGGGGTTAGCTTCCTTCTTCTCTGTTGGGGCTTGGCTGAACAGCTCTGCAGGGTCCACCTTGTCCCATTTGTTGTACTTTCCTATAAACCACAGGCACAATAACATCTGAATCACACTTCAGAGGTTGGTGTCCGAGATTGTCATAACCCCAGGAGGATAGTGGTTTCACAATTAGGGAGAGGAAGACTTGGAGAACAATTGGCCCAGGGCTACCCCGACAGTCGGAGGCAGAGCCTGCCTTCAGCAGTTTTCCCCTCCTGGCTGCTGAGCTGACACTACACCTTGGCCACCCATGACAGCCACCACTGGGCAGCTGCCGCTCCAGCCTCACTTCCAGGATGGTCCCTGCAGCTGGAAGCACCACTCCTGGGCTGGCTCGCTTTGTCAAAGCACTGAACCATGTCACTCATGCCTTCATCTTCTCTTCTAGCCTGGATTCTGTAACTCTCTCTCCATCCAGCACTTGACTGGGCACACAACACGTGCTCAGTTGATGCCCCTGGAGAATCAATCTCTTTGGGCCTCATGTTGGGCACATCCACCTACTTCTCTACTCAGGGCTCAGGGCTCGCATGTCCAATGCTCTGGCTTTCTTTTAGGCCCCATTCCTTACAGCCTGGAGAATAGAATCAGATAGAGCCAAGTTAAAATCCTGGCTCCCTACCGGCTGGCTGGTGGTAAAACTCAGGGTCTGAATGCTCAGCCATACAACTGACTTGGTGTCACTGTTGTCACTGAGCAGCATGAAGAAGTACTAAGGCTTTGCTCTGCCGTCACAGTCACATTGTGTCCACAGACAGTCCAGGGAAGTAGATGGCACTGTTGTAAGACCCATTTCACGCATGAGGAGCAGAAATTCATGGAGATTCAGTTACTGCCCCAGGCCCAGCCTGTGAGCTGGTGGAGTGTGGGTCAGAACCAGGGCTGAATTCTCAACTACCACATGGCCCTGCACCTTGCCCCAGTACATCACCAATGCTGGTCATTTCAAGGTGATGGATAAGAGTAAATACGGATGATGATGACAGCCACTTAGTGACCACTAGACAACAGTGACACTCAGAAGGAGCAGCAGCCTTCTCCCAAATCCCTGCTCAGGCCAGGCCCCCCTGAAGAGAACACCACCATTTCCAGTCTGCACAGGAAGATGCTCAGGGCATGCAGTGACTAAGGGTGCCACTGGAATGGGGACCCATGGGTGCTGAGCTCTAAAGCCTGAGTTCTGGGCGCCTCACCCAGAGACCTTAGGTCACCTTTCTGCAACCTGCTGGCCTCAGGACTCATGGATTCTGGACTTCTCTGCCCAGAGCCTTCTCCTGGCTCCAACTGGACCCTGGGCAGCGCTGTGCAGGGCTTCCCTCAGCAGGATAGAGGGTGGGCGGGGGGCGGGGGGGCTCACCCAGGAAGTCCAGGGTCATCACATGACCACAGACAGATGTCATCTTGAAGCGGACTGGCTGGCCAGTGAAGGTTCCGGTGTACTCGTGCACTGAGCAGGTTCCATTCAGCCCTTTGTGTGAGGACATGCTCCCTGCAGAGAAACATAGTGATGCCTGCTTCAGTGAGCTGCAGCCACCGCAGAGGCCTCTGTCCCCAATGCTGCCTCTCAGAGGGCCAGAATCCCCCACACCAGAGCAGTCAGTGATAACATTCCTCAGGTAACTGCAGGGAACTAAGTGCTGAGAGGTGCTGTGGTTCTCAGGGAAAACACCATCAGTAACCAATGAGCACAGGTGCTTGCCACGCAGAGCCACGGGTCAGCTGGGGGCCAGGTGCGCCCTGCTCTGAACTCACAAGGGCAGACACTCTGGGGCTCTTTCTCTGCATTTCAGTGTTCACTCTTGAATTCAATTTCTGCTTTGCTCCTCTCAAACTTTACTCAAAGGTCCCCAGGGACCTCTTAGTTATTGAATTCCATGGTGTCTTCTCATGCTCCTCACTAACAGCCCCTCAGTCAAACTTTCTTGGCCTCTGGGGATGGGGCACTTTTGGGGACTCCCCTCCCCTTTGGGCGACTTCTCATCCCACTGTCTTAGGGTCTTTTCCTCCCTTAGCCGCGGGACCAAGGTGGGGTCAAGGTGGACGTTTGTCATTTCTGGGTCCCCTGCATCCAAACACTCTTCATGTTTGGAAGGAATTCAGAGACAGGAGGGGCAATAGCACCCCACCAACCACCCCGGTATCAGAGAGGGGGTGGGGGCAGATGTTCCCTTTTCCAGCACCCTGGTGTCTCAGGAGGGCCATGGCCAAGGCTCAGCCTAGTGGCTGCTCTGGCGAAACACAAGCACGTGAGCTGCGGCAGTCAGGAGGGTCCTGTGGCATGGCCTCATCAGACTTATACCGGGGTGGGGTCCTGGCTGTGTCTTCCTCCTTCCAGTAAGTTCCCTTTCTGTGTAAGTTACCAGGGCTGGTTTCTGTGGCTTGTGACCAATAACCCTGACTGGCATGTCCGCAGCTGCCACTATGCCTGTGTCATTTGGAAGCCCCAGCCCTGGTTCACGCTGGCTCTGGCAGTAAATGCATCCCACAGTGACCAATACTGAGGTGCCTGTTGAACGCCTGTTGTCCTGAACCAAGTCTACTCCAGCGGGCTGGAGTCACACTTCGGAAAAAGAAAGAAATGACATGTAACATAGGAACAGCTATGCTTATAGATCAAAGCCAGAGAGACACCAGGTTGGTGTTTCCCTACCTCGAGAAAGAATTTTGGCAATGGACTGGGCCAAGGACGGCTTTTCTGCAACCATGAGCACAGTCTTCATCTTGTCTTAAAGCTTGAAGGGCCGTTGGCACCTTCAGGCTCCAGTTTCAGGAAAGAGCAATGAAGTTTAGGAACGGCTCTTTTGCAGCTCAACACTATTGTCAATGCTGACTCCTAAAAAGAAGAAAAGACAAGCAGAAAATAGCAATGCTTCCAATGGAACCTATGCCACTTGCTAACAATGAAACTCACTTAAAAAATAAAAAATAAAAAAAACAAACCCCAGGCAAGTAAAAGAAAAATTAGGGAAACTTGAAGACATCTGATGACAAACAACTGCCCAAGGAACTGATCTGGCTCAGAGACGACATGGGGAATTTTGCTTCACTTGGGAGCAGCTGAGATGACCCCAGGACCTCGGTTCAATTTTGTCCCCAAATCCACATTAGAAAGATGTTAGGGCCTTTGACCTAGGCTGGGCCAGGGCAGGGCAGATGCCTGGCCCTCTGCCTGTGCTGCATTTCTGTGTACTCCCCAGGGCTGAGAATGGCACCTCCACCTGGGCTGAGCCCTGGGACGCTTTCAAAATGTAGATGCCCAGGCCGGGCTCCCCAAGTCCTTCTGACCCATAACTGACCCACTGGTCAGAGACTAGTCCACAGCAGAGCTCTTGAGGCCCTTCACAACAGGCTCCAATCTACTGTCCCACGTGACCCACCCCACTTCTCATTTTCCAGGCTGTGCTCTGGCCAATTAAATTGAACACCATTATCTAAAGAAAAAAACCACATTTTCAAGCTTCTGTTCCTTTTGCTTGAAATGTTCCTCTAAGCCTGGAGCATGCTGCTCAAGGTCTGAAGGCCCAGTTTAAGTGCTAACTCTTCCTTAAAGAGCTCTCCCAACACCCACTGGCAGGATGAATCATTTCCTCCTGTCCCAGGTCCCTTACAACCTACTGCTCATCATGCCACAGTTAGTTACTGCTTCATCTCCCTGCACCCACATGAGTGGCTTGCTGTCTGAATCACTGTTGGCAATTGCAACAGCTTGTTCTGTCCTGATACAGGACATTGAATACTTGCTGGCTGAGGAAAAGAAGCATGAATCCTTTCTGTCTTTTTAATCATTATAAATAAAACATTGACATTGATAAATATAACATTGTATATAAAAAAAAAGACTTGTATTGAGACAACCGGGCAATCTTCTGGGAAGAAAAATAAAGTCAGGCTTACGTTATAATTTCCACCAAAACAGATTCCAGCTCTAGCTAAGATTTAAGTAAAAATTAAAAAATAAAACCAGAAAAATACTAGGAAACATGAACTTTGGTATGAAAAAAAGTAAAACAAAGTACTCGAAAACGTAGGACACCTCTTCATGTTTAAAAGCATTTGGTTTCCTTTTCTGTGAACTGTCGATTCATATTTTTTACCCATTTTTGTCAACTGAATTGCTGTTTTCTTATTTTTAGTTGTTTGTATAATGAGGAAATTAGCCCTTTGTGATATGATGTCCAACGAGACCCATCAAAGAAAATTAGAGCTAGAATGAGCTTGTGCTTATCTCACCAGCAAAGATCGCGGTGTGAACACGTGTAGGTGAGAGTGTGGGGACAGGTAAACAAACGTGGGTGATGGAAGTTCAACAAGAGCAACCTCTGTGTGGAGTGATTTAACGATCTCTCTCAAACCATGAGTACACATCCCCAGAACTGCACTTCCCATGAATGAATTCAGTTATCCCACAGGTATTTACTGAGCACCCACAACATGCTCAGCCCCGTCTTGGGTGCAGGGAACCTAGCACCGGGCAACCCCAGGCCTGTCCTCTGGGACGCACGCCCGATATGCCACATGAGGCAAATCAGCGCAGGGCAGGGAGGTACAAGGAGGGAGTGAGACATGTGGTGTCTGGGAGAAGAGCCCAGCAGAAGGACCAGGGCAGGGTTGAGAGCCAGCCAGGAGCCTGGGGGTGCTGAGAGGAAGCAGGTGGGCCTTGGGCTTGGACTGTGAATTTGCTCTGAGGGAGCTGGGAGGCAGTGCAGGAGCAAGATGATCTGACCTCAAGTGTTAAAGGGACCCCTCTGGCTGCCCAGCCAAAGGGAATGACTGGGCTCTGAGTGGCAGCAGCAGAGGTAGTGAGGGGAATTTGGAGTGTGGGCAGATTCTGAAGGCAGAGCCAATAGGAGTGAGATGGGGGAAGGAGAGGTGAGTCAAGAATGTCAAGGCGTTGGCTTAGGCAACTAAAGGATGGGGTTCCCATTTGTTGAGGTAGGAAATAATGAGGAAGGAGCAGTTCAGGTTGGGAAGACAGGAGCCACTTTTGAGGCGTGTTGAGTGTGAGCTGCCCGTTAGACAGCCAGGAGGGCTGTGGAGCAGGTGGCGGTGGCACGTGGAGTGAGTGCAGTGGGAAAGGAGCCCAGGTGGGGGTCAGGGAGATGCGGTGAGTCAGGAGAGGTGGGGAACTGAAAGCCAAAGAAAAAGACACCTAAGGGGAGCCGCTGCTCTGTCAAAGGCTACTGGCAGGCCAGGCAAGGTGACAGCTAAGACCTGACTACAGGTCTGGCAATTTGAAGGTCCCTGGTGACCCTGATGGATGTTGTTTGATGCAGTGATAGAGGTGAAGCTGAGTGAACTCAAGAAAGCCTGGGAGAAGGAGAGGGGAACAGTGCACTGTTTCATTTCGTTTAAGGTGGAAGCTATGCCAGTGTGTTTGTATGTGGATGAGACTGGTCCAGTAGAGTGAAAAGAGAAGATGCAGGTGGGTCAGTGAGGGGTGAGAGGCACTGGGTCAGCCAAGGGCTGCCCTTGGATGTGAGCGTGGGGAGGGGAGGAGGCGGCGCTGACAGCAGGGGAGAGTCGGATTTAGCAGAGATGGATCTGCCAGGTGAGTATGAGGGAGAGGGGAGACGGGGAGGGTCCATACAGAGTGTGCTCTATGTCAGGGTTTGGCAAACTTTTGCGACGGAAGAGCCAATCCTGTCCCTCACAACAATTTAAAAATTATTCGAGAGCCATAAATGTATTTTTACAAATAAGAAAAATTTTAAAATCTTTTAAAAATTTTATAAGTGAAACTATGATAGTTTTATTTCCATTTTCAATTTGACTTCAGGGCCACATGTACGTACCCCAAGAGCCGCATGTGGCTTGCGAGCGCAGTTTGCTGACCCCTGCTCTGGAGGGTCCTACGACTGAGAGTCCGTGGGAGCAAGGTCAGAGGGCAAGGAGCTTGATGGGGCTCAGGCAGTGGTGTGGGACCTGATGGGGGTGGGAAAGGTCGCAGTGGCACAGGAGGCCACTGGAGCGAGATCAGGCACTGGCAAGATTGTCATGTGAACACCTAGTCCCCAAGAGGCAGGATATGGAGGCTCCCGTGATGAAAAACACTGCTGGGGAATAATCTGTAGCATTACCATTCATAATAAAAAAATCAGAAACAATCTACTGTACGTCAACAGGGAATTGTTAACTGAAAGTATGATGTGTCTGTACAGTGGAGCACCAGGCAGCAGCTGGAAAGGATGCATCTGCTGAGCAAATACTAATATGGATCAGATGACAAAGAGAAATGACATGAAGAAAGCCAGGCACGTTATGGTGTGTACAGAGTGCTGCCATCTGTGGGGACACACACATTTAACAAACGGTCAAAGAATTTGCCTGGAGATAGGGTGGGGTTAGGGCCTGAAGGTTGGGGCTGGGGGGGGGCGTCTTCCTGCTCACTACATTGCCTCCTGCACCTTTTATATTTAGTGCTGTGGACAAACATGTTTGGTCAAAAGAACTAAGACTATGGATTCAAAACTAAAGACAAAATAAAATAAAACCAGAAAAATAAAGAAGGGCTGGAAGTGGCAGCCTTCAGAAAGGATGCCAAGGAAACCATCTTTTCTGCAGGGGCTTCTGTCACTCTTCACACCTTGGGCTGCCAATCCCATCCCTTGCCGCAAGATACTGAACAAGCTCAGCAAAATAAGTCTTCTTTATGAGAAAGCTGCCCCAAATAAAACAATAGTTTGCTTTTTCCCTCAAAATAAGTTCTTGGATGCTCCTGCTAAATAAATAACCATCCCAGAGACAAAAAGCTGAGAACTCCTGGAATGACAGCCCGGACAGTCTGCAGAGGAGCTCCTTGACCCGAGGATCACTTAGGCTGCATCGCCTACTGCCCTGCTGTGCAACCCCCACTCCCATCCTCCCAAACAGTGCCTCCTCCCTTCCTGTGTGTCACGGTTGTTCCTGTCCTCAGGCCTCCACCTAGGTCACTTTCCACCAGATTCTACAGGCTCTGACTCCCCCACCACTCTTCCTGAAAACCACGCCTGGCATCACTGGTGTGTCTCCCCGTCCCCAGGGATGGCATCTAGTTTTGTCGTATATGTGAACCCAGCACTCATTAAATGCTTGCTGAATGAATGACTGACTGAATGAATGAACAACCAAGACTATTCTTATGTGGCCTCTGCTCATCCTGGGGAAGTTTCAGTTCTACCAAAGTCAGAGGCCCAGAAGTGAGACTTCAAGGCAGCCCAGGGGCTTGGCTCCCCTTCCCCTACCCAGAGAAGCCAGGGGTCAGAAGGGGAAACTGGCAGCAAAGGGAGATAGCTCTGAGAGGGCTTCTGACTTTCCCATCCCTTCTAGATTTGTTAAAAGGTTCTATTCTAAAACATTTCCTCAGGTTTTCTCACTTCTATGTTACAAGAATAGCCAGCAATTATAGTGTTGTGATGACATGCCAGGCATGGCGGTATCCTCGTTTGGGGGCGCTACAACTGTGCTGCCCCACATTTGGAACTGTGGGGTCAGGGAGACCAGAGCTCAAGTGGCAGGACTTGAATACAAACACGGTCTGTTTGTTCTAGAACCCATGCACTAAGCCTTCATCCTGTATTGCCTCTGTGAGCATCCCGCATAGAGAAGTGGCCCTGCTTTACTTCCCTGTAGCACTTACCACTATACCTGATAAAGTCTCCATCTACTTATTTGGTTCTTTTGTCCCAACACTTCTTAGAATTTAAGTAAGTTCCAGGAGAATAGGGGTTTTATTTACTCTAATGGTAAGCAGTAGACCATGAGCAAATACTGACTGAATGAATGACTGAATATATGAATAATTTAACCTGCAAAGTGAATATTAAAAATACTCTTTTAGATGTCTAAACTTTAAAATCTGACTTTAAATCTATAAGAGTACTGTAAACGCTTCTCCTTCTCAATGTTTTTTTCCCATGGTGTCGAAGTTTCTAGAAATCTTACATCTCCATTATTCCCCTTCATACCTAAGGATTCTAAGCACCTTTTCAGTAAATCATTAAGATTCTTCTCTAAAGATCCGTTTAGAGAGAAGCAATTTGCCCTAGCAATTTCAAAGGGATGACCTCACTTATCCAGGACTACAGATACAATGGACAGTCACACAAAGGCAACATTAGCATCAGTCCCAATTTCAGATCACCTGTCCACTTGTCAGACTGTGCAGATGCTAATTCCCATTCGATATGTGCCCCTCTTCAGCAGTTCTGGCTCTAAAGAATCACATGTTCTAGCTCAACAGTTTATACCTCCATACTGCATGAGTACTTTGTAATGTTCTGAGTATCACTGTTTTATTAGGGAGAAAATATCACTTCATTTAAGGAAACAGAATCCTGGAATCCTGGGGAAAGGGCCTTGGTTGATGATATGACCATTTCAAGGAGGAGAAACAAAATAAGACTAAAAAAAAAGTCTTTTCCAAAGGTAACCCAGGGAATTGGTTGAATTGAGGGGGGAACTCATGTTTCCTTACTTCCAGCTGGGTACATTTTTTGTGTGTGTTTTGGTTTTCATTTAATCTCCTGATTAATCTTAGGGCGCCCCTTGTTTTTCCATTAAGGTACATCTCCAATTTCAAATGAAGCCAATGAGAACAAAAGCTGAAGGCAATGGTTTGCAAACCTCATTTATATACCATCTTAACGCTTTTGCTTTACCGACATGATTATTCACTTAAGATTTGTTTTTTGTTTTTTAAAGTTTAAATATATATAAAAAGGGGAAATTTTATAGCCTCATAGGAACTGAAAGCCTGTAATCAAGGGGCCAGAACTAAGTTCTTTCCAGTAACCCACATGGTTTATCAAGTTCGAGCTTGTTGCCTGCCAAAGCTCTGAGACTGAAGTTTGTCCTCTTATTTCAAAAAGGGAGATCAGCAAGTGCTAAGGGGGTGTTGATAGCAAACACTCCAAATTGGGGACTGTAGTTAGGAGGGCTGAAAGTGAAATGGAGCAGCAGATTAGCCTGTTATTACCCTGTCAGCTCTCACCAGCAATACCACAATGGTATGTGTCCTCTGGGAGACACTGTAGATAAAGTCTTTTCATGTCAGTGTCTTATGAACAAGTGGATTTAGCTTGAAGTGGAGGCCTTGCAGTGGTCTGAACAGCATTTAGAGCCCTAAGATTTCCCACCTTCGTCAAATACACATGGAGTCAGGAAAAGAGGGAAAGAAACAACAATTTCTTAAGCTCCTCCTCTGTACTAGGCACGCTATAACTATAAACATTATTTAATCTTGCCATCAACCCTACAAGGCCGGCATTGTAATTTTTAAACTTTGAGTAAATTGGAGTTCAGACTAGTGTCAGATGACCTTTGCAAAGGCTCTAGGAACCCCAGGGCTCAATGGCTATCAAGTCCATGTTGGCCTAACTTCTCACATCCTGTTCCCAATGGCTGGGCGATAAAGAGGCAAGAGAAAGCCACTGTCTTCTTCTTCTTCTTCTTTTTTTTTTTTTTTTTTACTGCCCCTGGATTCTAGTTAATTTGTTCACAAAAGTACCCTCCCTCATCTACATCCAACAACTCAGAGAAACTCCTGGACGCCCTCAAGACGCCCTGAGCTGGAGCCCAGGCAGTTGCGACTGGAACCTACCTTGACCTGGAGCCTCGCCGACCTGAGCCCAATCCTGGACCGACCGCTGCACGGCCTCCTTGAGCCTCAGTTTCCCTACCTGTGACAGATACAGACAACAGACCCCGTCTCAAAGAACTGCGGGAGGGTTCGATGAAGAAGAGTATTAACTGCAGCGTCTGCTCTTTCCAGACACCTGGCTAAGCGCTGATATCACCACCTCCCTGAACCCCACAAACAGGGGAGAGGCAGCGAGAACGCAAAGAGCCGGGCCCGGGACCCTCGGGGCCCGGCCAGCATTCGGGAAACATGCCCGAGCAAGGCCCTTCCTTCCCACATCCCTGAGCCGCCCGGCGCGGCACCCGCCGCCTGCCTCTCACCCGCAGCCCCGCCGCGGTTGCAGTTATAGCTCCTGTTCCCAGAGCGGCCACTGGCAGCCCCTACTTCCGGGTCCAGCAGCCGCTAGCGTCCCGGCGTCTGCCTGCTCTCCGGCACCCGCACGTCTCCTTCCACGGGTTCCGTGGCTTGCGCGTTCCGGCAGCGTGGCTCCAAACCGCTTTGCAAGCTGCAAGCTGCAGGTAGGCCCCATTCTTCCCCGCCGGGGAGGCAATAATGACAATGATCGTTATAATGATTATGAAAAAACTGGATGATAAGCATGAAAATATATATGCTGTTAATAATTAAAACTACAGATGTGTGTATAGCAGGCTTCTTTCAATGCTACAAACATTTGTGGAATGAATGAATGAACTGTGTAAATTATATCTGTAAGATGAATTGGAAAAATAAAAGTAATTTTTTGTGTTAGAGCATTAGAGTTATGGAAGTTTTAAATAATTGTCATGACCATATTTTAATATCTTTTAAAAACGTACACACATTTCCGTTGAGCCCTGTAGACACCCTTTCCAACTTGCCTTTATTGGAATACTAGCCCTGATAAATAGTCTGGAAAAAGAAAAGTTCTATGGTCAAACTAAGGCTGGGAAATACCAGAGTCACAGTGAGATTTCACTTTCAAAACAGAACTGATTCCAAACCCACTCACTTCTTGGCAGACTCTCCATCTCCAACTCCATCCTCCTGATTACTCAAGCTCAATGCTTTGAAGGCATCCTGGATTCCTCCCCCTGTCACTCATTATCTATTACTGTCTTCAAAATGTATTTGAGATCCAATCAATTGTCCCTGCCTCGGCTGCCACCACCCTGATCCAAGCCCCATCTACCCCCTGGCCTCTACCCTGCTGCCCTATGGTCTGTTCTCCACACAGCCCTCAGTTATAGCAGCCAGGGCTAAGGTTGGATCTGAGCAATGCGACCAATTGGTAGAGACGCAAAACCAGAACCCCAATGCTCATTTAATCCAGCTCAGGGGTTCGTTCTGAAGAGCAGGAGAAAGGACCTGAAGCCTGGGTCTGGCATGGGGTGCTGAGTGGTCATCTCTGGAGTCCTGAGGGTCTCAAGAGGGTTCTCAGCTTTGCTGGTGCTCTCTGCCCCAGGAGCCCTGGAGTTGAGCCCTCCACACAGATCTCCCTGGGAGTTGTCGGTCAGGCCCTTCTGTGGACCCCTAGGTTGACAAATGACCCAGATTTATAGGAACTCTATGACCCTTCAAAGGAACTCTTTGACCTGCCTCACTTACTGCACAGGTGCCTGGCGGTGGCAGATGGGACACCTGAGAGCTCTTGGGCCTCTCTCCTCTCTGGTTGGGCATAGGATGGGCCATGGTTTTGATAATACTGTTAGCAGTTAACATCCACACAGTGTTTACTCTGTTCTAGGCACTTTTCTACTATTAATTTAATTCTCATTATAACACTAAGAATTAGATATTATTATGAATTATTAATTATAATAATAACTATTACTATCCTTATTTGACACATAAGAAGACATGTCATAGATGTAAATGGCAGAGCCAGGTTTCAAAACTAGGCAGCCTGATTCTAGAAGCCGAGTTCTTAGCCACTGGCTATAGTACTTCTCATTGCTTTCTCATTCTCTTTATCTTTCTAGGGCCTAGGGCCCAGTTTGTGCTGACTCAGAGGCTTCAGTGTTAGGTCTCTGGGAGATATGGTCACTATATCCTGCACAGGAAGCAGCAGCAGCATTAGGTATGCCCCAAACCGGTACACGTGTCTGCCAGGTCCCTCAAGTTCTCATCTACAAGAACAATGGTCAGTTCTCAGGGGTCTTGACTCGGTTCCCTGGCTCCAAGTTGGGCAACACAGCCTTCCTGATCATTGCTGGGTTCTAGGCTGAGACAAGGCTAGTTATTACTGTCACTCGTCTGACACCATAGTTAAGCCTGCATGATTTAGAGTTCCAGACCCCAGAGGAAGTGAGACACACACCTCCTTGTTCCTACAGCATACCTATGACATTGTCTTCTGGGTAAATTCTACTCTTTCTCATTACCAAGATGGTTTGTAAATCAATCCTGGCATTTTTGTTTCCTTTACTCACATATTATATTTATATCAGCTCCCTGTGTATCTCTGCTTCATGGCTGACTATACTGCATTGATAACAGTTCATCTGTGACTTTTATACTTGGAAGTCAGTTTGGCTGGACCTAAAATTCCTGGCTCACATTTTCTTTCCTAGAATACCTTAAATATATCAGTCTAATTTTTTCTGGTATAAAATGTTGCTCTCAAAAAATCTGATAATCTGATTTTCTTTCCCTTGTAGGTGGTTTTGTTTGTTTGTTTGTTTGTTTGTTTTTCCTGGAGGCTCAAAGGTATTTCTTTTTCTTTTAAGTTTAGTAATTTTACTAGAATAGATCTTGGTGTTGGTCATTGTGATCAATTTTCCCAGGTTCATAGTTTCCCTCTGAATATATAGCTTTTCAAAAAAATTTTTTTCCAATGTCAGGAGAGTTTTTTTGACTCTGTACATTTGTACTTGAATTTGTACTATTCTCTTGTTTTGGTTTTCCTTTTCAGGATCTCGTATTATGTGGTGTGTGTGTGTGTGTGTGTGTGTGTGTGTGTGTGTGTGTGTGTTTGCCTATCTTCTAAACTTGTAACTTTTTGTCAAACCTTTTTTGTCTGTTTATTTATTTTATATACTTGAAAGAAAAGAAAAAGACTGAAAGAGATGACCTGATATCAATCCTTCCTATAATGCAATCATCAAACAGCATGGTACTGGCATAAGGAAAAAGAAATCAAGGAAACGTAACAGAGCTTCCACTGAAAGACAGGCATAGAATGTCAATTGATTGTTGACAAAGGCACCAAAGCAATTCAATAGGAGAAGGGAAAGTCTTTTAATAAATGGTGCTTGAAACAAGTAAGTCTCAACTCCTACCTCATACTCTCATGGCTTCTGCTGCTATTCATCACTTTGCCTGTCATCTCCGTTTTGCCTATACTCCCAAGAAACAAAGGAAAGATCTTTCCTTAGGCTGCAGGTTCCTTAATGGAACTCAGACTTTATTTCTTTACAACCAAAAAATTATCGTTCTTTTCCTAGTTTCTTAGCAGCTGTTTTTCTTAAATCAAAATCAAATACAACACTGACTCTAAGCTAAGGCTCCCCCAGATGGTCAGAAAACAGCTAAAAATTTCAATCTTTTCTTCATTTCTCATGCACAATCCCATGGACTAAAAAAAAAAAAGTTGATGTAAAAATTATAAACAGTAAAGTACAGTTATCATAAATGTACACTTGATGATTCCATTCATATGCTAATACCCACATTACCATCATCCAGATCAAGACAAGGAACGTTTCCAACACCGAAGGAGGCTTCCTAGTTACTCTCTCAGTCATTGCTCCCTCCCAAACTCTTCTGTCAAGGGTTGAATTTGCCCTGTTCCCTCTCCCTCTCCCTCTCCCCTTCCCTCTCCCTCTCCTCCTCCCCTCTCTCATGTGGATTCAGTGGATTCAGGCTGGGTGAAGGCTGGAGTCAGTGGGCAGCGTCTGTAATATCTTCTCAGAAGCAGCAGAGGGCGCTGTGGGCATATCCTTCAGAGACGCGCACGGTGTTGCAACTAGGACTTAACTCCTGGTTCCCAGGATGCTCAGTGCTCCCAAGAGCCAGAGCTGTGTCTTCCAGCCCCTGCCCAGGCCACCCTTCAATGGGACCATCTTCCAGGCAGAACGCAGGGAGGAAGGGCACCGCGCCGAGGAGGGGAGCTGGTCTGCAGTAAGAGAAACTTTCGCCTTCATTGGGACTGGAGGCTGCCCAACTCTAGCTGGGGGATAAGGATGGCTCAAGAGGGTCAGTACTGGTCTTTAAATGCTTAGAAAAATTAACTGGAGGAAGCCATTGAGACATGGGGTTTTCTTTGTGGGAAAATTAAGAATTAGAGACTCTGTTTCTTTACCAGATGTAGGACGTTTTGGATTTTCTACGTATTCTGTCATTTTTGGGAAACTGTATTTTTCAAGGAATTTGTCTATTTGTTATAAGTCACTTTCATGGACATAAATGCATTTATATTATCCCTCCCGCCCCTGGCCTGGATTATTCTCCATCTTTTCCTATGTCCAACCCAACTTTGGTCTCAGGCTGTCACTGGGTGTCTTTCTTTGAGGATGGTGTGGGTAGAGGGTTTGGCAGTGGTGGAGTCAATGCCCAGGCCGGGGTGTGGGGCGGGGGGCTACCTGGGACAGGAGGGGCTCAGTAGGGTTGTCCCGGGGGTTGGGTGAGCATGGATTCCTGCCTCGGGTAGGGGGTGGGGCACTACTATGCAGAGAGGACACCCTCCTCCCAGGATGGAGGGAATTGAGGGTTGGAGTCTCTGCTAGGATCTGGGGGCCTGCAGGACTCAAGACAGGGGCTGGAGAGGTCTGAAGAAGGAGCAGGTGCTGAGGGTTGTCCGCTGATCCTGCACCCCTTACATGGATGGCTCTGCTGAGAAATGAGGGAAGAGGAGAAACATCCCCTGGAAGGGGCCTAGGGTTTGTCCTGGGGAAAGGTGGGGGGAAGTCCTTGAACACGTTAGCCCCATGCCCAAAGGTGCAAATGGGGAGAAGAAATTATTGTATCAGAAACAGAAATGAATCTTAGTAATACAATGCTGAGCAAAAAAAGCACACTCCAAGAGCATAAATACATCCTGATACCCTTTTTATAAAGTTCAAATACAACTAAAACTAAGCAATGAATTATGTCAGGGAAACATATTGCGATGGTCTGAATGTTTGTGTTCCCCCAAAATTCATATGTCGAAATCCTAACCCTCAAAGATGATGGTATTAGGAGGTGGTGCCTTTGGGAGGTACTTTGATAATGAGGTTGAAGTCCTCATGAATGGAATCCGTGTCTTGTAAAAGAGGCTCTAGAGAGATCCCTAGCCCCTTCTTCCATGGGAAGACAGAGCGAGAAGTTGCCACATATGAACCAGGAAGAGGGCACTCACTATAATGGTGCCTTGATCTTGGACTTCCCAGCCTCCAGAACTGTGAACAATAAATTTCTGTTGTTATAAACTACCCCGTCTGTGGTATTTTGTTATAGCAGCCTGAATGGACTAAGACACATATATTTGTGATAAAGAAAAGAATGATAAACATAAAATTCAGAAGAGTGGTTAACTGTGGTGGGATGGGTAGGGAGCTGGAATAAGGGCAGACACAGGGGAAGGCGTAAGCTATTCCAGTTTTCAGGTTAGGCAGTGGGCTTACAGTCCTTCACTGTATTCTAATACACAAATAAATAAAAGAGGAGAAAAAGAAAAATACCCTGTCATCAGCAGTCCTAAACATAGAACACTAGAAGCCAGCAGCTTATCAGAAGAATAATCCATCACCAGCAAGTGAATTTAATTTGATAAATGCAAAAATAGTTCAATATTAGGAATTTATAATTAACCATATTACTAGTTCAAAGAGAAAGTCCATAAGCTTATTTCCTAGGGGAAAATAAATACATTTTAAACACTAGGAATGGCAACAAAGATGAACCTTGGTAAACTTCCGGTCAAGATGGCAGAGTAGACAGTAATAAACTTTGGTTTGTGAAAGGCCAAAAATTAAAAAAAAATGATGAACCTTGGTTAGTAATGGTTTATTAAAGCTGGCAGCAGTTTAAAACAGTGCTGTCCAATAGAAATATAATGTGAACCACATCTATAATTTTTCATTTTCTAGGAGTCACACTAAAAGAAGTATAAACAAGTAAAATTAATTTTTATATTTAATTTAAGTCAATACATGCAGAATATTATCATTTCAACATGTAATAAAATATTAAATATTTTATGAAACTAAATAATTAAATTTAAATTAAATGTAAAATACAAATTAAATTTAACATTGTTTTTTTCATACTCAGTCTTTGAAATCCAGTAGTATATATTCTACGCGTACAACACATCTTAATTTGGATCAGCTACATTTCCAGTGCTCAGCAGCCACATGTGCCTGGTGGCTATCAGATTTCATAGCATGGATTGAAATGAACAGAACTAGGGGAATTCTTAAGTAAATTGGGGTACTTTGATATGATGGAGTATTATGCAGACTTCATAATTATTTTTTGAAATTGAAATAAAATGGCATTTGTGGTATATTATTAATTCGAAATCAGAATAAAAAATTGCATTGAGGGGGCCCAGCTGAATGGCGCGTTGGTTAGGAGTTGGCTTGGGATGCCAGCTCTGAGCAGCAGGGCCCTGGTTGGGATCCCACATATGAGGGCCAGTGACGCTGCGCCCTCTATAGCTAAGATGGTGAACAACAGCTCGACCTGGAGCTGAGCTGCGGTGAATCGCTGGTGTAGGCTGCAGTGGGACTGGCCGGCAGCGGGCGTGAGCTTTTGTGAGCCACCGTGAGCGGCCGTCCAATGGCCGGCGAGCGACTGCCTCACCCAGGAAGAGCACAATGGTAATACCAACATGGGCCAGTGAAGCGGTGTCCTCCACAACTAGACTGAAGAACAAAAGAATAGCAACTTGTCTGTTCCCGTTCCCTGATTCCCCAATGCTGTTCCTCTCCCCCAATTCCCCAATAAAAATTTTTTTTAAATTACATTGAGGAACATTACATTGATTGGCTATGTGCTAAAACCTTTCTTATCCCCAGTATGGGCAGGGGACCTTTGTCACAGAGCTAAAGAGTCACAGAAACCCAAGTCCCAAGTGATTCTCGGGGTCTCTGGAGAAAGAGCTGTTGGGATCCTCTCAAGTAACCCTCACTGAGCATATCCTCACATTTCTTTTTTCACAAAAACAACTGAAGGCCCACCAGAATGTGCAGGCATATTCTGTGAACACCAGCAAAGCACCCCTATAGATAAATGGTGCAAAATGAATTCTTTGCACAAGACAAGCTACCTCCCAGCCTCCCCTTAAATATCTCAGGATATCTTAGTGATAAATGGGGGGGGGCCAATATAAACAGTATTTTTTTCTTTTCTTTTTTTTTTTACCTAGTGAAATAAGAAGAAAAGCACATTATATTACTGTATGGAATAATGAGGAGTGTAGAATGAAAGTCTTACTATTTTTTTCTTATTTATATTTTGAGAATACTTGTAGTAGTAATTTTGGAGCATGACTAAATAATTGTGCTTTCATGTGGAAGAATAAAAAAAGCAAAAATAATGTCAGGGAAAATGTGTAGAGATTGAAGAGAGGAAAAGGTTAACAGATAATATGAAGTGATAAAAGTCTAAGCCTGAGATCAATGGGAATGATAGAAGGAACACCTCAGAGCTCACCATTAACCACCTTGGCTAATATCTTCTCCTATTCTCACATTCATCCAACAAATATTGTAAGGCATTGTGAATAAAGCAGTGAATGAAACAGACAAAAGTGCCTGCCCTCTTGTAGCTTACTTTCTAGTGATCAGTAGTACTTACCTCAGAAAATGTATTTAAAACACAGCACAATGAATGATAGAGAGTAAACATGCAGTCTAGGTTTGGCCACCACTATTTCAATAACCATGCTGGTTTCAGGTTTCCAATGACCAAGAATCAGGGGTTAAATAAAAGACCCATGCACAAGTTCATTACTCAGATAATTCCCTATTTGTCCCAGGCTAACTTTTCCAAATGGCACTCTCATTCCCAAAGACTGTGAGCAGCACCCCTGTGAAATAATATTTCTGTATATTGGTCTCTGCCCCTGTTTTTTGACCCCAGATTCTAGTACAAGCTCCTAAAACCCTTGTAATTTCTAAGTGATGGGAGTGATAGGAACGTGTTACACAGAGCTCCTAAAAGAGGGGAGTGTCTTTTGTTCTGAGGCTACCCTGAGTGGGCTCCTGGATGGGGGCTGCTCACCACAAACCCCTAGCGTGATTAGCTTGGAAATTTCAGTTCCATCCCCTATCCTCCGAGGAGAGGAGAGAGGCTAGAGATTGAGTTAAGAATCCTGCTTACATGATGAAGCTTCTGTAAAAATCCTTAGGGATTCAGAGAGCCTCCAGGGTGGTGAACAAATCTATATGCCAGGAGGGTCGCATAATCCAACTCTATGAGGACAGAAGCTCTTGTGCTTGGGACCCTTCTGGGCCTCACCCTATGTATCTCTTCATCTAGCTTGTTCATCTGTATCTTTGTCATATCCTTTATTACATAATAAACTGGCAAACATGTTTCCCTGAGTTCTGTGGGCCATGACAGCAAATTATCGAACTGAGGAGGGGGTTGTGGGAACCCAATTTATAGCCTGTTGGTCAAAAAGACAGGTGACAACCTGGGACCTGTGATTAGCATCTGAAGTGGGGGCAGTCTTGTTAGACTGGCCCTTAATCTGTGGGGCCTGACGCTAACTCTGAGTAGTGTCAGAACTGAATTGAATTGTAGGACATCCAGCTCATGATGGAGAATGGGTCAGTTTGGGAAAAACCCACACATCGGCTCACAGAAATGTTCTGTGTGAGTAGTAGAGAACAAAAGTTTTTTCTTTACAACCCCAGTGATGCAAGATGCACAGGCTTCTGCAGTTATGATTGTGTGTGCTGTTCTTGGGTGCATGGGGCACAGGCTGCAGTGGCTTCCTTGGCTGTGAGTTTCTGGGGGAGCTGAAGTCTCTGGGGGGGCCTTTGGTTTGGAAGTGGCTGGGGCAAGTGCAAACCACAGCAGCGAGGATAGTTACAGAGTTGCCAGGATGACTTGGAAGCAGGGAGTATCTTGGAAAGAAGATAATTGGGCCCTGGCCCAGAGCTCAGCACCCACACAGCCCCACTTCTATAAGGTAGTAGCAGACACAGTTCTCTTTCCCCACTCCACCTGAAATGTTCAGCTTTCTCCTTCCCCACCTTTTTTCATACTCCCTCTACTCCTCCTCATTTTCATCTCCTGATTGAGGCCTGAAAAGAGCCCTACTGGCAGCATGCACCTGCTTCTTCCTCCTAGGGACCGCCCCAAGAGTGGATTGTCCACTGTGAACCAAGAGGGGAAAGCAAACCAGCACCTACTGAAAAGTCCCTATGTGTCTGCCACTCTCCTGAAGGTTTCTCATGGGATATATCGCTGGGTCTTCCCAGCAGGCCTCCCAGCCAGGCACCACTGACCACTACTTATTGGCTATGGGACCTTGAAAAATCTCTTTTCCAAGAGGGTTTACTAGTCAATGTTCTCAGCATGTAACCTGTCTAAGCACATAACTTATTTAACACACATGTAATCTTGTGAGGTAGCGACTATGAGTAACCTTCTGATTCAAAATTTTTAAATTCTATAGACAAGGAAACAGGCACAAGTAAGTCACACAAGTTGCAGAGCCAGCTCACCTGACACTGATGCTAGCTTTGTTCCTCAGCCTAGACTGTGAGGAACCTTCACAAGCTCTCCCGTTGTTGTGCTATAGCAGAAAGGTCTTACCATCTTGGGAAATTTGGTACAGATGCTTCTGGTTTAAGCAACAATGCTGACTGAGGCAAAGAGAAAGTAACTGGGCAGGACAAGGCAGGAAGCCAGTCCCAGATAATGGCTGGTAGTGTAATTGTGGTCTGCTGGCAGAATTGGTGCCCTGGCACACTGTTGGAAAGACACATCATCAGAAGGTATCTACAGGAAGTGATGGGATTTCACCGTGTTCTGGTAGTAACTCATGGATCAGCTGCAAGTACACGCATGTATGGCCACATCCTGAGAGGAGCAAGTTGTGTAGGATTAGAGGCTATTTATATAGTCAAGAGACCTTGAAACAACTCAAGGAATATTACTTTGGCACGGGGAGTTCTGGGAGCCTCCACGAAGAGCCTCATTTAGGTACTGGTTGGATCCACTTTCAGCCACAGCTGGGCACTGAAGGTCACAGAACCACCCTCCAGAAACTCGGTGGAATGAGTCCAAAATGGCGGGTGGCCATTGCATACCATTGCCCTGGGTACATCGGGAGGAGCCGGAAGTCCATTCCTGATACCATTCCGCAGGCTTCTAGTCGGGTGTTCTTCCTCAGTTCCTAGGGATTGAATGAGGCCATGATTCTTAAGGCCCAGGTACTGAGCCCTTTATTGGCTCTCCATGAAAAATTTCTGCAGGGTTGGTCCTGAAAGGCCCATAAGGCCAGGGAGCCAGGACATAACACGATGGGGATATGGCAGGGTGAGACAGCCCTTTCCTCTTCTTAGGGCTGGAGGTAAAAAATTTGCATTAAGCCCTTTACTAACTGGAGTTGTGCTTAAAAGAAAAGGAAAAGGTTAAAGAAAATCCAGGGCCTACGGGGGCAGGCATCTCCATCATGGAATTGGTTTTAGCCTTTGCTCCTGAGATTTTCTTACTGCTTAAGAGAGTTACAGCAACACAAGTTGTGATTTAAAGTCAGACAGATCTGTCCTTAAATCTTGGCCAAGTCTCTCTTCCTGCGTGACTTTTGGTAAGTTACGTAAGTTCTCTAAATCTCATATTTTTATCTCCAAGACGCAGAAAATAATTGTACTTGTTTTAGAGTTACTGTGAGAAAATATACATCACATAGCACTGATCCTCGTGCATAGTAAATGCTCAATTTACATGCTTTTTAAACATTATGTAAATTAATGAAAACTCTTTCCTAGTTTGCTTTATTTTGTCTATTGGCCCATAGTACTCTCTTGGCAAACCAGTTAGGTAAAAAAAAAGATTCATCACATGTTGAACACTCTTTACTTTAGGAAAATATAAATAGGGTGGCTCGCATTGCCTTAAAAAAGGCAAAAGAACACTGAAAGGTGGATTGTCACCATGGTTTAAAGCCTGTAGTTTCATGAAAAAATTCCTGGAGGAAGAGACAATGGAAGGAAGAGAAAAGAGAATGAACATTCCAGACCAATGGAATAGCATGTGAGAAGGCCCTGCAGTGAACTGGAGCATGGCAGGTGTGGGAAACTGAAGTTTGCCTTGTCTGAACTGAGATATCAATGAGCAGGGAATAGACAGAAGTATTTAAAGAGGAAAGCAGGGCCAGACCTTGTGTGGCCTTGTAAGTTTTGTTAAAGAGTTGTCATTCAAATTATTCTTCCTGATGATGTATTTATAATGTATGAGTTAGATCAGGGGTCAGCAAACTTTTGAGATGGAAGGGCCGCCAGGGGTCAGCAAACTATGGCACATGAGCTGCAGGCTCTGAAGTAAAATTGAAAATGAAAATAAAACTATCATAGTTTTACTTATAAAAATTTTAAAGGATATTATTCACATAATGGTGATTATGTAAAAATATATTTATGGGGCCGGCTGAGTGGCACGTTG
>NW_017731793.1:631107-638911 GCF_001890085.2 Hipposideros armiger
GCCAACTTGAGCCAGTGAAGCGACGTCCTCCACAACTAGACTGAAGAACAAAAGGACAGCAACTTGTCTGTTCCCCTTCCCCCAATTTTCCAGCGCTGTTCCCATCCCCCAATCCCCCAATTAAAAAAAAAATATATATATATATATTTATGGCTCTCGAATAATTTTTAAATTATTGTGAGGGACAGGATTGGCTCTTCCAGGGGTCGGCAAACTTTTGAGATGGAATGTACCCCAAAAGCCACAGTTTGCCGACCCCTGAGTTAGATTAATAAATAGATCTTAGGACATGGATAATATGGAATTAGCAAGTACAGCTACCCCATATGACAACAGGCCAGCTTTCCATAGAATACCAAATAAAGTGACATCTCAGTTCCATACATGATGTGGCATGAAGGAATGCTCTACTCTAAGTAATTGGTTGATCTTTAGGGAGTGCCTTTAGAGAGGATCCTGGAAGTATCTGGATACAAGGCCAGTCTAAAGCTGTTATTATCAAGTTAGTTAGCCTCATTCAGCAATGGTTTTGAGGACATAAATTCCTGATGCTGCACTGGAGAAAGAGGAAAGTAAAATGGATGTATGTATGCTCTTGCTTGGTGAGGGAAACTTTCCATTGTCTTACTTTAGGTATTGGCACCAAGATCTAAACAACTGAGATTTCCCAAGAATGAGAAAGAAACATTACCAAAGGTGCCAAAGAAACATAGTAGCTATGAGTGGGGATTCCACATAGAATCAAACAACTTGGGTTGAAACCTAATTCTCTAACTAAATTATATGATTAAGTTACCTAAGCTCTCTGACTCTCAGTTCTCTCATTTATAAAATGGATATAGCAGTATATTGATCATGAAGTTGTTGGGAGGAGTAAATAAAATACTTCACAGAGACCTCTACCCAGTGCCTGGCATGTAGTAAGACCTCAATAAATCTTAGCCATTATTATTATTAGTTTTTTGTATCTTTTAATATTTCACATTTTTGTTAGTATATGATCATTTGAATTTTACAGTTTTGTTAAAGTGAGTACAATAGTCCCTCCCTTATCCACGGTTTTGTTGCCCATGGCTCCAGTTACCTGTAGTCAACTACAGTCTGAAGATGTTTAATGGAAAATTCCAGAAATAAATAATTCATAAGTTTTAAATTGTGTGCTATTTTTAGTAGCATGATGAAATCTCTCACTGTCCTCTTCAGTCTTACCCAGTATGTGAATCATCCCTTTGTCCAGTGTCTCCATGCTGTATACACTACATGCCCATTAATCACTTAGTAGCTTTCTACAATAGGTTGTCAGATCAGCTGTCAATGACCCCAAAGCACAAGAGTAGTGATGTTGGCAGTTCAGATATACCAAAAAGAAGCAGTAATGCTTCCTTTAAATGAAAAGATACATACATATTAGAAAAACATAGTATATATAAAGTTTGGTACTATCCACAGGTACTATCCCTGGGGGTCTTGGAATGTAGTCCCCTCAGATAAGGGGGAGAGGAACTACTGTATTGCAGAATATGGCATTAATTTAAATTCCCTAGTTTATTCATTTATTTTCCTGGCATTCATTTACATTTTCTAGTTTATTCATTTATTTCTTGAATGTATTTGCATTAATTTACTAGGACTGCCATATATAACAAAATACCACAGGCTACGTGGCTTAAACAACAGAAATTAATTTTCTCACATTTCTGGAAGCTAGAAGTCTAAGATCAAGGTATTGGCAGGGTTGACTTTTTCTGAGGCTTGCAGATAGATATCTGCCTTCTTGCTGTGTCCTCACTTGGGTTTCCCTAGTGTGTGCATGTCTGTACCTTAATCTGTTCTTCTTATAAAGACACTAGTCATATTAGCTTAGGGTCCACTTATATCACCTCATTTTACCTTACTTACCTCTTTAAAGCCCCTATCTCTAAATAATCACATTCTGAGGTGCTAGGGATTAGAACTTTAAAGTATGAATTTTAGAGAGGGGCATAATTCAATCCATAACAGGATTACATTTTTTAAAGCCTCTTTTTATGGAAACGCAAAAGTAGAAAAAAAAAAGTTCAATAGATCCCATGTGCTCATAATTCGGCTTTAATAATTGTCATCTCTTTGCCAATCGCCTTGCATTCACACCCATGCCTTTCTCCTTCCTTTCATATTGCTTGGAAGCAAAGTCTAACATCACATCACTTCATCTGCAAATCTTTCAGCATTTATCTTCAAAGTATAAAATATAACCACAGCATCATTATATCATATGTGAAACATTTAATAAATCTGTAATATCATTAAATATCTAGTCTACTCAAATTTCCAGTCATTTCATGAATTGCTTATTTAAATAAGGGTACAATTAAGGTTCACATTGTGATTGGGTCACTCATCATTTCAATCTTTTTTAATCTACAGATTTAGTCTTTAAAAAGTGCAATATATGGATTTAGTCTTAATCTGTCTACAGATACTCCCCATTTTCCTTGATAATACCTAATACCTATCACATTACATATTTATTTGTGTACCTGGTATACTATCTCTTCGTCTACCCACCATTAGAATAAAAGCTTCATAAAAGCAGGGGAAACTTTGCAGGGAGCAAAAATTGGAATGTGTCTGACCAACGGTTTCTTCCAACAGTGGTTTTTCTCTTGGAAATTTTACTCCTTGAGAAGAGGAGAGAGAGATTACATTTGTTTTTAATGATGATTATTCTTTTCTAGGTGAAGTGCTTTATTCAAGATGATAGGCTTAGCAAGAGGGGATCTTATGACTAGTTGGTAATTGTTTGTTTGTTTGTTTGTTTGTTTGTTTGTTTGTTTGTTTGAAATGATACCAATCAAGTTGCTAGCCTCCAAGGTCTCAACCCTGGTAGGATTAGAGAAGAAAAATGGAGAAAAACATGGTAATGGGTGAAGGCAGACTATTTGGAATGGGGATGTGTATAATGGTGGCTTTGGCCTGGAGCAGGAGGAAGCCTAATGTCAAAGACAAAATACACTGGACAATTAAGGGGAAGATTTTATTTAGGCTATTGCAATTGGGAAAACACCCTCATCCAAAGATCAGAATGTCTCAGCAGAGTGAATCTGCCTTAGACTTTTATAGCGAGAGGTAAACAAGTCACAGATGAGGTTGTTTGCAGGTAGGGGGAGACTCAGTCAGTTATCTCAACAGCAAATGTTTTTCTTTGTGGTTAGCTAGTTTCAGGGGAACAAACACTTCTAATCTCAGTCACTAGAAGAATAGGAAGTTGAAGCACCTGTGTCTAGCCTTTGTCAGCAAGTTCAGGCAAAACAATGAAAAGGAAGTTACCCTTGTGTTTTCTGGGAATAGTGAGAAAGAGTAGACAGTGAGTCTTATCTAAGTTATATGAAGAAAAGCATTTCTTTGAGCTGTTGACCCTCTCAGCACTCACAATGTTAATTCAAGTCCTAAATATTTGGTCCTTTTGGGTTCTGGAGACAACATATTCCCCATTTACAAGTTTTATTTAATCTTATTGATGTTGTTACTTGCAAATTAGCCTATGTTGAATGGGGATCCCTCCAACAAAAGGCTCTATAACCTGTCCAATTTGAAATTAATAGGCAATCCTGTTAGGGCCTGCATAGACTCCTTCACTGTAGAGGCTTTGACAACCTCTTCTCATGCCTCCTGGAGTTTCAGGACCACGTATGATGGCCATAAGCTGCCCATGGTCTTCTTAGGCAAGAAACTGACTTTCTCAGTCCTGCATTATACACCATTAGGGTGGCAAATGCTGAATACTTACTGGGCCTGAAGGCAGTGGGTTGATATATTCAAAGTGCTGAATAAAAATAACTGTCAACCAAGAATCCTATATCTGGCAAAGCTGTCCTTCAAAAGAAAGAGAAATTAACACATTCCCAGATAAACAAAAACTCAGGGAGTTTGTTACCACTAGAGCTACCCTAACTCAAAGTTGTATGAAAAAATAAAGATCTCAGTAAAGGTAAAAACATGGACTATAAAGCTGACATTATTATAACATTGGTTTGTAACTCTGCATTGTGTTTTCTACATGCTTTAAGAGACTAATGCATACAAAAAATATTGGCCTATTTCTTGAAAATGTAAAAATTAAATTTTGTGACATCAAGACTGAAAGAGGGTCAAGACATAGCTTATTGGAGCAGAGTTTTTGTATATCATAGAAATTAAGCTGGTATAAATTCAAATTAAAATGTTATAGCTTTAGGATGATAGATATAATCCCCATTGTAACCACACAGAAAATAGCTATAGAATATAAATAAATGGAAATGCGAAGTGAATAAAATATTTCAATACAAAAATCAACTGACCACAAAAGACAATAGTGCAAAAAATAAGGGGATAAGTTATGAAGCATACAGAAAACAAATAACAAAATGACTGAAGTAACCCCCTCTTATTGGTAGTTACTTTAAATGTAAATAGACTAAACTGTCCAATCAGAAGATAAGTGAGTGTTATGAACAAATTGGATAACTTAGCCAAAATGGACAAATTCCTAGAAACACAAAACCTACCCCAAGGCTGCATATGAACAAGTGGAAAATTTGGGTAGACCTATAATATTAAGAAGGTTAAGCCAGTAATCAAAAATATATTTTGTTTTTAAAAGATTTTATTGGGAAATTGGGGAAGGGGAACAGTGTTGGGGAATTGAGGGAGGGCAACAGCCAAGTTGTTGTCCTTCAGTCTTAGTTGTGGAGGGCGCAGCAAGCTCAGCTCCAAGTCCAGTCACACCACTCAGCTCAAGGTGCTGTGTTCAATTAGTTGCAGGTGAGCGTAGCCACCATCCCATGCAGGAGTTGAACCAGCAGCATCATTGTTAAAAGGGCGTGCTCTATCCCCTGAGCTATCCAGGCAGCAGCTCAGCTCAAGTTGCCGAGTTCAGACCATCTCGAACAGGCAATCTTGTTGTTAGGATCACATGCTCTCACCAGCTGAACCATACTGCTACCTGTTGGCAGCTCAGTGGCAGCTCAGCTTGGGCGCAGCTCACAGGCCCATGTGGGAATCGAATCGGTGACCCTGTTGCTCAGAGCTCACATTCTTGAGCAAGCTCTTAACAAACTGAGCCGCTTGGCTTGCCCAAAAATATCTTTACCAAGGAAAGCTTTGGACCTGATGGCTTTACTGGTGATTTCTGCCAAACATTTAAAGAAGAAATAACACAAGTCCTTCTCAAACTTTTCCAAAAAACCGAGGCTGAGCAGACATACCTCCTTTTATTGTGCTTCACAGATATTGTGTTTTTACAAATTGAAAACAAGATCCTCCACCAGCAAAATGATTATGACTCACTTTATTACAATACTTGCTTTATTGTGGTGGTCTGGAACCAAACCTGCAATATCTTTGAGGTGTGCCTGTACTTACTGACTCATTCTATGAGGCCAGCATTACCTTGATATTAAATAAAGCCAGACAAACATATTTCAAGGAAAGGAAAATAAAGGCCAATAGCCCTTACTGATGCCAAAATCCTCAACAGGTGACATCAGCAAGATGGTGGAATAGGACATTCCAGTCCTTCATTCCCCCAAGAGAAGTAGACTTAATAGCATGTGAGCCAAATTGCCTTTGTGAAAAATCCAGAAATATTCTGAGGTTGAAGCACCCATGTGAATGCAAAGCCAATAAGGGCTGCATCAAAATGGTAGGAAATATTTAAATAAATTTCTAGGCCCCAAATGGAGCTGCTTACGCTTAGGTTGCCACATCAACAAACCAAACTTTTGTGTTTTTGTAAATGCTTCACTTGACCAGAAACAAAGTATATCCAGTCAGTCAATTCCCAAACATCAAGCCAACTATGGGCTGTATACTTATTTCTTTGTTCTTTGATATTTCTAAATAAGGTCAGGTATGCAACCCCAGCCAACCCATGCTCTGTTTTCCACATTGCCATTTCTAACACTCTATAAAACTTGCTCTTGCCCCAGATCCCTCAGACAGGAAGCTCCACTATTTGCGAGGCACTGTACTGCCCCAATCCATGAATTGTTTTCACTTGAACAAAAGAACATCAAACTAGTTACTAAATTGTTTTAGTTTTATCATTCATCAGAAAATTTGTTGTATTTTTCCCGTCTTAGCCCCTCACCCTCCCTGGAGAAGCACAGTGCAATTGGGAGAAAACTCCCAACTCCGGTTTTTCCCTTAGGAGTGAAAGAGGAGTGGGTCATGGGTCTAATGTTCTGGGTTGCTTTTTTTTTTTAAATCAAAGCATTTTACACTAGTTTTTATTTTTATTTTTATTGGAGAACAGTGTGTTTTTCCAGGACCCATCAGCTCCAAGACAAACAGTTGTTTAAATCTAGTTGTGGAGGTGTGCAGCTCCTTGGCCCATGTGGAAGCGAACTGGCAACCTTGGTGTTATGAGCCTGAGCTCTAACCACCTGAACTAACTGGCCGCCCTTGTTCTGGTTTTTTAAGGAGCTGCCCAAGGGACTAGTTTCTGTCTCATCTGACTTAGAGCACTGAAAAGATCCAACTACATTGCTGTCTAAAGAGATTCCCTTTTTATCTAAAAACACATATAGGCTGAAAGTGAAAGGATGGAAAAAGATACTCCATGCAAATAGTAACCAAAAAAGAGTGGGGGTGGCCATATTTGGACAAAATAAACTTTAAGTCAAAAACTGTCACAAGATGGAAAAAGGACATTCTATAATGACAAAAGGGTCCATTCACCAGAAAGACATAACAATTATAAACATATATGCACCTAACAACAGAGTTCCTGAAAACACGAATGACAATTGTCATACAATAGGTATGACAATTAAGTTTGCAAACTCATCCTAGAAAAAGTGCTACATACTGCATTGTTGAATATCACTATGGTCACCTTCAAAGTACTCCCCTTGGGAAGCTATGCACCAATGCCAGTGCTTACTCCACCCTTCAAAGCAATTTTGGAGTAATTTTTCTGGAATGGCCATCAGAGCTGTCGTCATATTACACTTGATGTTCTGAATGTCATCAAAATGTCTTTCTTTCAATGTTTCCTTTATCTTCAGGTAAAGAAAGAAGTCATTGGGGGCCAGATCAGGTGAGTAGGAAGGGTGTTCCAATACAGTTATTTGTTTATTGGCTAAAGACTCCCTCACAGGCAGTGCCATGTATTGTCCTGATGCAAGAGCCATGAATTGTTGGCAAAAAGTTTAGGTCATCTAACTTTTTAACGCAGCCTTTTCAGCACTTCCAAATGGTAAACTTGGCTAACTGTTTGTCTAGTTGGTACAAATTCATAATGAATAATCCCTCTGATATAAAAAAAGGTTAGTAACATCATTGCAACAAGTTTGCAAACTTAATTGTCATACCTTGTATAAAGCAAACAGTGACAGAATTGAAGAGAGAAAAAGATGGAAACACAATAATAGTAAGGGACTTCAACATCTCACTTTCAATAACAGATATAATAACCAGAAAAAAGATCAATAAGGAAATGAAATTTGAACAACACCATAAACCAATTGTACCTAACAAACATATACAGAGCACTTCAACCAACAGCAGAATACACATTCTTCTCAAGTGCATGTGGAATAATATCCAGGATAGACTATATGTTAGGTCTCAAAACAAGTATTAACAAATTTAGGAAGATTCAAATCATACAAAATATCTTTTATTTATTTATTTTTTACTACAATGAATAAAACTAGAAATCAACAGGTCAAAGAATAAATCAGAAGTGAAATTACATTAAAATAGAAGAAAGAACTCAAGAACTCAAATCAACAACATATTGTTACACTTCAAAAAACTAGAAAAAGGGCCGGCCAAG
>NW_017731793.1:643876-649472 GCF_001890085.2 Hipposideros armiger
GCAGTGTCACTGGCCCTCATATGTGGGATCCGAACCGGGGCCCTCTGGCGTCCCAAGCCAGTTCTTAACCATCGCGCCACTCGGCCGGCCCCCATCACTCCATCTTTACAGTTACCTGGGGCAAGCAGTGTTGGTCGGAACCAATTCCAGCCCATCTAGTACAGCTTCCAACAGGTCTTGAGTTATTGACTGATCCCTTAAGGATCCCAGATGGAGGCAGGGGAAGGGCCAGGCCTGCACTATTGCTGTCACGGTCTTTGTGTGTCCCCCATCAAAGGCCGCGGTGGACAGTGTTGGGAAGAGGCCCACAGGGAGCTCTTCCAGGGCACGTACAACTGAGTCTTCATCACTCAGCAGGCTCTGTGCTGCAAGATCCACAAGACTGAGCGGGTCTTGTCTGCTCATCTCCACTGGCCTGGTACAAGGTAAAGGAAAATCCTGAGTGGGTTTTCACAATGCTCAGCCTCCTTCTGTTGTGCCAGGATGACCCAGGCCTCAACCACCCTTCACAGCAGGAAGTGAGACTCCAGTTTATTCCCACCCCTCNGTCCTCCACAACTAGACTGAAGAACAAAAACGAAAGCAACGTGTCTGTTCCCCTTCCCCCAATTCCCCAGTGCTGTTCCCATCCCCCCAATTCCCCAATTAAAATAATAATAATAATAAAAAAATAAAGATGGCTGTAGCCCTATCTCCCCCCAAAAAATAAAATGAAATGGAGCAACTACAACCTACCTCTTAAAAAAAAAAAAAGGAATGTTGTTCTGATACTTGCTACAATATGGACAAACCTTAAAAATATTAACCTAAATGTGAAAGAAGGCAGTCACAAAAAAACCACTATGTTAGTTTCCTAGGGCTGCCATTAAAAAGTATCACAGGCTGGTTTGCTTAAAATAGAAATTTATTTCTCACGGTTCTGGTGTCCAGAAGTCTGAAATCAAGGTGTTGTTGGTAGGGCCATGCTCTCTCTGAAAGCACCAAGAAAGGATCTGTTTCAGGCCTATCCTAGCTTCTGGCAGCCTATGGTATTCCTTGGTTTGTAGATGTTGGACTTCACATTATCTTCCCTCTGTGATTATGTCCCCTTTTTATAACAACACCAGTCGTATTGGATTAGGGCCCACCCCAATAGCCTCATTTTAATTTGATTACCTCTGCAAAGTCCCTATTTCCAAACAAGGTTAAATTCTGATATACAGGGTGTAGAACTTCCACATGTCTTTGGGAACATAATTCAACCTATAACAACCACATACTGCATGGTTTCACTTATATGAAATAACTAGAATAGATATAGAGATAGAAAGTAGATTAGAGGTTAACAGGGGCTGAGAGGAGGGGGAAATGGTACTGCTTAAAGGTACAGAGTTTATTTGGGGTGATGAAAAAGTCTTGTTAATGGATAGTGGTGATGAATGCAGAACATTGTGAATATAATTAATGGCTCTGAATTGTACACTTAAACATTAATTTCCATAGAAAGAATGGAGAAAGTTGTCAGGAACTATCTTATAGGAGGCACCAAGCCCAGAGTTTCACAGGGGAATTCTACACTAAACTTTTAGAGAATACCAGGGGAAAAACAAAACAAAACAAAACAGCAAAAGTGGGACAAATTGGAATATCATCCTGAATGAGGAAGCATCATTCTAAACAGACATATGTTGGATACATATCTTACAAAGTCAGGGATAAGACAAGGACACCCACTCTCAATCATTCTAGTCAACACTATATTGGCGAGCCTAGCCTAGGTGATAAGGAATGAAAATTATATTAGAGACATAGGATTGGAAGTGAGTAAATAAACTGCTTTATTAAAAAAGATAAACACAAACATATCTACAAATTATTAGAAATAATGGAAGGAAGTGTAATGGGCCCAGAATAGCCAGGGTAGTTCTCTGGAAGTAGTGCAGGATTGGGAGCAGGGTGGGAAAGAGACATGCATTTCAGTATCAGAATTTATTATGAAGCAAAAGTAATTTAAACATTTCTACTTAATTACCTTGCCCTCTACCTTAATCATCTTTGTTCCATCTCAATTGTTTTCTCCAGATGATGCTATGACAGGGGAACTCCATGTGAAATGCTTCTCCATTTTTACTATCAAAGGGTTTGACACATCCCTCATCTTCCATCTCTGATTCCTTCTCAGTAAAACTCTAATTTCTATGCCTGGGAGGCCTCTCACCAGCTCTCCCGATGTCTGGCTGCTTCTCAGCACTCACCTATCAGTCATTGGTAATGTACACTGAGAAGCCTTGATTCCCTAACCAACCCTCCCCATCAAAAAGAGTAGCTGCCTCTGCCCCCACCAACTCCAGTAACTTCCCATATTGCTATTCTGTGTTCTCATGGCACTCCTCTGAAATCAGCTTTATTATTGGTTTGCTGACTTGTTTAGTGGTCCCTGCTCCCCTTCAAAGCTAAGTTCTTTGAAAACAGAAACCTTGAATGTTTACCTCTATATTCCCCAGTGAGAGCAGTTTCTGAACAAAGCAGGAAATCAACAAATATTTGTTGATGAAATGAGTGAATGAAAGCTCTGTGCTGAGTACCTTACACTTCTTTATGTCCTTGATCAACACTTTAGTTATCCCACTTCATGGTGTTTTGAGAAGAAACTCACCCAACTGCTCGTAGTTCAATGTGGGAATACTGAAGCAGAATGAAAGGGAACTTGGGCAAATGGACCAGAAGGACAAGGGCTGGGAGAGGTTGTCTTTTTATTCCCAGCATTGAACACACTTGCACAGTGTAGTTTTTTTTTTTACCACTGTCTGTCAATTTCATAAATAATTGAGCTCCAGCTCTATCCAGAAATAGCAGTCACCATTAGAGTGTTAATTATGGTGTTTCTTGTTTTGATCACTTTCTTTAAAGCCACCCTATTCATTCAGAAAATCCACGGCCACAACTCAAACACCCACTGATGCTCTTTTTTCCCCATCAGGTCAGCTGTGCATTTTCATAAGTCATGCCATCGAGGTAGAATTAGTCAACTCCATGTCAGCCCGCTGTAGTGCGTGCAACATTTCCTGCAACTTGGTGTGCACCCGGGCAAGTTCCACTCTGTTGAGGTTCTCCCACCTGTATTCGTCCAAGTAGACAACACATTCGGCAGGGACAGGGTACTGCACACGCTTCAGCTCCTTCAACTCCGCTAAGTGCTGAAGCATGTTCATGATGCCTGATGTGGAGATGACGTTGTCAAAGAAGACAAGGGAGCGGAGACTGAAGCAGCAGCACAGGGCAGGCAGGATGGCTCGGAGCTGGGCTTCCTTCAACCGGCAGCTTCTCAAGTTCAGGTGCTGTAGAGTGCCCGACACCTCACCCAGCAGAACTTCTAGGGGCCCAGGAACTGTTTCGGACAGGTTATTGCTACACAGCACCAAGTCCTTCAGGTGGGTGGCATGAATGCTCTGGGACAAGTAGGTAATGTCATTTTCAGTAAGCCTACATCCAATGATCACCAGAGTCTCCAATGGTTTTTGCAGGCCACTGTGGATAGACAGACATAGTTACTTCTTGGAAATTGGAGTGGAGCACTAGGTACATTTGGAAAAGGACTAGAAATCTGACCTGAGAAATTTGTATTGCCCCTACCTCAGTTTAGATGCATATGGTGGGAGACAATCTTTTGTACTGGTTAAGAACATAGAGCTTGGAGTCTAACATTTTTCCAATCCCACCAGGACCTCTCCCATTTTCAGAGCATGGTGTCAGGCACACTGACCTCTCTTAGTCTCAGCTTCCTAACGAGCCATATAAACACAATTTTCACTCATACTCCATACATTGTTTAGGAATTAATGGAATTTAGATATAGTTCCTACACATGGTAAAGGCTAGGTTTTTACTGCGAGGAAGGTTCAGAAAGGTGGTTCCCCAGAATTCTATTTACCCAAAGACCAGGACCTAGGAGAACAGTTCCCTATTCCAGGACATGCCACAGAGAAGTATAAGAGATGTAAACGAGGGGAATGAGTTGACCAAATCAACTGGGCTTAGATGTTGTAGGGGCAATTGCCTCCCTCAGATACCACCTTCCAACTAAACAACCTTATTCACCCTTCTCTGTGGAAGCTTCAGGACAATGAGATTCTGGCTGATTTTTTTTCAGGGTTTTATATCCATTCTTAACTATATGCTTGGCATGGACTAAATGCTTGCTTGAATGAATGAATAAATGAATGAATGAATGAATGAACAAATGAGTGAGTGGATGAGATGCCGATTTCAGACATAAATCCCAGGACCCCAGCTTTGAAGACTATGTCCATGAATGACTCTGCAGGAATTCATAGAAAAGAAGTCCAGGCTTGTCTCTGCTCTGAAAGAACAATGCTCAGAGGAGTGTTCCAGGATCTTGGCCTTTAGACCACCTGTGGGACTTTCCACACACTCACCTGAGCATCTTATGTAGCTGGCCTGAGAGACAGCCAAAGATGAGATGGAGCTTCTGGAGGTGGCCCAGTGGGTTCAGCAGGGAGAAACAGTCAGCAGGGAAATCCCAGGGAATGTCGCTAATGATGAGATTGCCCAGGTTGCTCATCTGCCCTACCTGGGTGAAGAACTGGATTAGGTCTGACTGGAAGCAAAACCTACTCCTGTTATGAAGCCTCAGCTCTTGGATGGCCTCTAGCTCCAGCACTCTCAGGATCTCTATGAGGCTGTGGAATGGCACTTGGTTGATAACCAGAGTCCGACAGTGGAGCCGCAGACAGCCATGGCTCTTCTCGACTCTCTGCAATATGTACGAGGGGAACCCAGACAGGTGAAAGAAACCGAACAAACCATCTAAGAAAAGGTCTGTGTGTATCTCCACAGGTTCTCGATCACACTGAGGCTGTTCTCTGGAATTGGGCGTGAGCTGGTCTGCCTCTGGCCCTTCCAGCATGTGCGTGATGACAAAGGGTACAGGAGAGGTCTCAGAGCATTCCTCCCAGTTGGATTGCTCAAAATCATGGGTAAAATCCAGCACCTTCAGCTTCGATCTCCTGTGGGGAATGAAGAAGAGAGCTGAGATTGTGATTTTCAGGACAGTATGGCAGGGCTGATATGAGATCAGTAGCAGCAGACTTTGGAAAGGGGCCTCTATGCCAGCCAGCAGCCCTGCCCATTGCCAACTGCCATGTCTCCTAAGTGCATTGCTCCATCCTCATTCACCCTCAGATCCTGCTCAATCCCTATTTCTTACATAGTCTAGGGGTGCCACCCAGAAACCTAACCACATTCCCAACACCTCAGCAGCATGATCAGCTCTCAACTGCAGCAGGTCTTTCTTCTCTGATGGATTCTGAGCAATAGCCTTAAGGCCTCCCAAGGATGGTTGTACCACCAGGAGATTCTGGCACATCCGTGAGCCTCACATTGCCAAATCTAGTTCCCTACTCAACTCACTGTGCCCCTACCATCACTCCATCTTTTTTTTTTTTTTTAAAGATTTTTATTGGGAATTGGGGGATGGAACAGCGCTGGGGAGTTGGGGGAAGGGGGACAGACAAGTTGCTGTTGTTTTGTTCTTCAGTCTAGTTGTGGAGGGCGTTGCTTCACTGGCCCAAGTTGGCACCATCATTGCGCTCTTCCC
>NW_017731793.1:650187-655892 GCF_001890085.2 Hipposideros armiger
CACAATGCTCAGCCTCCTTCTGTTGTGCCAGGATGACCCAGGCCTCAACCACCCTTCACAGCAGGAAGTGAGACTCCAGTTTATTCCCACCCCTCCTTCCATCTTGTGATTTTTAGTCATAAATCTCCAGCTCTTTCTCTGATGGTGTCAGCTCAGTGTCCCTGGCCCTGATACCAGCTGTTTGAAATTAGAATAATTAGGGTTTTATCTCTGCCCCTCATTGAGATTCAGAGAGTATAAATTCTTCCAAACTTAATTTATTGAACTTTCTCCCAAGTCATCCTCCCCTCCAAGGTGATTTTAAGGAACATGAAAAATAATCAATCTCTTACCTTAGTCTAATGGTAAGAGGTCAGGTCTTGAGGTTTTGTTTGCCTTCTCTGGTGAGCAGGGCTTCTAAAATAGTAACTACAACTTTCCACATGTTCAGGTACCTCCTTCTTCTCACTCTATGAAGTCCATTCCTACTCACTTTCTACCATGCTTCAATGCAATTCAGAGATGAGAAAATAATTTTTCAAAAATCAACAAAATATAAAACTCCTCTTATGGGGCTGGTAAAATTTTGACAAAATGTCAGAAAAAGACAAGAGAAAGAAAAACTATAGTATAATTCCATGTATAAGTATAGATACAAAAGTCCTTAATAAACTATTATCAAGTGGAACTAAGCAGTGTCTAATGAAGAAGCAGGATCACAAAGGGTTTCTTCCAGGAGTGACACACTGGAGAATCTATCTGTGAACTTCTGATTACACTTGGACTACTGAACATGAGTGCTCTGAGCTGCCACCTGAAAAACCAAATGAAGTAAAAGAAGATCTAAAGCCAGAAAGACAAATGGAATGAAATTGACATCCCTGCTCCTCAAGAAAAAGTAAAGTTTTGAAATCTGGGAAAAGGTGGATTAGAGGAACTAGTGCACAGACCACAGAAGCCAAAACCTAAGCCTAAGAGTGTGGTGAAGTCAGTAAGAAATTAAATGCAGAACCTGCAAAGGCCTCAGGAGTGAGAAGTACAAGTATGGCTCCGGGCAGGAACCAGAGACCATGGCCAGCACTGAGTCACTCATGGAGTCTACAAATGTGTGTGTCTCCACCACCAGCATAGCTAGCAGTCTACACCTTGGGTCCAACCTTCCTCCAGTTCCTACCCTGACTGTGCTCTGCTGCTCCCAGGAACAGCCCTCAGCCCTCATCATATAGCAAGCTGCTTCCATGGGGAATCTAGGGGTGCCCTAGGGCAGGTTTGGTAAATGATCATTTTAACAACCAAAATACTAGATTATGACCTGACCGAACCTTCTCTACTGGAGCATTTTCCACATATGTATGACTCAGAAGGGGCACCTGCTGAGAGAGGCTCAGGCCTGGTAGGCAGCCTGTGGAGCAGGCAGGGCAGGAGAGGCCCCTGTCACAATCCACCAATTGTTCTGAAGGCAGAGCTCCTCTGAAGCAGCTACAGCCTGTGTTGCTAAGGTGGCTGAGATGAGTTTGAATCCTCTGTGCTTCTGAAATGTCCTATTTCTCTGAAGGAACAGCCCACAGGAAGCCTCATGTCTGGGACCCTCAGGGATATCTCTGCCTCTGCCCTCTTCTGAAGGCAGAATTTCATGCCCTTCATTCAGCGGAAGTAAGTCCAACTATCAAGCTCTTCATTAGGGATGTACACTGAAATCTTCACAGGATAGAAGGCTGAGGTGTCTGGTTCCTGTGAGCAGCCAACAATCTTAGCCACTTTTCTTGTCCANCACAGCAATCCTGGAATTTCAAACTCACTTAGCATGGGCCATTGCTTTTTCATGCTTCTGGAAGGCATCCTAGTAGCACATCACACAAACTCCGGGGATCCCTGACAGAATGTTAAATCTTGTATCTCAGAAGAATGCTCCCAAATCAATGAATTGACCTTACCCAGTCTTAATGTTCTGGCCCCGTTTTATCACACATCCTCATAATCTAGTCTTACACATCTAATTCCCTATGTTGGTATATGCTGGTTAGATCGTGTAGCTTTTTTAGGGTGTAGTCCCTCTTCTTCCTTCTCAGCCTGAGTATATCTCCTACTGTGTTTTCTGAAGACTTAGCCCTAGTTATAGGCCAGGAGGGAAAGTGGGGAAGATAGTGAGGAAGGCACATTTTGTCTTCATGAGAAAAGCCTCTGCAATGCGTTCAAATAAAGGAGTTTAGCTCTCAGTGGGGTGGGCTAGACCACTTCTACAGGCGCAGATAAATTTATGTGAAATGCTTCTCCTGGTATTTCCTTTCAACCTGACCTTTCTACAGTAGTTGACACTTTTTCTAAAAAAAAAAAAAGTGAAACAATCATGTCCCCCTCCTGATTTTACACTGAGAACATTGCTCCCTTCTTTTTCCGACCCTTTTCCTAGGAGAGAGGGAGCCCTCTGCCCTTCTTACCTCACTTCCTCTACCCTGAGACTCTTGGGGATCAGATTTGGGTCACTCCTGCTTTAAGGAAGATGTTTAATAATATTAGATTGATGGTATGGTCCTCTGTAATTTCAATGTGGGCAAATGGTAGGTGGTTACTCGATGGGAGGGGGTTGGAGAGCTGGGAGAGAAAGGCAAAGGGATTAGGAAGTACAAATTGATAGTTACAATATAGTCACGGGGATCTCTCTAGCTGCCATCTTGCGTCCCCACGTGTGTGCGTTTATTCTCANTCATTAGGGATGTACACTGAAATCTTCACAGGATAGAAGGCTGAGGTGTCTGGTTCCTGTGAGCAGCCAACAATCTTAGCCACTTTTCTTGTCCATGAAAACCAGGATTTATTGCTGGCCTGCTCACTTCATTTGTTTGGGAAGAGGCTCACTGAAAAGTGGCCTCTAATCCTGGGGGAAATTTAGAAGAGGAAGGCTGGCAGGACAAATTATAGCCTTGACCACTGCAGCTGGTCTTGGGGTTGCAATGGATACTCACCTTCTCCTTCCCCCAGCATTCATTGTAGATTCCTCTCATGACCAGCTAACCACTCTGTTGTCCTTGCTAGCTTACCAGGTGGCCTGTTTCAGACCTTCATCTCTGAGGGATCTGAGCCCCTAGTCGCCATGCCTTCCCTCGCTAGGGTTGCAGCACTTGTCTTTTTACTGTCATAACTGGGCAAGGGGATATCAAGATGCACCTAAATGCATCACTTGGGAGTCAAACATATCCCTCCCTACCCTCTATTTCCTCCTGATGACCTGGGTCAGTTTCCTCCAACAAGATGGTGGCTTCTTTCCTTATCCACTGGATGGGGGACACAGGAGGACAAAGTGTTCAGGTGGAAGTCACAGCTTATAACTCAGTGGGATTCTTCTGTTTAACAGTGAGTTGTTCTTGGGCCTAACCAACTTTGTGACTTGGGTTTGACACAACTTACCTCATGACAAGCAGTTCTGGATATGTGGTCACCTCATGTCTCATGGTCCCCTGGTGGGGCCCAGCAGCACTGCAAGAGCTGTTTTACAAAACACATGTAATTCACCCCTTCCAGCTTCACAGCCCTGTCCAGACCCTTAGAAGCCTGTGTTGTGTTTCTCCAACTGGAGAATTCCACATGGCACCTTTTCCTACCACTGATACCTGCAGTCCCCTAAATTCTGCCGAGTCTTATGGCCCAAAGAGCAGGGCTACTTTTACCGCAGCCTGAAATTTGCTATTCTGCGTAGAACTTTCCTACTCCGGGATGTACTCAAACATGGCAGCCTTTTGTGTCAACCAGTATACAGGCTAGAGAAGTGTTTCCAGATGTGGAATATGCTGTCTCCAAAACTTGAAGAGTTCTATCAGGCATTGTGCTTCCTTCTCCACCGTAGGAGGTACAAAACGTGATAATTCACCTTTTTCTTTGGATGATATGACCCAGGATGCCTTCAACCACTGGGGTGCTCAAAACTGTACTCATGTGGCAGGTCCTTGAATCTTCATATAGATTATTTCTTCTTTGCAGCATGTTTCTTACCAGGCCTCCAACATGCCAGGTATTTCTTACTAATCTAACTTGATTAGCATAATGTCATCAAAGTAGTGAATCAATGCTATGTTCTGTGGATGCCCAGATGGTAGATGGTTCAGATCTCTTTGGACTATGACAGAAGGTGGAATGGTATAATCCTGGGGCAAAATTAAATGTATACTATCATCTGTTCCATGTGAATGCAAACAGTAACTGATAGGGATAGAAAGGAACACATATACCAATTAATATTTGTATACCATATAGCCGAGGCTTTATTAATCAGCTCAAGCAAAAAAGAACACATTGGTATAACAGCTTCATTTGGGACTACTATTTGGGTGAGATTATAGACATCTCAGCCAACCTCCAAGGATGGATCTGGTTTCTACAGATGGGTGAATTAAATGGAAAGATGACAAGGACCACCACTCCTGAGTTCTTTACATCCTTAAGAGTAAAACAATTTTTGTCATCCCTTTGAGGATGTGGTATTGTTATTTACTATCTTGATGGGGTGGGGTATGGTAGGGGATGGCGGGGTGGTAGTTACAGAGGCCTTCACTTGGTCTTCCCCATCACAATAGCTTTTATCTTACAGATGAAAGACCCAATGTGGGTACTGCATCAACTTTCAAACGTTCTATTCTAATTACACATTTGCAAACTGGGCAATGGCACAGTGTACCCATTGTGAGCTGGATGTTAGCCGGAATCTATTTATCACCTGACTCTCCATATGCCCCTATTCTAACAGGGGACCACAATAATGTTTTAGATCTCCAGATATCATGTCAACTCTGACCCTATGTCCGACAATATTCAAATTGTTTGTGTACCCCCTTCCCTGATCCAAACAATCCTCAAATTGCTTGTATATTCCAATTGCCCTAATTTACAGTTACCTAAGTGCAGTAGCCAGCCTCCAAAATGGTCACAATGATTCTGGCCTTCTGGTATTCGTGTCCTTGTGAAGTCCCCTCCCACACTGAATAAGGCAGTTCTGTGATCATCAATGGGATATTGTGGAAATTACAGTGTGTGTCCAAAGTTAGGTCATAAAAGACACTGTGACTTCTACTTTGTGCTCTCTTGGATTGCTTACTTTCAAGTCATGGAGACACTCAAGAGTCCTGTGGAAAGATCCATGTGGCAAGCAACTGAAGCATCTCATCAAAAACTTCCCAGGCATGTGGGTAAGCTACTTTTGAAGTATATACTGTAGGCCCAATTGAAACTTCAAATGACAGGAACCCCTAGATGACATCTTGACTGTATACTCATGAGAGACCATGAGTGAGAACCATCCAGCTAAGCTGCAACCAAATTCTTGACCTACAGAAACCGTGTGGGATGATAATAAAAATAACAAATTAAGCTGCTAAGTTTTGGGGATAATTTGTTGCACAGTAACAGATACCTAATACTCTGAATAAATGGATGTAGATTCTTTTGAGGAAATTATTACTCAGTCCCCTTGCCATGGTCCTTCCTCTTGGGATCTGGTCTATTCTTCAACCAAAGAGTTTCAGGCCTGAAAACTGACTTAGGTCTAGAAATTTGGCAAGAGATCGTGCCTTTTTATTGGGCTGACTACCCTCAGCCTTCTGATCACCCATCTTTGATTTCTTTTGATAGTAAGAGTATGACTCTTAATGGCTGCCTTTCTATTTTGGTCCTAAGGACAGGACACTGTGTTCTTTAAACCATCTCCATAATTCTTTGTGCACCAGGTGCCTTGGCTG
>NW_017731793.1:659177-660219 GCF_001890085.2 Hipposideros armiger
AGGGGTGCACATCCCCTTAGAGAGGATGAGGAGGATGGAGGGCCATGGGCTGCGCATTGCAGAGGAGATACTCCTTGTCCAGCTAGGCCCTGCTGGAGGCTGGATTGGGAGATTAAAGCTGCTTTATCTCGGGAAACTGTTTTGTTGTGTTTGGTTTGACTGGTGTAGTGAATTGTACTGAGGAGGCCCCAGCTGCTCAGAATAGGTGGGACACACGGAAAAAACCACCTAGGGTGAAGGTCCCAGGAGACCAGCTGGTCATGGTCTGCTTGGCTGGAACTTCTGTCCTTGTGGGTTATGGGGGACAGGGGGCTGACATAAGCACCTTGGGGGGATGCTCTGGCCAAGGACAGGACCCTCTGCTGTCACCTGATTCTTCTCAGGAGTTACAAGGTAAACAAGCTTAGAAATGCCTTTATTGGGCCTCTGCAGAGAAGAGTGGGTTCCAAGTAATAGGTCTGGAGCAGATACTATTGACATTTGGGGCCAGACAGTTCTCTGTTAGGGGGCAGTCCTGTGTACTGTAGGATATTGAGCAGCATCCTTGGCTTCTATGCACTAAATGCCAGTACCTGCACCTTCCCACCCCTAGTTATGACAACCAAAAATGTCTCCAGGCATTGTCAGATGTCCCCAGGGTGGCAAAAATCACCTCAATTAAGAGCCACTCGTCTAGGTGAGAGAAATGCATTTATTCTTCTGTGCAGGACAGTGACAGAGCTGTCAATTATATTTTCTGTAAAGAACAAGATTGTAAATAATTTTGGCTTTCCAGGCCATATGATCTTTCTCTCAACTGCTGAATTCTGCTCTTACAGAATGAAAGCAGCCACAGACAATATGTAAACAGATGGGCATGGCTGTTCTTATTCAACTTCATTTATAGAAACAGATGAAGTTAGGCTGGATACTCTGGCCACAGTTTGCCAACCCCTCCTCCAGAGAGACACCCCAGTTCCTGCCTCCAGGTTTCAACTAAGCCATGCTTGGTGGGGTAATTGAGGTCACCTTCAACTCCTCCTGCCTGATGACACCAGGGCCA
>NW_017731793.1:661321-663571 GCF_001890085.2 Hipposideros armiger
AAAAAAAAAAAAAGGTAAAAAGAAATTTGGACCATTCACATTCCAAGTAAGCAACAGCTGCCTATGGCTTGTGACAGGACAGTACAGGTTGAAGGGAGAAAAATTCACTCCTTATCATGACACCCTTTGGAGGCTGGCCCAGACTGTGTCCCAAATCCCATGTCTTGTACACCACCCCCCCTCACTGTCTGTGTCAATATTAAACCATCTACAATTGATCCGACACCTGGGTCTCTTGGTTGCCTCCAAACCTTTGCCTAAGCTGTTGACTTCCTGTCCCTTTGTGGTGTCCTCCAGCTGGCTGCACCAACTTAAGGTTCCATAATTATCTCAAATCTCACTCCCTGGGCAAGATTTCCCTGACCGCGTTATGCAGTTACTAACTTCCTGAGATGTACAAACACCATATTTTCCTAACTATATTTAGCACCTACGACACAGCTCTAAATTTATGTTGTGAGTCTCTCTCTTACACTAATCTGCAAATTCTCAGTGGGCAGGATCTGATCAACTCATTTTATGCTTTATGTGCATGATAAATGCTAGGTATAACAAAGTTGGGTGAATAGATGAATGAGTATTGCATGGCTGAATAAATTCTTGGATTCCAAAGACCCTGCCACTTCAGGATCCCATTAGATGGCTGAGGACATTGTCATTTCCTATAAAGGGGATGCTGTCACGTTAGTGACTGGCCACATTCACCTTCCTTCTCTTTCTCACTCTCTCTCTCTCTCTTTCACACACACACACACACATGTTCTGAGGCCTGGCATATGAAGCCAGTGATTCTGTCCAGCAATTAGGAGTGATGTAGAAAGATTGAAATAGGTCAAGGCAGGGAAGGGGACATTTGGGAAATTTTCTGAATCCATAACGTAGAAGAGAGATTGGAGAAGATGGGCTTCCCAGACTGTTGGAATCTGCTGCCTGGTACCAAAAAGAGCTCCTGCGCGCCCCCCTGTCCCCCACCCGCCACCCCAGGTGTCAACACAGCTCCAGACTGTGATACAACACAAGGGTGTGGGGTGCTAAGAGCTGTGGTCCAGTCACAGAAATGCTTGATGCAGCTCCCAAGTTTGACACAGAAACACAGAACCCAATGGGCTTGGACATGTCACCAGTGGTATTGAAGACCAGGGACTCAAACATTCTGACCTGAGTTAGACCCTGAGATCCTGGGGGAGGGGATCTGAGGGAGACCCAGGGGTCTTGGGTGATGGAGTGTGCCGAATGAAACAGAGTGAAATGCAAGGGTTCTCTGTGCCTACAGAAGCCCAGTGTGATTGTGACATGATTTGGCAAGATGAGCTAGGGGATGTGGTTTCACATAAAGAAGGACAGTGGAATTAACATGTGGAGGCGCTTTAGGACACATGTTAGGCGCTTTATTTCATTCTAAGTTCCTTTTTTGTGATGTAGGCACAATACCCAAATCCATTTGTTCATTAGGGGATGCAAAATGGGATATTTTCATTCTAGCATTCTTCCTTCACTCATTAGCTATAAAACTTTTACAAAGAAAACTTCCCCTCTTTGATGATTTAGTCACTTGAGGGACTATTCAGATAGTAAAGGCAGGATAAACATTTTATCTTTTCCCCTCTTTTATACCAACTATCAAAATAGCAAGTCCGTGTGTCAGCATCATCTAACTTTACTGTGTTAGTATAATTACTTGTACATTCCTGTATATAAGCATATTTGAGGTATTTAAATCCATTGCGATTGTCACAGCTTTTTCTATCTTTGGCCAGTACAAGGCCATTCAAATTTGTCTCTCACCAGGAATATGTTGATGTGTCAAAAATAGTACATTTAATTTTGTTTTCAGTATTTCAAAATTTTAAATAAAAACACTTTCATTGCAGCTAATTCTCAAAAGGATAATGATTTATAACACACTGAATGGAGAAAGAGCTTACACATGGAGAAAGAGCAGTATAATGAGAAAATCATAAGAAAATCATTATTTTGCAACCTTCAATGTGATAACAGTAATTATTAAAGCAAGGATCATAAATGGCTGCTAAAATAAAAATAGGCATATAGATCAATGGAACAGAATAGAAAGCCCAGAAGTAAATCCAGGCATATATGGGCAGTTAGTCTATGACAAGGGAAGCAAGAAGTTACACTGGAGTAAGGATAGCCTATTTAATAAATGGTGCTGGGAAAATTGGACTGACACATGCAAAAAAAATGAAACTGGACCACCTCCTTATGCCACTTACAAGAACAAACTCAAAA
>NW_017731793.1:664799-677780 GCF_001890085.2 Hipposideros armiger
CAGATGGACTCATGTCCTGTTGGGGAGACCACTTCATAGTCGGTGTAGAGGTCTGACCACCGCACTGTATTTCTGAAGCTGATGTTGAATAATATTGTATGTCAACTATAATTATATATACATATAATCACGGGACATGGAGTAGAGAGTGGGAATGGAATCAATGGAATTGTAATAAATAAGTATGATATCGGGGGTGGGAGGGCAGTACATGGGGGAGGGGAGTTGTTACTTTGTGAGAGTGAAAAGGATAACTATTGCATTGTTCTGTACACCTGAAACTAACAATAAATAAATAAATAAATGGGTGCTAAAACCATTGGGTGATTGGGGCACAGGGCATTTGCAGGTGCCCAAGTGTCACCCCACAAACTCTAGTCACAAAGTAAACATGGACATTTCTGTTGGGAAAATATGGCGTTTCTGTTGGGGAAACATGGCATTCAAGCCTCGCTTTTTTCATAATAGGGCAACCCTACATGGGTCCCTGCTGGAGAGCAAACGGGAATTACTCCATATTCATTGAGCTAAAAACATTTCACCTGAAGAAGAGTCAAGATTCCAGCTTTCACTCCTCATTCTCAGGAAATATAGGAGCCATGGGAAAACAGTCATGTAAACCTAGACTGTGACATGCTGGAAAAGAAACTGGCTTGGATGCTTTGAACAGTGAGTATTATGAAAGAAAAACTTTGATGAAAAGAAATCAAAGCGATCTAACAAATAACTAGGATGTGTGAACTGAGATTAGATCTTGTTTGAAGACCAAACCAAACAAAAAACAATAACAATAAATAAAAGCAAACAAATTTCTTCGTGGACATACATTTTCATTGTGAGGGGATAAATATTCAGGAGTACAATTGTTGAGTTGTATTGTAAGCACCCCCCCATTTTTTAGTTTTATAGCAAACTGCCATACTTTTTTCCAGATTGAGTGTTCCACTTTACATTCCCATTAGCGATGTAAGAGTGATCCAGTCTTCCCAACGGCTACTTGGCGTTATCGCTATTTTTTCCTTTAGCCATCTGATAACTGTGGAGTTATATCTCATTGTGGTTTTAATATGGATTTCCCTAATGGCTAATGAAGTTGAACATTTTCCATGTGCTTGTTTACCATGTATATATCCTCTCGTGAAATATCTGTTCATGTCTTTGCCCATTTTCTAATTGGATTTTTTTTCCCATTGGGGAATTGGGGGAGGGGAATGGTGTTGGGGAATTGGGGAGAGGAGCCAGCCAAGTTGTTGTTCTTCAATCTTAGTTGTGGAGGGCGCCAGTCACCATGTGGCTGTCCTTCGGCAGCTCGTGGCCTCTAAGCTCAAGGTGCTGTGTTACAATCTTAGTTGCAGGTGGGTGTAGCCGCCATCCCATATGGGAGTTGAACCAGCAGCCTTGTTGTTAAGAGTGCATGCTCTATCCATTGAGCCATCCGGGCGGCAGCTCAGCTCAAGGGGCTGAGTTCAGTCTTAGTTGTGGGCGGGCGTAACCCACCATCAAACAGGCAGTCTTGTTGTTAGGAGCACGTCCTCTCACCAGCTAAGCCATTCTGCCACCTTTTGGCAGCTCAGCAGCAGCTCAGCTCGGACGCAGTGTCACTGGCCCAAGTGGGAATCGAACCCATGGCCCTGATGCTCAGAGCTTGCACTCTTAAGCTAACTCTTAACCAACTGAGCCACTTGGCTGGCCCCTTGGATTTTTTTAATGTTGAGTTTTGAGAGTTCTTTATATGTTCTAGATAGAAGTCCTTTGTTGGATATGAGATTTGCAGTTTATTTCCTTCTCACTTTGTAGCCTTTCTTTTCATCCGTTTAACAGGATCTTCCACAGAGCAAAATTTTAAATTTTAGTGAGGTATAATTTATTGATTTTTTTTCCCTTTAATAGATCATTCTTTTGTGTCAAGTCTAAGAATTTTTCTCTTAGGCCTAGGTCCTAAAGATTTCTCCTATGCTTTTTCTAAAAGTTTTATACTTTTACAATTTTAGTTTTTAAGTCTGTGATCCATTTTGAGTTAATTTTATAAAACGTGAGCTTCAGGTCAAAGGTAGTTTTGTTTATTTATTTATTTATTTGTTTATTTGGCTATTGATATCCAATTGTCTAGCACGACTTGTTGAAAAGGCTATCTTTTCTCCATTGAATTGCTTTTGTACATCTTTGAAAGATCATTTGTGCATATTTGTGTTTTTCTCTGACTTCTCTATTTTGTTCCATTGATCTATATGTCTATCCCTCAGTGGGCTATGCAGTCTTGATGACTATAGTTTTATAGTAAGCCTTAACTTCAGGAAGAGTGATTCCTCCAATTTATTCTTCTCTTTCAATTTTTTTTTTTTTGCCTATAACAAGTCTTTCTACTTTCCATATAAAGTTTAGAATAAACTTGTCTATGTCTACAAAACACTTTGATGGGAATTTGATCGAAAATGCATTAAGCTTCTAGATCAATTCAAGGAGAATTGATGTCTTTAGTATGTTTGAGTATTCCAATCCATGAACATGGTCTGCGTCTCCAATTATTTAGGTCTTCTTTGATTTCTTTCATTAGCATTTTGTAGGCCTTTTCCATCATAATGGCTCCTACTCCATAGGTCATGAATGAGTATGAGAGTCTATCAGCTAAGTAGTATGGGGCACTTGCATGAGGCCACCATATGCCTTCATGGTAAATACTTCCATCTCAGTTATATGTCCAGAAACAGGAAATGATTACCAGCCAGTTCGGCAGATGTGTGAGACAGACATGGGAGAAGAAACTATTTATCATCAAGCTTCTGTATACCTGTAAACTAATAGAGAGGCCATGATGGCATTTTTGTTACCCTGTCTTCTGTGTCACCTCAGAGGCTGTGTCAACAGCTCTCAAAAGTATCTGAATATCTACCTTTCCTGATACAGTTATTTGGGTAACGTCTGAGTCATGGGGGAGATTGCCCAGCATCAATAAACTCTCCTCATCCAGCCTTTTGCCCTCCTCTTGACCCAACACCCTCAAGACATGTCTAGGCATGACCTCCTAGGTCTTTTTTGGTGAGTCATCCTTCCATTATCCAGAAACAGTATTCATCAGTCAGGCTTCCCTGAGACTTGACATCAGCTATTAATCCAGAAGAAATGATGGGATATGGGGCATTTCACGTGGAGGGTGAGCATAATCCTGAAAGACCTTCAGATAAGATTGCTGAATCATCTCCAGGTAAGGAAAAGCTCTGGGCCTCTAGCAAGGAGGACGGACACTCCCTCAGCCCAGAGGTTTCAGGGGAATCATAGTTACAGATTCTCAGGTGTCTCCAGGTAGATGTGTTCCCATGCCAAGTCTCGGGTCCCACGCTCTCCCTATCACAGCCCTGACTTTGGTGTTGGAGTCTTGCTGAGGCTGTGAACTCAGTCACCTTGTTTACTCCATTATTCCCACCCTCAGATCTTGGCCTTCCCTCTGGCCACAGATTATGAAGGTCTCTAAGCACTGCCATAGAAGCCATCCAGCTCCCCTATCAATTGGCTTTCCTGAGCCTGTCATTTCCTTCTTTCAGTGCTCAGTTGGCATTTAACAATAACCATGCACTTCACAGTTTTATAATGACCACTTCAACCATATCATTCAAATGCTGGAGATATTTCATTAGTTAGTGCAGTCCCTTCCACCTGTACCCAAAGTGCCCACCACCTGTGAGGTCTTATTAAGTAAAAACCATTACTTGGGGTACCCAGCACACTAGAGTCACCACCACCCTACTTAATAACACCAGCAATGGGGTCCTGACATCTTTTTGTCTGACGAGCTGTCCAATTCCAGGATCTAATGTTGAAGATCTGCTTCTTATGACTACTTGTCATAGGACCAGCTACTTTGTTTGGGTTTCTTAAGAACTGGACCCTGAATCGTGCAAATAGCTCATTTGAGAGGAGATCCCAGGAAATGGATAGGGAAGGGAAGGAGGGCAGGGAACAAGTTACCACTTTGGGCAACTGGAGTTTAATCCTGCTGGGGGCCACTGGGAAACATCCTAGAACACACACCTCAGAGATAACCCTCTGGAAGGGTGAGAGAACTGGGGTGTTTATCCACCAACTCTCTTCGGTCATTGGTCATGAGCTGCTCCTGGGGTGAGTCATACACTCCTGTCCTAACCTGTACACAGGCACAGGTGGCGCTGATGGCCAGAGATGCCCAGGTGATAGCAACTAAAAGTCAAACAGAAACACAAGTGTTGAAGGGATGTGGACAGGTCCCTGACAGTATCTTCTATAATACTCAGAGTCTGAATGAAAGCACTAGCAGTGGAGACCAAGAGGAATATGTTAATTTGAAAGATGCTGAAGGGAGACAGAGCGTCCTGAAGTGTAGACTGAGGGTTCTAGTGTAGGTGAGTGTCAGGCAGAGTTGATCAGAGAAGAGGAATTGCTGTGTGGGGAGCAGAACAAGGAATTATTATTATATAACCATGGACCTTACAGCATGGGGTGGGCTGGTGGAGAAGTCTGCGCAGGCTACTACCTCTCTTATAGTGTTGAGCCTGCACTCACTCTAGGCCAGTCAGATCCACAGCTGGGAAGGAAACCAGGTGTGGATCAGAATACCGACAACTGGAACCCCGTCTCCTCCTCCCTCTTAAACTGGGTGTTGTGGTGACCTGTAGAAGAAGCTGGCACAGAAACAATGGCTGCAGCATTACATCTACCTTCCAGATCTTACCTAATGGTTCTCTTGTGCCCCACCCTAGTCAAACCATGCAGGGAAGAGAATTTTGCAAGCATAGTTCAGCTGAGCTCAATCAGAACAGTACACCACCACTATAAAGTGACTGAGGAGGAGAACGCCGCTCTAGAAAAATCTGATGTTTATTTTGCTTCATATTTTGCAAGATTGTGGGGCATATAGGGACATCAACAGAAATAGAAAAATAATGTCCTGAAGAATGTGAACACATAAGTGGTGGTAGCAGCTGTAGGTTAGGGAGAGGGCGAGGCAAAGGAGCATCAGTCAAAATCGGCACTGATCCGGGACACCAGGCTGCTTGAGGCTTGTTTTTCCCGTGGCAGGGGCAGTCAGGAACCAACTGCTGGGAGAATACACAAGTCCGGGTGTAGCGAACTCTGCCACTGGGTCCCCACCGGTGAACATGAAGCCCAATCCCCAGAGCAGGAGGCTGCTGTGAGCGTCCAGGCTGCGGTCATGCCGGGACAAGCCCGCAGCTCTCCCTGCTGGCCACAGGCCAAACTTCTGTCTCTCCCTGAGGGGGTTTCTTCTGTGACCCGAACACGGAAGACCAAACACCGCAGCATCCGACTGACATTGATTGGTTCAAGTTCGCTTGCCGTCAACGTTGCTCTAAGAGATGGGGTAACCTGGATGAATTTTAGACAGCCGAATGTTTCCATATTTACTTCCTTGGCTCCTGTATCTTATTATATAACTCTCCCTATCTCTAGGTTTAATAAATAATGCACTTCCTTTCTTTTTTTTTTTCTTTCAGCTATTCAATATGTCTTTTTTCCCCCCTAAATTTTATTGGGGAATTGAGGAACAGCCAAGTTCTTGTCCTTCAATCTTAGTTGTGGAGGGCAAGTCCAGTCGTCATCCAGCTGCCCTCCGCAGCTCGTGGCAGTTCAGCTCAAGGTGCCTGTTCAATCTTAGTTGCAGGTGGGCATAGCCCACCATCCCATGCAGGAGTCAAATTGGCAACCTTGTTGTTAGGAGCATGTGCTCTCACCAGCTGAGCCATCCTGCCACCTGTTGGCAGCTCAGCGGCAGCTCAGCTCCGGGCAGCCCACTGGTCCACATGGGAATTCAACCTGAGACTCTGTTGTTCAGCTCACCCCTTAACCAATTGAGCCACTTGGCCAGCCCCTATTCAATATATTTTTGCATATAGAGGAGGTAGGTATTGCATGTTTTTTTTAAAAAGTGGCAATTTCTGGTAAGACTTAATAGCAAAAGAATTAAATACATACACATGTTTGTGATCACTTTATATTGTGCTTGGAATTTCACTTTCATTGGATTGATTAGCCTTTTCTGCTCTTATTTGTTCAGAGAACAAACAATTATATTATTAATGTTCAATCTAACATGCATCTCTTATTGGCTAAGATAAATAAAACACTTTCAAGTTATTTTTGCTATTAAGGAAACTAGAATATATTGACTTCTTACAGTTTAAAGGGCAAAACATTACCACAATAAAGGGAAAATCAACCTAAGTGCGCTTTTGCCTGAGCTCACATAATGCTGGATGCTCCTACTGCCTGGTCTGGTTCTCACCTGGTGGCCTGGCTCACATTCTCCCCACTGTGGCATCAGCTCAAGTGTCATCTCCAGAAGGGCCCTTCCTGCTCACTGACCTGCCCTAACCAGAATAGTACCATCCCATGACCCTCTGTTACGACCCTGTTATCTATCATCCAAAAAGTTATACATCCATGTAAACATAGATATCCAAAAATGAACAGAATCCTGAATTTCATTTTTCAATATTTGAAATATCTTCCCATTTCTTTCTTTTTTTTTTTAATGTCTATTCAGGCCCTCTGCCCATTTTTTTTTTTTTGTAAAGGTTTTTATTGGGGAATTGGAGGAAGGGGATCAGACAAGTTGCTGTCGTTTTGTTCTTCAGTCTAGTTGTGGAGGACGTTGCTTCACTGGCCCAAGCTGGCACCATCATTGCGCTCTTCCTAGATGAGGCAGATCAGCCGCTGGTTTCTGGACGGCCACTCACAGCGGCTGCTGGCTACACGGTAGCCCATGGCAACCCACTGCAGCAGGGGTTGCAGCCTCCACCGTCTCCGGCGACTCATGGCAGCCCAGCTCCAGGTTGAGCTGTTGTTCAGCATCTTAGCTGTAGAGGGTAGTGTCACTGGCCCTCATATGTGGGATCCGAACCGGGGCCCTCTGGCATCCCAAGCCAGCTCTTAACCAATGCGCCACTCGGCCGGCCCCCATTTCTTTTTTGATGTGCTTCATACTTCAATGTAGAAAGATAGATACATATAGACAGAGAGATAATTGACATAACATCATACTAGTTTCAGGTGTACGACATAATGATTTGATGTATGTATATATTCCAAAATGATTACCACAATAAGTTTAGTTAACATCTGTCACCACACAGTTACAACTTTTTTTCTTGTGTTGAGAACTTTTAAGATCTACTCTCTTATATACTTATATACTCTCAAATATACAATACAGTGTAATTAACTATACTCACCATGTTGTCCATTACATCTCCAGGACTTATTTATCTTATACCGGGTAACTTTTGACCCCCTTCATCCATTTCCCCTACCCTTCATCCCCTTATTATTTTCCCTAATGGACAAGAACTTTATTCCTTCATTCAACATTAAGCAACTGTTGGCTGACAGGTATGTCCAGCCCCAGGGACCCAGCAGCTGTCTGCAAACAGTAACCTTTCCCTCGGGGATCTTACATTCTGGTGTAAGGAGACAAAAACTGAACAACGAAGCAAATACACCATCTGTAAGGTGGTGACAAAGCTTTGAAGAGAAACACAACAGCGTTAGGACACAGGGTCATGGGAAGGCACTGTCCTGGTCATGGGCAGGTCAGTGGACAGGAAGGGCCTTTCTGGAGATGACAGTTGAGCTGAAGCCATAGGGGGGAGAGTGTGAGCCAGGCAGACCAGGGGAGAACCAGGCCAGGTGGTGGGGGCATCCGGTGTATGTGACCTTAGGCCCAAGTGCACTCAGGACAGTCTATGATTGCTCTCTGAATGCCAGTGAGTTCTGAGAGCAGGAGAAAGGAGGTGATGGGAGGGCTGAGGGGCCTGGAAGCCACTGTGATGGTTTTGGCCTTTTCGCTGAATGAGTGGGGCAGTCCTCACAAGGACATTGTGTTTGTTTGTTTGTTTGTTTTTTAGCTGAGCCATTCTGCCACCTGTTGGCAGCTCGGTGGCAGCTCAGCTAGGGCCAGGCATCAAACTGCTGTTGCTCAGAGCTCAAACTCTTGAGCGAGCTCTTAACCAACTAAGCCACTCGGCCGGCCCTGTGTTTATTGTTTTTAATACTTAAATTCTTTCTTCTCTTTTTAAAATTGAGATTGTTCTCCAGTTGAAGGCACTACCTATATGAACTAAGTGGTGTTCAACCCTGGGAGGGAGCCCCTGGGGTGCAGAAAGGGAGGGCATCAGGGAGAGGGGTCTGTCCAACCTGAGCACTCCTACCAGTATGCACGTGTCAGGTTTGTATGTGTTCTAGTGGTTTCTGAGATAAATATTTTTTAAAGCTTTGCTCACACTCTGTATCTTGGAGGAATCTTATTTTTACCACGTGGAACTCAGATGTCTATTCAAGTCTCTCCCTTGGGTATTGTGCTTGTGGCTATTCCCAGGCCAGATGGATGTTTTGCCACAGCCAGTCTCTGTCAAGTGCCATTGGGTGGGCAGTGGGCTGCAGTTTTGTCTTCCCAGTGGTGCTGGCAGGCAGGGAGCAGTGGACAGGAATGATTAGCGGGAGGCGTTTGTCTTGCTGACTCTTCCTGGGTCACTGTGAGTTCCATAGAGCTGCTCCCATGGCTCCAATGAGCCTGTATGTGTGATCAGCCTTGCCCTCTGCCTGAAAAAGCTGTTCCAGAGCCACTGGGAATGGGGAAAGAAGAGAGACATGAGGCTCAGACAGATTCCTCCAAGAGGGTGAAGGATGCAGCAATGAGGGAGAGATAGCAGACAGGAGAGGCCCTATGCCCAGGGAACCTGTCCCCTAAGCAGGGAGAGGATCCAGGCACAGTGGAGGCATTTCCCCATCTTCTTCCCTCCAGCTCTGCTCCTTGGATGCTCCAGCTCCATGAAAACCAGTCCTGCTCCCTTTCCGTGAGCTCTGGTCTGCAGCTGAGCTAGCCTTCCAGGCCTAGAAAAGGCTAGGGGAAGAAAAGTCAGGAAAAAGAAAGTTCTCCCTTCTCATTGTCTCCAATCTGTGTCTCATGTCTAGAGAGGGGCCTGTGAACAGAGAGAGACTTGGCCTACTGCCCCCAGGACCCAGGAGACCTGAGCTATGGGGTTCCCATGTAACAGGAGCTCAGAAGTGCAGGCCCCTTCTCCACCCTCCACATCAAGACCCAGCAACCCCCAGTGCACCCTGCACTCCCACCCAGAGTGGTGTCATGTGCTGCTCTGCCCAGAACTCAGAAAAGGAGGGTCTCTAACATTTTCCGGATAAGAGAGACCACATAATTGTCAGGGATCAGAGGGATTGGTTGAAATCTGGAGAAATCTGAAGACTCTACCTTCCAAGCACTACTCACTGCCTGCGTTGCCGCCAGCCCAGTCCACTTCATCTTCATTGTCACACCTGCTCAGCTCAGATGCCCAAAGCCTTCCTTTCTTTCTCTCTCTCGGAAACATCCCCAGATCCTTTTCACCTCTTAATTAAATTATATTCCCCATGTGTCTTAACTTTGCCATGAACTTTGTTTATAGTGGATTTTCATATGTACAGGTTGACATTTTAAATAGTGAATTATAGATTTTGTTTTATTCTTAAAATTGTTAATGGAAAACTGCATTCAAACAAAATTTTACTATTCCCTGATCCCTATGCTCTCCTTGCCCTTTACCTTCTGTATTAGTCAGGATTCTCCAGGGAAACAGAACCAATAGGAGATAGATTAGATTAGATGATAGATAGATAGATAGATAGATAGATAGATAGATAGATGATAGATTGATAGATATTGAAAGAGATTTATTATAAGATACTGGCTCACCTGATTCTGGAGGCTGAGAAGCTCCATCACCTGCAAGCCAGTGGTATAGTTTGAAGGCCTGAGAGCTGGGGGGGCCGATGGTGTAGATTCCAGTCCAAGTCTGAAGGCCTGAGGAGCAGGACCACCAGAGGCAGAAGAAGATCATTGTCCCAGCTAAAGCAGGCTGTCAGAGGGAAGTGATGTAGAGCATCTTTTCATGTGCTTGTTGGTCATTTGTGTATCTTATTTGGGAAAATGTCTACTTAAGTCTTTTGTTCATTTTTAATTGCGTTGTTTGTGTTTTGGTTGTTGAGCTACAGGAGTTCTTTATATAGTCAGGATATTAATCCTTTATCAGGTATATCATTTGCAAATATTTTCTTCCATTCTGTGTATTGCCTTTTCACTCTGTTGATTGTAGCTCTTGAATCACAGAAGTTTTTAATTTGATGTAATCCAATTAACCTATTTTTTTCTTTTGTTGTCTGTGCCTTTGGTATCATATCCAAGAAATCACTGCCAAATCCAAAGTCATGAAGTTTCTCCTCTATGTTTTCTTTTAAGAGTTTTATAGCTTTAATATTTCATGTAGGTATTTGAGCCATTTTGAATTAATTTTGTAAATGGTGTAAGGTAAGTGTCCAACCTCAAACTTTTGCATGTGGATATGGATATTCAGTTTTCCCAGAACCATTTATTGAAAGACTGTCCTTTCCCACTGAATGGTCTTGGCACTCTTGTTGAAAACGGTTTTGTGAGGGTTTATTTCTGGGTTCTATATCTCTATTCCATTGATCTATATATCTATCTTTATGGCAGAACTATGTTGTTTTGATCACTGCAGCTTAGTAGTAAGCTTTGAAATTAGGAAGAGTGAGAACTCCAATTTTTTTGGCTATTTGGAGTCCCGAAAAATTCCATATGAATTCTATCTTTGCAAAAAATACCATTGGGGTTTCCACAGATTTTGCATTACATCTGTAGGCCACTTTGGGTAGTATTGTCATGTTAATATCAAGTCTCCCCATCTGTAAACATGGGATATCTATCCATTCATTTGTGTCCTCTTTAATTTCTTTCAGCAATGTTTTATAGATTTCAGTGTACAAGTCCTTTACCTCCTTGGTTAAATTTCTTCCTAAGTATTTTATTCTTTTTTGATGTTATCTAATTGAAATTGTTTTCTTTCGTTTTTTATTGAGGCACCATTGGTTATATAAGTTTCAGGTGTGCAGCATTATAATTCGATGTCTATATGTATATATACTTTGTGCATATACCACTGAAAGTCTAGTTTCCATCTGTTACCATACAATTGACTCCCTTTACCTGTTTTGACCTCCCTCCACTCTCCATCCCCTCTGGTAACCATGGATCTGTTGTCTGCCAATATGAGTTTTTTTGTTTTGTTTTGTTTTGTTTTTTTATAGTCCATATATAAGTGAAATCGTACAGTTTTCATCTTTTCCCATTTGACTTATTTCACTTAGCATAATACCCTCTAGGTCCATCCATGTTGTTGCAAATGGCAGGATTTCGCCTTTTTATGGTTGAGTAATAGTCCATTGTATATTGTATATGTACCACATCTTTATCCATTTATCCGTTGATGGACACTTAGGTTGCTGCCATGTCTTGGCTATTGTAAATAATGCTATAATGAGCATAATTGTGTGTATTTTTTTGAATTAATGTTCTTTCAGATAAATACCCAGAAGTAGAATAACTGGGTCACGTGTTAGTTCTATTCTTAATTTTTTGAGGAATCTCTGTGCTGTTTTCCATAGTGGCTATACTAATTTACTGGAATAATTTTTTAAATTATCTTTTAGGATTGCTTATTATTAGTATTTAGAAATGCAACTGATTTTTGTGTTGATTTTGTGTCCTGCAACTTTGCTGAATTTATTAGTTCTAACATTTTTAGTGATATCTTTAGGGTTTTCTACATGTAAGATCATGTCCTCTGTGAACAGATAATTTTATTTCTTCCTGTTCAATTTGAATATCTTATATTTCTTTTATTTGCCTAATTTCTCTGTGAATCACCATATTTTGTTATTACCATTGTTGTTTTTTAGTTTTTAATTAATGTGATAATTCTAACTTGACTCAGTTTGGGGTTTGGACCTGTAGTCAGTATTGCTGATATCCTTGTTGTCTCTGTCTTTCTCCCTTCTGCCCCTATTACCATCACACTTAAATTACAAGGTATTATTGGGTAACAGGGGTCAAACATGGTAACCGAAGGAAACTAGACTTTTGGTGATGATCACGCAATAGAGCATACAGAGATCTCCATCTGGCTGGGTTATTGCCACCCCCCTTAATTTCTTCAATCCCATGGACCCCTCACTCTGAGCATTGCAGCCCAGAGACATAAACAGGGATTGGACACTGCCAGTGGCCCCTCTCTTCGATTAAAACTGCCTGCTTCACCACCCAGAGTCAGTTCTCCTTCCATCACCATATATTTGATCCCTTTTACCCTTATCCATACACAATGTGATATATAGATGATGTATTACAGAATTGTACACCTGAAACCTCTGTAACTTTACTAACAATTGTCACACCAATAAACTTTAATTAAAAAAAAACAACAACAACTGCCTGTTTCAAGGACAACTGGGTGAAGAGGATTGGCTTCATTTCCTGTTAGTCTGTTTAGACCAAGACTTAAGAAATATCTGAAACCGGGCTAGCCGAGTGGCGCTTTGGTTAGGAGTTGGCTTGGGATGCCACCTCTGAGCAGCAGGGCCCCGGTTCGGATCCAACATGAGGGCCAGTGATGCTGTACCCTCTACAGCTAAGATGATGAACAACAGCTCTACCTGGAGCTGGGCTGCCGTGAGTTGCCAGTTGCCAGCCTACTGGCGTAGGCCGCAGTGGGGCTGGCCAGCGACAGCGGGCGTTGAGCTTTCATGAGCCATCGTGAGCAGCCGATCAATGGCTGGCGAGCCACTACCTCACAGAGGAAAAGCGCAATGATAATACCAACATGAGCCAGTGAAGCGACATCCTCCACAACTAGACTGAAGAACAAGAGGACAGCAACTTATCTATTCCCCTTCCCCGATTCCCCAACGCTGTTCACCTCTCCCAATTCCCAAATAAAAAATAAATAAATAAATAAAAATAAAAATGGGCCGGCCGAGTGGCGCGATGGTTAAGAACTGGCTTGGGATGCCAGAGGGCCCGGTTCGGATCCCACATATGAGGGCCAGTGACACTGCCCTCCACAGCTAAGATGCTGAACAACAGCTCAA
>NW_017731793.1:678059-685685 GCF_001890085.2 Hipposideros armiger
CCCCAATTCCCCAATAAAAAATCTTAAAAAAAAAATACCTGAAATGCAAACGACCCTTAATAAATGGGATTAATGTCTCAGAGGAAGTGTGATTTGGGGCCAGATGACAGCGTTGGAGGCATAAAAGTCAAGCAATCTGAAAGAGGAGAAGGACTCATGTTCCTAATTCTGCTCTGGTGGCTCTGAGTCTGCCTGACAGACAGCATCCACAATATGCAGGTACCTGGATCCCCCAAATTTGACACTTGTCAGAAGTGCTTGGCCCAGCCCTGAAGCCAGGGCAGCTGGAACTAAAGGTGGCACCATTATTATGGGGTCCTGACCATATCTCAGGCCCAAAGGCAGAGCCCACCTTCCCTGAGGCAAGAAGGCAGAGAGAAGCCCTCTGGGGTGTGGAGAATCTTGTGAGAAGCCCCGCCTCTAACTGCTTCTCTTGGGACCAGCTCTACTCAGATGCACAAGGAGCCCACAGCAAGAGACAGGAAGGGTTGGCTTTGCATGAGACTTGAGACAATAATAAGAGGTCCTAGGGGAGCCCTGCCCAGGTGCAGGCTGGGGAGGCAAAGCTCAGGGTGTTTCCGCCATGGCCTGGATCCTCTCCTCCCATTCCTTATTCTCTGTGTAAGTGCTGCCCCTCAGGCTCTACCTGCAGGCTCAGCCCTACAGGACCCTTAGCTCAACCCCTGTACAGCCTCAGGGCAAGGCCCCTGAGGATGGGCTCTTCATCCTCAAGTCCCCTCTCCCCTCCTCTCTTACAGGCTATGTGGCTTCCTATGACCTGATGCAGAGGACCTCAGTGTTGGTGGTCCCAGGAGACATGGCCAGGATCATCTGCAATGCAGATAATCTTGGAGATAAATATGAATCTTGATACCAGCAGAAGCTAGGCCAGGCCCCTGTGCTAGTCAATGATGATAGCAACCGGCCCTCAGGGATCCCCGACTGAAGCTTCTACTTCAACTAGGGAACACGGCCATACTGACCATTGACAGGGCCCAGGCCAAGGATGAGGATGACTATGACTGTGCCACCTCCCATGGCAGGGGGGAGCAGCTGGCAGTGACTCATGATGTCATGGGCAGATGGAAACATGAGGCATGAACCTCCCTGCCCTGGCCTGGTGCTCACAGTCCCGTCACATCCTTCACCCATCACCTCCATGCTGGACCAGAAGGGCCTGGAGCTCGGGGTTAGGATGCTTGTTCTCACCAAGTCCATCATCCCCAGCTGGGCTTCAGCTCCTGCTCTGACCCCTGGGGACAGTGACATCCAACCTCAGGGCTGCAGGAGGACTAACCAGGATTGTGGCTGTGATTGGCTTCAGTATCACAGAGCTCAGTCCAAATCCAAGGTGCTCCCAGTCACGAAAAATGATTCCACAGACATCAGGGACAGAAGACACACCTCTCTGGCCACCCCTGGGTGCTGGGCCTTGAGGGATCCTGACATCAGCAGTGGAGATGGTCATAGGAAGAGAAATTCTAATTGTCATCTAGATGTGGGGCCTCAAGGCCTGTATCAGTGGTAGGTGACATTGCAGTGAACTGATACTCTGGGGTTGCTTTTCCTTTAGAATGGGAGACCAGAGAGCTGAGCTAGAGACCACTGAAGATAGGCATGGCCCTTTCCAGCCGAGGGAGCCCTGAAAACTATGAGCTTCCCTTGCTGGAGTCACTGGCATAGAGAGAAGAGAGAGGTTTAGGAGGCAGACAGACCTGGGATATACTAATTTTGGTTCTTCCATTCGTATCCCCTCTCAAAAGCGTTATTGAGCACCTGCTGTGTGCCAGGCTCAGTGATAGATGCATGGGGATGCAACAGTGAATGGGAGAAGCACCGTCCACTCTCTGAGTTCCAAGTCTAATGCAAGGATTCTTAACCATGGGCCCACAAATTGTGGGCAACATCGTACATGGTGAGAGAATAAGCATGGGTGGGGAGAATTTTTCTGGCTTTTTCCACATTCTCAGAGATATCCATGGCCCATAGAATGCTTCCTCTCCTTGGATCTAGAGGGCTCTATAATTTCCCAGCACTGTGATCTTGGGCAAGTTGCTGTACTTAAATAAGCCCCTAAATTTCAGTGTTCCACAACATCTGTGAAATGGGGATCATAATGACCATTCCATGGAGTTATTATAAATATGACATAACGAGCTGTGTGAGTCAGGGTTTTGTAGAGAAATAGAACCAACAGTGTGTGTGTGTGTGTGTGTGTGTGTGTGTGTGTGTAGAGATAGATAGATAGATAGATGATAGATAGATAGATAGATAGATAGATAGATATTTATTTATTTTAACCACAATCCATGTAATTGTGGAGGTGAGTCCAAAATCTGCAGGGTGGGCTGGCAGTACGGAGTCCCCAGGAAGAGTTGCAGTTTGAGCCTATTTACTGACAGAATTTTTTTTAGTTCAGGGGAGGTCAGTCTTTGTTCTATTCAGGCCTTCAGCTGATTGGAAGAAGCCCAACTATATTAGAAGGGCAATCTGCTTTGCTCAAAGCATTAATTTAATGTCAATCCACCAATTTAAATGTTAATATCATCCAAAACCCCCTCATAGAAACATCCAGAATAATGTTTGATCAAATATCTGGGCACTGGCCCAGCCAAGTTGACATATAAAATTAACCATCACACTGGCCTTAAATAAACAATGACACCTATATCATCACCCGTATGTCAAATGAAACCTCTGGGCTTTGGAGAATGTTTTGAACCTCCCAAAATAGCAGAGACTACCTCAGAGAGGGGCTTGGGAACCATACAGCAGGTCTAGTGACCCTGAGAACCTGGGATTTTCTAAAAAAAGTCATACCTGGGACTTTGGAAAAGTGGTCCACATGCCTGTTCTGGAGATGGCCTGGGAGACAGGAGTCTATGGCGCCTTCAGGAAGAGTTTCTGGGGCCTGAGATGAAGAGTGGGTAGGAGATTGACCAGCAGGAGTAAGAGGTGAGGGCATCCTTTGCCAAAGAGCAGGGCAGGAGTGACTGGACAGGGACATGTCCCTTTGCTCCAAGAGAGAAGGGCTGGGGCAGGGCACAGCAGAGCCAGGGACAGCTAGACCCAGACCTTTCTAACCCAGCCTACATCCAGCCCTGGCACATCTCAGTTCAGGGGTTGGGGTAGCAGTCCTGGGTGGGCCAGAACTGCAGCTGCACCAGCTGGGAAGGCCCAGTCCATCCCTCCAGAGTCCCCAGGATCCAGCCAGACCCAGGTTTCTGACCATGGCTTACACAGGAGGATGTGGTCTACAGTGACAGCTGCCCAAAGGCTGTGGCAAGCGTAGGGGCCAAGGTGGGGGAAGCAGCTGAGGTCACTGAGTTTAGGGAAAGCTCCTCTCCACAAGGGAACCACAGCTTCTGGGCCCTCAGCTGTGGGCGTCACACTCACACAGGAGTTCTAGGAGAAAGCGGCTTCATCCTGGACCCCCGGGATGGACCTTGACCCAGCCCCCAAAGTTTGAGTAGCCCAGGTCAGAGGCAGGAGTGCAGCAAGCACCTCAATAGGGACTGGATCAGGGCCTCCCCCGGGGCGGGGGGGCTCCCTCATATGCTGCGATATCAGGAAGTCAGTCTGACTGTCTGTTAAAGCATCCCATGACCATGGTGAGATAAATCCCAACAGGATGTCCGGGATGTCTTGTACACACAACTGGATGGGTGTGTCTCAAGATGTTTTCCAAAAGTTTTTCCATCAAAACTCACAGTAGGAAATACATTTCTCATCGTTATCCAGAGCATATCTACGTATTTAGATGAATGAAGCAAAACCCCATGAACCATCGCCATCCCTTCCCTTGCACAGGATGCTCTCCATCCTCTGGTCTGCCCTAGACTACTTTACCGCTACAAAATTCTGGCTGCAACTGACTGAATCGATTTCACAATGCTCTATGAGTTGCAACCCAACATTTGAAAAGTGGCAATTGAAGTGTCATCGGGGATTACTTTATTTCTTTTATGGCTGCTGATTTTTCCAAAGCCACACCAGATGGGCCAGCTGCTGGTGGTGCTGGTGGTGCTGCTGGTGGTGCTACTAGTGGTGGCGGTGGTGGTGGTAGTAGTAAACTATCTTCCATATGGTTCATGCGTGGAGCACTTCCCAGTTTAAAAAGCACTTTCAAAGGACAAATACTATATGATTACACTTTGAGTGGCGCAGTCAAATTCATAGAAAGAGAAAGTAGAATACAGGTTATCAGGAGCTGGGCAGAGGAGGAAACTGGGAGTTGTTGCTTAATGGGGACAGAGTTTCAGTATTGCAAGATGAAAACGTTCTGGAGATGGATGGTGGTGATGGTTGCAAAACAATGTCAATGTATTTAATAACACTGAATTGTACACTTAAAAATGGTTAAGATGGTAAATTTTATGTTATATATACCATAACTTTTTAAACTAAGGAAAAAAATTTTTTTAACTTTTTAAAAAGCACATTCACATCCATTATCTCCCAACATCAACCTGCCCTTAAGGCACTGGAAGTGAGCACACAGGCAGTGCTTCCGCCTCCACCTCAAGAGGAGGAAAGGGAGCCTGGGGACTCGGAAGTGACCAGAGGCATCACTCCTGGCAGCACCAGTACAGAGCCAGGTCCTTGCCACCCAGTGAGGGTGCTCAGTCCCTTCTCGCTGCCCACGCCCACCCCCTACCATAGCACAGGGTCCCTGGGCTGACAGTGTATCCGGTTCACATGGAGAGGGAAAAGAGGTCTCAAGGAAGCCATTGCTGTGTGTCAGATTCTGGGCTTTCGATGGTGACCTCTAGATAAAATCTATGAGGGCATGAGTTTGTGTGTGTGTGTGTGTGTGTGTGTGTGTGTGTGTGTGTGTGAGAGAGAGAGAGAGAGAGAGAGAGAGAGAGAGAGAGAGAGAGAGAGAGAGGGGGAGAGATGAGACCAGTGAGGTGCTGAATATGGCAGGCACACTGAACACCATTTTTATAATTATATCATCATTCCTCAACTTGAACATTGGCTTCTTGTTAAACCCATACCTGTTTCCTCCCCTGCCACCCCTCCTCCTACCACCCTCCCCCCAAGGCTGGTCAGAAGAGAAGCCCCATTCCTAGCCTCTCCCAGTGACTCCTGATCCACTGGGTGCTAGACTGCCCTCGGTGGCTCCTCCAGGCCCCAGGGAGATGCTCACAGACCGGGTGCCCTTGGGGAACCAGGGAAAGAGGACAGGAACAGGTGTGACCAAGCCAGGGCCCCAGGGGCAGGGCCAGGCTGGCAGCTGTGGTGGGAGGCGGTTAAGCCCTGGATCCCGACCACAGCAGGGCAGTTAACAGATGCCCCACTGGGAGACCCCATGAGGGAGGGGTAAACGGCCATGGCCCTGGAGAGGGTGGGGCACTGGGGCAAGGACCAGAGAAGGCCCAGGCAGAGGACAAGGCCACGCCAGTCAGGGCACACTGGGACAGCCACTGCCAGCAAGAGGGACCAGGGGCACCTGCTGCCCCACCACAGGGAGCTTACGCCAGCAGGTCATCCAGAGGTGCTTTTGACCCTGAGGGCAGATGAGGCCTAGGATAGGCCAGGTGGGCCATGAGGCCAGCAGGGGGCAGAGTCCTGGCCTCAGGCAGTGCTGGCCTCTGATGCTGCTGGGCCTGGCTGTGGGCACCCATGGTCTGCTGCTCCCAACGGCATCACCTCAGAGCAGGGCCCCAAGCCCTGGGGCCCCGACAAGGAGCAGCTCTTGGAGCCTGCAGGACAGGTAAGGGGCTGAGTGAGTCCTGTGGGGGATATGAGGGTCCCTGGAGCCCAAATTGGGAGTAGGGGACAGAGGGTGGCAGTGAGGGGAGAGGGGAGAGGAGGGAAAATCAGCTGGAGAGCAGGGGCCTGGACAGACACTGGCTTTATTTAGAGTTGACATTTTGTCCAATGTAGGTTTATTTGCATTGAGTTTTATTTTTTAATATTGTATCAAAATATTCTTTGTCTTAATTACTGAGTTTTTGGCACCTCTTAAATTTTGCACCCTAGACTAGTGCCTCACCCTGGTCCTCTGGGTAGGGCAGAAATGGAGACAGGAGCAGGGTGTCCCCATAGGTGGCAAGTGCTGTCATCCCAGGGTGCCCAGCCTCCTTCTCTTAGCTGATGAGTCACGTCCTCACTCTCCCCCTCGATGGGCAGGCACCACTCACTGGAGCACAAGAGCACAGGCGCTCTAGCTGATGTCTTGTGTTGGGGGGGAGAAGAACCTTCCCTGATGTCCTCAGGTCACCAGACCTTCAGCCAAGGACCCTCCGTCAAGGCTGCCTCCTGGGACTAGCCACCTAGCAGTTCAAACCCACCCAGGATGCAGGCACCTCCATGGGAAAGGCTCGGGCAAAGGTCTGTGGGGACCATGGTCGGCCCCACCTTGCCGTGTAACTCCAGCCCCTCTTCTCTGTGTATGGCGGAAAGTCCCCAGACTAAGTGCTGAGATCTGGGACCTCTTATGATAATCAGTGACACAACCACACCTTCATCACAAGCACTAATCATTTTAGGGGCAGAACCTCCCTCTCAGTTGCTCCACAGGGCAGGACCCGTTGCAATCCCAATTTACAGTTCAGGATAGAGACCCAGAGAAAGGAGGTGACCTGCCCAAGTTCATACAGCTGGTACAGACTCCAATCCCAACCTCGATGGCCTCCAACCATCTCCATCTCTATCTCCTAAACTGGGCTGATAAGTACACCTCTTCGGGCTTCAGCTTTGCCCTCTGCAAAGTGAATAGTATTCCAAGTAGGAATTGGATGAGTGCCTTGCAGCCTAGCACCCATCCCAGGGATGCTGGTGTCTCCATGGTGAAGGGCAGGATGGGGTGAGCTGATCCTCTCTCTGCTATACCAGCAGCCCAGCATGGAGATGTGTCAACACTGCGGGTGTCAGGTCAGGACTGGCATCTCAGTGTCTGGCAGAGATTTCTGAGAAAGGGCAGAGCCAAGGGAAACACAAGGAGACATGGAGTACCCACAGAGTCAGTCCCTGTGCTAGGGCTGGGATCCCAGGGGAACGAGATTCTGCTCAACTCAAGATCTACCAGGAGAGGGGGGCAGATGGACCGACAACTACATACAGTGATTGTGATGTCTGCAGGACAGAGGCTCATACAGGGAAGTGCAGAGAAGGCCCCACTGGGGAGGGAGTATAGATAGAGGGACTTACCTGGGCAGTATAGGTGGTACAGGCACGGAGCATTCAGCAAGCTGCCAGTGGTCACAGGGCTGGAGCAGGTGGGTCATGGAACCAAGGTGGTCTGAGAGGAGGCTGGAACAGGTAGCCAGGCCCAGACCTGGAGGACCTATCCCGGGAGGACAGACTTCATCTGGGGAGTTCTGGGGGATACTCGTAAGAAAAAGACATGACCAGGGCCGGCCAAGTGGCTCAGTTGAGTAAGAGCTCTCCCAAGAGTGCGAGCTCTGAGCAACAGCAGTTCGATGCCCGGTCCAAGCTTAGTTGCTGCTGAGCTGCCAACGGGTGGCAGGATGGCTCAGCTAAAAAAAAAAAAAAAAAAAAAAAAAAAAAAAAAAAGAATTAAACATGACCAGACTTGGGTGGGTGGAAGGGAGTGGGAATCCTGAACTAGAGAGACCTGGGGGAAGGGGTGGCAGTGACTCAGGAAGAGTGGACAGG
>NW_017731793.1:692085-694549 GCF_001890085.2 Hipposideros armiger
CAATCCCCAGGTGTTGGCCCGGCAGGCTTGGGTCCAGTTCTCATTTCCCATGGTATGTCTTCAGCAGTGGGACCCAGCTCATCGTCCTAGGTAAGTGGCTTTCATCACCTTTTCCATCCTGTTCCACCCCTCTGCTATCTCAGGAAGGTCATTCTTCTCTCTCTGGGGGCTCTTCCCAGACTTAAGGACTAACCCCCACCTTTTTCCATAAGGTCTGTGGGAGGCAGGGTTGGTCTCAGGGTAACCAGCAGGAAGGACCCAATGGCAGGAGCAGCCACCTCCAAAATCCGACAGTTGGGGGTCTGGGCTGGGGGGTTGGCTCAGGAATTGGGCTCCTTTCCTTTTTGCAGGGCAGATGCCTGCAAGGAGACCAGAGGCTGGTTCTGACTAGGTCATGGAGGCAGCTCTGGAGACAGTCCCAAGCCCCCAGGGTCTGGGCTGAGGGTTTGATGCCCATCCAAGCTGGGAGGGCCACACAGGAGGCTGGGAGCAGGGTTCGGGCTATTACCCCAACCTCCAAGAACACAGGGTCAGCTTGAGGGGAGGCCCATGGGGGGTGGAGAGAGGGGTCCTGCTTACTGTGCCCATTGTCTGGGGGAGAAACCCAAAGAACCCAACAGAGGTAGAGGGTTCTCGGGTCAGGGCAGGAGGGACGGGAGACAGGCAGAGCCACAAGGATCTCCCAGGCTTTGACTGGGAGGACACAGCCCTCTCTGGAAGAGCTGAGGCCAGGTCGGGGAAGAACCAGAAGCCCAAGGGGGAGAGGGCACTCCAGGCCCCAATGTGCACTGGGCTCAGGCTCAGGGCCTCCAGCATGCCATCAGGATTGTCATGGCAGGCTGGGTAGAGGACCTCAGATCACAGAAGAGGCAATGGGTTCCAGGAGAATGAAGTGAGGTGGAGGCCTGATGCTGGGCTGAGGGCTCAGGAGGTCGGGGCCAGACTCCACGCTCAGACTCTGGAGACCAGAAGGAGGGAGTACAGCCTGCCCTAGTTACACTCAGGTAAATTGAGGCTACAGATGGAGTGGCTTGACCAGGTCACCTGGGAGAGGAGACTTGGAAAGTTTTCTGGGAGGGAGGGGCTGTCTGCTACCCCAGGGCTGAGTGGAAAGGAGGCAACNCAATCTAATCTTGTAAAGTTTTTGTTATATGTTTTCTTCTAAGAGTTTATTGTTTTAGTTCTTACATTTATGTCTTTCATCCATTTTAAGTTAATTTTCATATATAGTGTTAGGTAAGGATCCAACTTCATTCTTTTACATGTGGATGTCCAGGTTTTCTAGCACCATTTGTTGAAAAGACTCTCCTTTCTCCATTGAATGTCTGGGTTTTTGTGTCAAAAATCATTTGATCATTTTTGCAAGGCTTCACTTCTAGGTACTCTATTCCATTGGTCTATATGTCTGTGTTTATGCCAATGACACACCATTTTGATTACTGTAGCTTTATAGTAAGTCTTAAAGTCTTGTAGTTTCAGACTTTCAACTTTGTTCTTTTTTTCCCTAAAGCTTATATAGAGGTTCTTTTGCCCCTCTATATAAACTTTAGAGCCAGTTTATCAATATCCACAAAATAACTTGCAAGTAATTTTATTGTGATTGTAATGACTCTATAGATCAAGTTGGAAAGAACTGATATCTTGACAATATTGAGTCTTTCTATCAATGAACATGGAATATTGTTCCACTTACTTAGTTTTTTTATTTGTCTCATCAGAGTTTTGTAATTCTCTTCAAATAGATCTTGTACATATTTTATTAGATTTATACCTAAGTGGTTCAAATCTGGGAATAATAATGAAATGGTATTGTGTTTGAAATTTCAAATTCTACTTGTCACTGCTGGTTTATAGAAAAGTATTTGACTTGTATATTAATCTTGTATCTTGCAACCTTTCTGTAGTTGCTTCTTAGCTTGAGAAGGGTTTTTAATTTTTTTCAGTTCTTTTGGATTTTTCTACATAGACAATCACATTATCTATAAACAAAGACAGTTTTATTTCTTCTCTCTCAACCTGCATACCTTTTGTTTCCTTTTCTTGGCTTATTGCATTAGCTAGAACTTCCAGTACAATATCGAAAAGCAGTGGTGAGAGAGGACATCTTTACCTTGTTCCTGACCTTAGCAGGAAAGCTTAAAGTTTCTCATCATTAAGTATGATGTTATCTATAGGTTTTTTGTAGATATCCTTTAGCAAGTTGAGGAAGTGACCCTGTATTTTCTAGTTTAGTAAGAATTTTTATCATGAATGGGCATTGGATTTTGTAAAAGGTTTTTTTCTGTGTCTATTGATATAATCTTGTGATTTTTCTTCTTTAGCCTACTAACGTGATTGATTACATTATTTGATTTTCAAATGTTGAACCAGCCTTGCATGCCTGGGATAAATCTCACTTGGTCATGGTGGATAATTCTTCCAATACACATTGTTGGGTTTGATTTACAAATATTTTGTTGAGGAA
>NW_017731793.1:695207-702882 GCF_001890085.2 Hipposideros armiger
CGGGGGGAGGGCGGAGGGGGAATGTCTCTCCAGTCTGCAGGGACAGTGTCTCTGCAGTGTCCTGGTGGGAGAGGGGTCATTCTGAGTGTCCATCCTCAACCACCAGGAGCCTTGCGCCAACCTTTAGAAGTATGTGGCCAGGTCCCACTATCCCCACTGCATGGATGGGAAAACAGTCTTGGGGCTTACTCAGGGTCACACAGGCAGAAGGGGCAGAACTGACACTTGAACCTGCACCTCTGATCAAATCACCCTGCTTCCAACATCCTCCAGCACTGGAGGGCAGAAAGGAGGCTGCATACAGAACAGAAACAAGCCCTGCTGACATCCAAGGCACGCCACAGTCCTGGGGGCCTGAGTCTTGTGGAGGGGTTAGTTGCTAATGCCTCAGGCCTGGGCTGAGTCAGAGCTGGGCATCAAATGTCCTCTGGCCTATAGGACCAAACCTCTACCCTCCTGTGAAAGAGACCACCCTCACTCTAACACAGAACAGGATTAGGAGACCACACCAGGAACTCACACCCTCACTCCCAACCCCAGAACTATCCTCCCAGGCCCTCGCTTTTATCTGTAACCTGTTTTGGTTGTCCCCACCAGTGTCCAAGCCAGGCAGAAGATTCTGTTTTGTGGCTGAGGTATCTACTTTTTGGATTCATTCTTCTTCAGCTGATTTGGGCTGTGAGCATGGTTACTTCTTCTAAAAGTGCCAGACTTCAGTATGATATTAAAGAGTTCACCTAACATCTTCATGGGTTTAAGTCAACTCTTTCCCTGTTACGTTTATTCCTCTTCTGGATTATGGACTAGAGGGCAAAATGAAGCCTCATAGGCTTGTAAGTCAAATATAAGAATGAGAAAACCGAAGGCCAGCTCTTTTTGGGCACACCTCCATTCTTGTGGCCTTCCTATTACCCCACCTTCTCTTCCGCTCAGTAAACGTGCTGAGCGCAGGGCACCTGGTGAGGGCCAACAGGGGTCCTTGCAGCTGGTGTGGGTACTCAGGAGCACCTAGGTTCAGCACTGTTATCAGAGAGGTGGGCAGGGCCTTGCAGACAAAGTGATTGGTTGCGGGCTCCATCTGGGAAAGACTTGCATGCTTTGGTGTGCGCGCTTCCTTCTAGAGCTTCTCCCCAGCATGGATTTTCTGATGCCGAATGAGGTGTGAGCTCCCCCTGAAGGACTTGCCACATTTGTTACACTCATAGGGTTTCTCTCTGGTGTGGGTTTTATAATGCTCGATAAGGGCTGACCTGTGCCGGAAGGCTTTGCCGCACTCGTTGCATGCATAGGGTTTCTTCCCGGTGTGGATTCTCTGGTGCTGAATCAGTGCAGAGCTGTGGCAGAAGGCCTTCCCGCACTGGCCACACTCATAGGGCTTCTCCCCGGTGTGGATCCGCTGGTGCTCAATGAGGGAGGAGCTCTGGCTGAAGGCCTTCCCACACTTATGGCATTTGTATGGTTTCTCGCCGGTGTGGGTCTTCCGATGTTCGATGAGGTTAGAGCTCTGGCTNCTGAGCTGAGCAACTCTGGGTGGGTTGAGGCCATTTGGTTTTCACCTTGGCTATGTATGGTGCCTGAGCCATTTGTCGCCTTTGAGACGCCATGGCAACTGGGTGGGGCTACAGCAGAACATCCAGAACTGTTCTTCCCCACACCGGGCAGATATGACACTAAGTCACCACACCTGTGGTAAGTCATTTCCCCGCCTGTAACAGGGGTGGCCAGAAGTCACCTTTCCTTGAGCCTTTGCAGTTGTTGAGTGTGCTCTCCCCCCACCACGGGAGGGGGTTAGGGAAGAAATGGGAATGTTGAGGGGAGATGGGCCTGGGACAGACAGGTGATAGGGGTTGGGGGGTACAAGATCAGGGTCCACCCTCTCTTCAAATGACTGTGGGTTCACGCTGGGAGAGTGGGATGGATCTGTGATCCCTAATTCTTTGCTACATCTGGTAGAATTTTCTAAAAAGTAAAGCACAATGTAATGTTCTAAGTTATGTTGACAGAACTTTGGCAGTAAGAACAGAAAATTAAATATTTCAAAATACTAATAGTGTAATCATCATCTACATCCTCAGTTTGCCCCACAAGTTTGTATTCCTTAGTCCTTTGAGCTCCATAAGGCTATCAGGTGGCATCATTCCTCTGCATTACAGCCAAGACACTGAAGCCAGAGGCTGTGACTTGAAGAGTGGGTTTGGGACAGAGCCTGGAACTGATGAAGGCAGGGAAGATCAGGTGTGCCCAATGGCACACCTCTAATCTACCCAGAAATGATACTGCACACCTGGTTAATAACTCATAGAGCTGGAGGGAAGGGAATGAGCATGGCCTTTGGGGGTTAAATGAGTTAATATATATTAAAATATTAAGACGAAAATAAATTATGCCTTACTCTAAATAATGTTAGTGATAGAACTTCTTACACAACAAGAAAGAGAATTACAGAAAGAATCAGAAAACAAAATCCAACAATTTGGTGTTTATAAGTTACAGATATACGCGTATAGCAAAATATATACACAAATTTCAAAAATTAAATGCTAAGCTAAATAAACTGTCATGCAAATGCAAATTTAGGAAAAGCAAGGGGCTTCAATTATGATATTTGGAAAAGAGAAGTTTAAGCTAGAAGCATTAAAAGAGGCAAAGAAGGCACTAAAAGGCACAGATTTTCAATATATCACTATTAAATATATACACCCCAAATATGGTACTTATTGACAATTTATACCCTGCCTATTTCCCAAAAAGGAGATAATTGCATGACTAACATAGCAACAACACACATAAAAGAGGAACAGAAATTAAAAGGAAACAGAAATAAAGAAAAAAAAAACCACACAAAATCAGACTGCAATTAGATCAGGTAAATGAGTGTTCTTAATTATTTGGGGGGTCACAGAGCCCTTCCAAAATGCAGGTAATTCTACAGACACCCCTCCCAGAACGGTTCATTCATGCACATATCCACACGGCTTTGTTCAGTCCCAAGGGGTTCACGACCTTTAAAACCCCTGCATGCTCAGATTCCTAGGCAGGGCATAAACCCCAGGTTCAGATCTCTGAAGTAAATAAAATTTAGAGAAAGTATGGATTTGAATAAAATAATTTAAAACTGAGTTAACAAATAGAACTGATGGGGGTAAAAACACATTTCTTGAGAATACATAAATGCTTTATAAACATTGATAATTATATTCAGGTCCAAAAAAGTTCTATAGACGCTTAGAAATGTTGACACCACAATACCATAAGAAATAACAGCTATGACCTAAGCATTCATCATTTGAAAATATTAAAAAATAATAATAATACTAACACTTGGGCGAAAAGGAAAATCCTAATAAGAAAAAAAATACCACATATCAAACTTATGGAGTGCAGAAAAAGCTCTAACTATAAGAAGAAATCATAGACCAAAGTACCCACATTTACTAGAAATATTAAAATATGATTAACTAATAATTAATCTTAGAAATATGAAGTACTAAGCAAAAAAAAGGGAAGGAAGAAACCAGCGGGATACATATACTTTGACACAATTCAATTAGTAAACAAAATCAAGAGTTGATTTACAACACTCAACATCTGCCATGAGGAAAAAAAGTTAAGACAACAAACAACTAAATTCAAGGACAATTAAACTATTTCAAGGATGATCTCTTATAACATTATACTGAGAACCTAAATAAAATGAAAGGAATTTAAATACATAATAAAACAGTGAAAGAAATTGAACAGAAGGAACTAGGTTCTGCTCACACTTCCAAAAAAGAAAAGTACCTGTTCTTTTAACATGGTTACGTCAACCCTTCAGAAAGGGAGTCTTAATCCCGTTACATAAATTGTCAAAAGGAATAAAAGAGATGGGGGTTGGGGAAAAGAGAAAGTGCATATTCCAAAATGTGAGAACAGCATGAAATGATTTGTGAGTGGAGAGGGCATCTGGATAGGGGCTGGCATAAATTCCATGTGGTTGTAGAGAGGGCAAACCAGATTGGTTGAAATGGGGTTTATGTGCAGAAACCCCCCACAGGTTGGTTTTAAGGAGATTGGTGACATGTGCAAAGTGATGCTTTAAAAAAAAATCAACTTGGCTGGGGTATGCAGAAGTATGTGGAGGGAGATATGGTAGGAAACAGACAACCGCCTGGCCAGGGCTGAGAAAGAACTGGGGGGGTTGCCAAAGAGGTAGATCTTGGAGGGGACTTGCTGCCCCACCCATACTGAGCAGGGGTCTCAGTATTCTCTCCACTCCTGGTAAATGACTGAAGACCCTTGGTGCAGGGTGCCTGTCAATAACGCCTGGGTGCCACCTGGTCAGGCCAAGTCCAGCTGGTGGTGCAGTAGGCTCTGTTTAAACGTTTCACATACTCATGGCAAAGAGAGGAGCTGGCCAGAGGTGATCCCAGCCCACCAGACCTGTCGTTTTAAAATCTCTGGCTACCAAGTCCCACTTACTCAGTAAAACTTATGGCTTTCCCATTTTTATTCATCGAAACTACACATAACTGCCAAGCTGAGTTTCTGATTAGCTGAAATAACCAGCATTACCACCATGGGTTCATGGGATTCCAGCCATAAACTTCTGGAAAGCTTCAAAATAGCTCAGACTGCCTCCTCCTGCGCTTGTTCTGAGGAGCCTGGGGGAAAGCCAATACTAAAGATCCCCGTGGCCACACGAAGGCTTGAGGGCTTGGGACAAACACTTACCAATGGGCCAGACAGGTCACTGTCAGAGCCCATTCCTGGGGGACTAAGAAAGAGTAGCCATCTTTAAGCTCTGCTCAATCAGGACGAGCAGGCCTGACATTTGGGAGATGCTGGGGCTGTATGGGTGTCCAGCACAGGGCTCACAGCCTGGTTATGTGCTGGGATATTATAACCACCTGGGGAGCTTTAAAGACACACCACTGAGCCTTACCTCTGGGCATGCCTACTGAAGTGGTCTGCATGGAATGTGGGCTTGTTACTTTTTAAACAATCCCCAGGGGAATACCAGTTGGCAGGGGAATACCAGTTGGCAGAGAGGGGGNACAGTCTCCCTGGGGTACCTCCCGGGAAACTGGCCAGGACACGAGGAGTCTGGTCACCGATCAGTCCCTCTGCCCTCTTCTCCTTGCCCTTCCTCAGTGCATGGCAGTGACCACTACGTCCCTCCTTCCTGGTCAGAGCTGGCCATGGCTGGTGACTTCCAGATAGCCCTCCCTTTCTGTTCCTGGTCCTCACCTCCTGGAAAGCCCTGCTCTCTCCATGCCCAGCATAGTTTCTGCCCACCCTTGCCCCATCCCTGTCACTCCCTCAGGCTGTCCCAAAGTGATCTACAGATTTAACACAACCTCCATCAAAATCCCAAGGGCCTTTTCCATTATAGAAATGGAAAAGCTGATCCTCAAATTCATATGGAAATGCAAGAACCCACTAATAGCCAAAACTATCTTGAAAAAAAGAACAAAGTTGGAGGACTTACACTTCCCCATTTCAAAACTAACTAAAAGCTACAGTAACCAAAACAGGGTGGCACTGGAATAAGGATAGACAAATGGATCAATGCAATAGAATTGAGTCCAGACATAAAACCATACATCTATGGTCAATTGGTTTTTTTAAAAAGCCTTATTTTTTTAGAGTAGTTTTAGGCTCACAGCAAAATTGAGAGGAAGGTGTAGAGATCACCCATGTCCCACTGCCCCCATCCATACATGCACAGTCTTCTTTATTATCAATCTCTCTCACCAGAGTGATACATTAATTACAATTGATGGACCTACAGTGACACAACATCACCCAAAGTCCATGGTTTACAATAGGGTTCACTCTTAGTGTTGTGCATTCAGTGGTTTGGAGTCAGCCTAAGGAGCTGGGGGTGCTAATCCAGTAAGAAGAGATCCAGGCCTGGGAGAGATTTCTCTCCTGTCTTGGGGCCATCTTGGCAGAAAGTTTTGGGGTACTTCCAGGGCCCTAAACTCCAGGTTCAGGTGGAGGCCACAGGGTGTAGATGAGCTATGCGTATTCAGGTGTCAGCTCAGTGTAAAGGACAATCACCTTACTTGTTTTCTGAGTTTTTAAAAAAATACAGTTTTTCATCTTGGTCTTTAGTTTAAAATAATAACAGCTCACTCTAAATAATGTAGGAAGTACAGGAAAACAAACAGGAGAAAAAAATGCACTCCTCATACTCACCTAGAAGAGCCACTGCTAATATTTTGATGTATTTCTATTTTAATTGTAAACTGTACAACCATAAAAAGCACACACTCTCTTTATCCTCTTATTCTTCACTAACCAAAGGGCTGGCCCTCACCCTAAGCTTGGCCATCTTCTGTGGTTCAACTGCACCTAACACTCAGAATACAGCACAGGGCTGGAGAAGGGAATGGTGGGGTGCCTGCATGGCCTTAGAACAGCTAACCCTGGAAGAGAACTACCCCTCTTTGGCCTGTGCTCTTTCCGGGAGGGTATCCCGGAAGGATATTCTTCCTGCCAGAGGAAGGCATGTTCAGGGACCCAGGAAACTCAACGTGGCTAGGGCATGAAGGCCCTGGCAGGAGGGCAAGTGTCAGATCAGGAAGGGCCTGTGGGCTGGCTTCGACACAGGTTTACATAGAAACCAATGCAGGTGTTTGAGGAAGAGAGTGACCCCATCAGACTGCAGATTAGAACAATCACTCTGGCTGCCGAGGGGAGAAAGACTGGAGGGAAAGTCAGGCCGAGGTGGGAAGACAGGAAGGAGTCTGTGCAGAAGGCCCACTGCGTCCCAGGTGGGAGCAATCAGACAAGGAGGTTGCATCACATGATATTAAGGGCAGGACTTGGAGGGACCTGTGAATGAGAAGGTAGAGGAGGAGGTGGTGTCAGATTACTGGCTTTGAGATCAGCCTGACTAGAGAAAAAACAGGCGATAGAAAGAGGGCTGAGCATTGTTGATACTCAGAATGGACTGGAGAAAGTCACTTATTCACTCAAGTGCTGGTGGAGGGCCTACTCTGCAGCCCAGCAGGGGACGTGGTAGTCAGTGAAACCTGAAGGTCCCACCCCTGCAGGGCTCAGTCAGGTAGAAAGAAAGATGGCAGAAAGCGAGGCCCACATGGCAATTCCAGGATGGGCTGCCAATGGGAGGGAGAGGGTTCTGGCCTTAGGATAAGACTCCCAAGTATAAGACTCAGATAAAGCCCCACCAGCCTCCAGGAGGGGAATTGTGTCCCCTTTCTGCCCAGGACAGCGCCACTCCCTTTTCCTGGAAATAAGGTGACCTGAGGATTAAGGAAGGTACACATTACTGCATGGCTGCTTGTGACCCCCTCTTTCACTTCTGGGGTCCCTGGAGCTGGAAGACCAAAGTGAAACCCAGAGGGGAGAAACAGAGGTGCTTCCGGTTATCTCTAGGAGTAAGAACTAATCTGGCTGAGGGTAGTGGCCTAGTGAAGCGGGGATTGAAAGCCAACAAGACACTTCTGGGTTTGGAGAGCTCTAAGGGCCTTTCAAGTATTTGCAGGCCGTCAGCAGATGGCGCTCTAGACCTCAAAGGGCGATGATGCCCCAGCAAGAAGGCGCTGCTGCGTGGGGACCTTGATGGCTACCCGCAAGGGCAGCCGGAGTGAGGCGGCAAATGTTGGAGCGTCTCCAGCACGCGCTCCCACCAGCATTCCGATGGCCCGTGCTGCAGGAGGAATGG
>NW_017731793.1:706862-708984 GCF_001890085.2 Hipposideros armiger
TTTTCCACATTCCGGGCATTCGTAGGGCTTCTCCCCGGTGTGGATGATCTGATGTCTGAGGAGGTGCGAGCTCTGGCTGAAGGCCTTCCCACACTCACAGCACTCGTAGGGCTTCTCCCCAGTGTGAATCACCAGGTGTCTGAGGAGGTGTGAGCTCTGGCTGAAGGCCTTCCCACATTCCCGGCACGCATAGGGTTTTGCGGGTTGTGCAGTTCTGTGAGGCTCATTAGGTCCTAAGTCCCCGCTGCCCACTATCTCACAATTGTGTTTACTGAGTTCTTCTCCACCATGGATTAACTGACACATACTAAGGTCTGATTTCTGGAGAAAGGTTTGGCCAAATATTTCATCATCTTGGGGTCTGTTTACTGGGAGGATACTCTGATGTTGAACAGGGCTTGAGCACAGGCTGAAATTTCCCTCATAATCATCATGTTCTTCGTTTTGCTCCCCAAGAGGGATCTCCTTGTAGATAACAGCCATTTGCTCTAAACCTCTTTCCTGAAGAAAAGAGTCCCCCAGGTCCTCCTCTGAGAAAAGTTCTTGCTGCATCTCTAACCCATCTTCAAACACAAAGGTCTCACCAAGCTTGGATGCTGGGGGAACCTCCATTGTGGATCTAGTATTATCCCCAATGACTGTATTTCTTGAAAAAATGTTCTTCTTTGGGACACACTTACTGTTCTCACAATCTGAAAAGAAAACAAGGGACACTGTCAAGCCAGCAAGTCAAGCACCTAGTATGTGCTTCCTTCCTGTGCCAGAATCTATGGTAGATATAACAAAATAAGCGTAAGATACAATCTTGCCCTTGAGATGATCCCCACTAGTTAGAGACAATTTTAGTTTATCAGAAACTGCAAAAACACAGAGAGAAAGACAGAATCAAGCACCACAGCATGGTGTCTAGACTCCTAAGGCTGAGGGTGTTCAGAAAGGTGGGCTAGAACAGGAAGTGGAGCCATATGGAAAAGGGGCAATACTCCAGTTACTGGAGTAAGTTGGGAATGGGGGGTTATTGGAAAAGAAAGAGAGCTCACACTTTCCTCATATACTAGGTTAGTCGCACCCCCTCCAGGTAGCTGGGTGCCCCAGACAGAACCCTGGAAGTCAGCCTAGACCTTCTCCTTCTCACCCACAGGTCCTGTCCTGTTCCTTTCCTGAGGCTTTACTGAAGGGGTCTCTGCTGCCATTCTGCAGCTCAGTCCTCAGTGTGACTCGCAAAGACTATTTTATTATTTTATATTTTTTAGATTTTTTTATTGGGGTATTGCGGAAGGGGAACAGTGTTGGGGAACTGGGGAACGGGAACAGCCAAGTTGTTGTCCTTCAATTTTAGCTGTGGAGGGAGCAGCTAGCTCAGCTCCAAGTCCAGTCGCCATCCAGCCACCCGCCGGCAGTTCACAGCCGCTCAGCTCAAGGTGCCGTGTTCGTGTTCAATCTTAGTTGCGGGTGGGCATAGCCCACAATCCCATGCAGAAGTCCAACCAGCAACCTTGTTAGGAGCACGTGCTCTCTCCAGCTGAGCCATCCTGCCACCTGTTGGCAGCTCAGCAGCAGCTCAACTTGGGCACAGCTCACTGGCCCATNGAGCTCTGGCTGAAGGCCTTCCCACACTTATGGCATTTGTATGGTTTCTCGCCGGTGTGGGTCTTCCGATGTTCGATGAGGTTAGAGCTCTGGCTGAAGGCCTTCCCACACTCTTCACATTTGTATGGTTTCTTCCCAGTGTGAATCCTCTGGTGCCTAATGAGGTGGGACCTGTGACAAAAGGCTTTCCCGCAGAGATCACACTCGTGAGGTTTCTTTAGGGTGTGGATTTTCCGATGCTGACTCAGGCCTGAACTCTGGTTGAAGGATTTCCCACATTCCTTACATTGATAAGGTTTCTCTCCGGTATGAATTCTCTCGTGTTTTCTGAGACTCGAGCTCCGACTGAAATCTTTCCCGCATTCTCTACACTCATAAGGCCTCTTCCCAGTGTGGGTTTTCTGATGTTGCGTGAGGGCCGAGCTCTGGCGAAAAGCTTTTCCACATTCCGGGCATTCGTAGGGCTTCTCCCCGGTGTGGATGATCTGATGTCTGAGGAGGTGCGAGCTCTGGCTGAAGGCCTTCCCACACT
>NW_017731793.1:710444-722085 GCF_001890085.2 Hipposideros armiger
TGAGAATCGAACCGGCGACCCTGTTGCTCAGAGCTCACACTCTTAATCAACTGAGCCACTCGGCCGGCCCCCCAAAGACTATTTTAGTACCTCCCAACTGGCTACCTACCTCCAGCTTCTATTCTTCCCTCTGGTCCGTTCTCTAAATTGACACCAGTGTCTAATATCCAAAACACATTTCTCTTCTTAGGATCTTGTGACAGCCCAACTCCTTCATAAGCCCCTTCACATATGGCCCTTCCAGCCTCATCTCCTGCCTCTCCTTCCACACACCCCTAGCCTTCCAGCTCAAAAACCCATTTACACTGCAGTTTTTCTCCTCCTCCAAGGTCCCTCCCCCTTCTCAGACTGCCACTGGCACATCCTTCCAGACTCAGTCCAAATGTCCCCTCTTCTCTGCCCCCTCGGACTGAAGATCTCAGGCATGCCCCCTCAGTGTCCCACAGAGCTCAGTGCACACATCCCTCACAGCAGTCTCCACCCTGGATGGCAAACATCAATTGACAGGACTCTTCCCCACCACTGCCTGCAAGCTCCCAAAGGGCAAGTATGTGCTCCTTCGTTTTGGAACCCCCAGCCCCCAGCACAACAGGACAATCTCTACACATACATTTGTTGAATTAATACATGATTGAATGGAGGAAAAACCATTTGGTCTTGTGCTAGAGCTGATTGTCAAACTTGAGCTCTTCATTCAAAAAAATTCTTCTCTGGGAGATATAAATAAATAAAACAGAAAAAAAAGCATGGCTGCACCAGTTGAAGGAGGGTATTTTTGTAAGAACAAGGAAAGAGGCTAGAACACCCCATTCAGCACTCCATCCCACTGTGGAGGCTCCTGAGGGAGCCCCTCAAGACCCCACTCAGAAACTTAGGTGCAAGCTAAAAGGAAACTCCTCAGGTACCACACTAATGATAACAACAGCTTATATTTATTGATTATCTACTCTGTGCTAGGCACTACTAGACCTTTTACAAGCATATCTCATTTAATCCTCACAACTCCATACAAATGTACTATTATCTTTACCCTGAAGCTGAGAGAGTAACTGTCTCAGAAAACATATTAATCAGAATAGTCATGATGGAACTCATTTCTTAATGAATGGAATATTTTAAAATGAATTTTCAGCCAGTAGAAAGACCAGATGTGGAACACAAACAAACAAACATGTACTCTCAAAACTTCTTTGCTCACTTCAACAATTTTTACCTTCCTCTTCAGCAACCATAGCCTTCAATCCTTTCAGTTTTCTCACTCAACCTCATCAACCTAACATCCCCCCATTTTCACCCCATTCTCCTCTTCTAGTTGCACCCCTTCCTTGCCTAGCTTAGACCCTCTCTATCTACAGTCGGTCTAACCATACATGTCACTTCAATTAACTCTCTGACCAGTATCACGTTTCTCACTTTCTGCCCTGTTGCAACCAGCAGCTAATTCCTTTTCTGCCAATTCCTCCCAAAATGTTAAATGTTGCCAAGGAAAATCATACGACTGTGTATGACACCAAGACAGACTTCAAGTTTCCAATTTCAGCTGGGACTTCAACACTCAGCTGCAGCATCCAATGACCTCCTTACTGCCAACCCCTCTCTTCTCAGTCCTCATTCCCCACCCCTTCTGGCACCGTTCACCAATACCTCCTTCTCAAAACCCTTCATTTCAGAGGTTGCAAATTGGCAGCCTGGGGATCCTGCCACAGACTCGTTTTGTCTGGCTCTCCAAAGAGTTGGGCTTTTCCTTTTTGTTTGACTTAGCTGCCAATATGGAAAATTCAGTAGGGTTCTGGCTTTCTCTTGAAAAACTGGAAGATGTAACAATGTGGGCCCACTCCTTTACTAAATTCACCTTGCCTACCTGGACACCCCAAGGTTTTCAGCTTGCTGAACAAATCACCCCCATTGCCATGCCCTGCTTTATTCCCTTGGTTTCTGAAAGGCTTTTCCCCCAATTTTCATGCCCTCGCACCCCTCCGTCTTGGTATCAGTGGTTTGGGACTCTTCCTCCACTCACCTGTTAAATCCTGGTGTTTCCAAGGTTCCCTCCTTGGGGGTTTTTCCATTCCCACTGCGTACGACCTACACGCTGAAGTCTCCACTTTGTTTAAAAAGTTGGCAATCCTTTATCTGTCCCCCACAATATTTTAAACGTTTTTGGATCGAAAATCCAAAGGTCTGGAACCCCATGATTCCCACCTCTCTCGGGGCCTTCCCCGGCTCCTCCTGCATCTGTCACCCCATCCTCCAGGGAACCCTCACAGGGCCTGAACACCGGGCGGACTCTCCGTCCGGTCAGGGTTTCCTGGCTGGAGGCCTGCGAGCAGCCGCGGACCCGCACACGCCTCCCGGGCGGCGACGCCGGTGCCCCAACATGCTTCCCACCGATAAGGACGTCCGCACCCAGGGCCACCGGAGGGACAGGTGGACAACTTGACTGAAGCGGAGCCACTCACCTGGTCCGGGGCGGAGCCGCTCACCTGGGACGGGGCGGGGCCGCGGGCGGGCGGGGCGGGGCCGCACCTGAGCTGCTCCAACCCGCGGCCGACGCGGCCTCCCTCCGCGACTGGTGCTGACGCGGAGCCCGCGGCGGCCCGAACGCCCGGAGCCCCGCCCCCGCCCGCGGGCACTTCCGGGACCGCTCTAGGCTGCGTGGAGGTCCCGGCGTCTCGGTGGTCCTGCGGTGCAGTCGGCCGCCGCGTGTGGCTGCCGGGCTCAGGGGGTCAAAGACATGGATCAGGAGCGTTTTTCCAGTCGACGCAGTGGATTCGGGCTGTCCCCAAAGGGGACAAAGGGACTGAGGGGCAAACAGAGCTGGGCAGGCGTTGGCGAGAGTGCAGGGGAGGAAACTGAGGCCGGGACGGGTAGGCCGGCCTAGAGCCGCTGGCTGGATGCCCAGTTGCCGCTGCAATTGCTCTGGGGCGGGAACAAGCCAGGGGCCGATGGAGCGTCTGAGGTCTTCAGGAGAAGGAGAAGGGGATCCCAGAGCGGAGCCTGTCACCCCGCACAGGCCCACGGGTTCTTTTAGCATCCACACTCCCTTCCTGGTTCTGCCTGCCCTCTCCTCCCCAACAGGGACGGATGAGAGAAAGGGCCTATGAGGGGGCCCACGAGATGTCTGCGAATGTAGGCTGGACCCTCTCTGGACACTGGAGACCCCTCACTCAGTGCATTTGAGGGATGACCTCCAGGCATGAGACTCCTTTTAGGAGAATCGGGAGGGAAGAGGAGTGTGTTCTTGAAATCCCCACTCTACTCCCAGATGCTAAGCTCAGCTTTGCTTCTGATGCCAAGACTTGCCCCTCTCCCCAATGTTCCCTGCTGGGCCCACCTGCCTGTAGGAGAGCCTCCCTCGGGGGACCACAGCCCTCTCACAGACCAGTAGAAGACACTGAGGGGTGATGCTGCCCACTCTGCCCCTGCCATCTGCCCATCTGCCTTCAGCACCCTCCGTCCTGGCCCTAATATGCCTCTGAATGCCCCCACCACACACACACACACACACACACACACACACACACACGCAGTCACACCTGCCTCCCTGCTCCATCAAGGAATGGCCAGCTTCTGTCCCTCCTCTAGCTAGCAGCCTGGGCTCCATGGGCACCCTGTCATCACCAAGTGAGCATTGGACCACAACCAGCCATGCAGACCTGGGAGCGGCAAGGGCTGGCTCCTTTTTTATCTCCCTCCAGCTCCTTGGGTCACAGAAAAACCAGACCACCAGTCTGAGCTCCCTGGGAGCCAGTGGAGAGGCTGGGTCCCACCCCAAGGGTCTCAGGTGCTTCCTTTTCTGCACCAGTCCCCAGAATTCCTACTCCCCCACCCTCCCAGACCAACCAGAGTCACATTCTCAGCAGGGATCTCTTAGACCTCAGAATAGTTATCGTTGACATGGTGAATGTTATTAACTGATTTTACTAAAGGAGGAAAATCAAGGCTCAGAATGTTAGAGAGGGGACTAAGGTCAGGGACAGAAATGGGAGGCAGGTAGGAGACACTCAACCCACACCCCACCCCTAGGATGTGTAGCCCACAGAGCAGTAATAATCTGCGTCATCCTCAGGCTGCACAGGGCTGATGGTCAGGATACAGGCATTGTGGACTTCATCGTTGGCTGCCGAGAAGCGGTCAGGAATGTCTGGGGGCCGGTGGTGGTCCTCCTCTGAGCGGTAGTAGAAGAGATAGCGGGGGGCGCTGCCTGCTCGCTGCTGGTACCAAGACACACCGTATTTCCCAATGGTGGCATGGCGAGGGCTGAGCATGCAGGAGAGTTGAGCTACTTGGCCTGGGAAGACCAGCAGTGCATCTGGCTGGGTCAGGGCTGGCTGTGGGGCTGAGAGACAGACCCGCTCAGGCCTGGCCTGGGCCCCTGTCCTATGAAAGCTTGGTCAGTCTCCCCAGAAGACTTGTGTTCTAAAGGACTCATGGCCTGGTGCCATGGGGTTGGCACTGGGTGGGGCACAGAGTTGGCAATTCCTAGGTCCCTATTAGTGCCATGTTCCCAAGGATCTATGTTCAGTTGAGGGCCTAGAGTTCAGAGGGTGGGACTGGTGGCTTCTGGGTCCTTCTGTTGCCCATTCCCACCCTTGCCATGAAGACCCCTATCCCCTTGGTCACACTGGCTCTTCCAAACCCTCACCATAGACTAACCATAGCTTCCTGGTTAGTCTACACCACCCATCAGCTCAGCCTCAAGCAACTGGATGCTGGGGATCTTCTTGGGGTTAGGATGTTTCTGAGGCCGTATGAGATGGGGACCAGCCCACACCAGGTTCCCGTGTAAAAAACCAGCTCCAATCCCTTCTAAGACCCTAAAGAGTCAAAGTTCAAAGGGACCCTAGGTATGTGGTCATTCAGAAATAGAGAAACTGAGGCCCACAGAGAGGAGTGACTTGCCCCAGGTCTAGAGCAGAGCACCGGTAGCCAGTTCTCCTCTCCACCTCAATGCCCCTTCCAGAACCCTCCCACTGCTCACATCAATTTGCTTCCTTGCAGGGGCCTTCTGGAGCTAGTGCACTCTCCCACCCCACCCCTAGGCAAGCCAGGATCAGGGAGGGCTCACCTGCCAGGAGGGCCCCAGTCAGAAGGAGGGCCAGACGCCAGCAAGCCATGGCCAGAGGGAGGGAGGCCGCTGGGAGCTGTTCTGTTGGGCATGCTTCAGGTGCTTCAGGGTATAGGCAGAGGAGGTCACTGAACCACGACAGGACATGCAAATCAGCCCATTGACTGGGGGAGGGTTGGCAGTGGCTAGGACCCAACTGCCAGGCCCCATCTTCCCAAATGTGAGAGTCCTGGCCCCACAGGGCCTTCTGAGAATAGGAGCCAGAAATCCACATATATATTATAGCAGGGGGCTGCTTTTTTATAGAGGTATAACTCACAGATATTAAAGTACACAAATCTTAAGTATATGGCTCGATGCTTTTATATATAAAACATATACATGTATACACACACACACACACGCACACACACGCACATACACACACCACCTGCAATCTCTACCCAGATCAAGATTTAGAGCATTTCCGTCTCCCCAGAAGTCTCCCTCACCCCACTGCCCCTCTTTACCCTCAATGGTAACCATCATTCTGACTTCTATCACTTAGATCAGTTTTGCCTGCTCCAGAACTTCCAATATGAATGGAATGATAGTGAGTCCCCTTTTGTTCCTGCTTCTTTGGCTCAACATTATGGACGTCATCTTGAGTGTGCAGCAATGTTTAATTCATCTCAGAGCTGCGTGTCCTCCAGAATCTGGCTGCAGCCACTCCTGAGCTATGTTCTGCAACACTCAGGTCCCCAGATACAGTGACGTCCCTAGAAGAAAGTGCCCTGTGTTTAAATAAGTTTGGAAAATGCTGCCTGTTTCCACAGTACTGATTCTAAGCACTTGCCACTGCTGAACACGGATGTAGCACTTTAAAGTGTCATGGCATTTCATCCTCACAACCCTGCTAAGTTGTGTCATTACCCCCTTTTTACAGGTGGAAGCACTATCCAGAGGCAGAGTGTGTTGCTGGAGGCTGTGAGCTGGTGGAGGATCAAGGCCTCCTCCTGTCTGCTTCCCCGCCCCCCACAGGACAAACATCCTAATCATGGGGTGGGTAAGGGAACTGGGGATAGGGGACATTTCTAAAACCTTGGGGACAAGGGAGATGACAAAGGTTGGGGCCTGTTCTAGATACCCACCTGGTACCTTGGCTGGAGGGGTTTGCTGGGGGTTCATGGTGAAGAGGCAGGAGATAGAGTTGGAGAAAAAAACCAGAAAGGAGGTGGTAGGGGAGAAAGAAAGAGGCATGATGAAAAGAGATAGAAAATGAGAGGGAGAGAAAAAGTCAAAGAAAGCTGGAGCACAGATGAGAGGCAGAGAAGCAGGGTTAATGTGAGAACATAGAGATAGATAGAAAACCAGGGAGAGGCAGAGAGGAGAGAAAGGAGGGGGAGAGAGAAGGAGACAAATACGAGACAGGGAAAGATGGTGAGAGACAGGCAAACGAGAGGGAGAGCTGGTAAGAGAAAACAGCCATGAATCTAAGAGGCCTGGCCACAAACCAAACAAAGAAGAACAATGAAAAATGATGTGGCCATGCTGGAAAACATTGGCAGTTTCTTATAAAGTTAAACACACTGTCATCATATGACCCAGAAATTCCTCTCGTGGTATTTATCCTAGAGAAAGGAAAAGTTACAGTCACACAAAAACCTATATATGAATGTCTATACTGGCTTTATTCATAATCACCAAAAACTGGTAACAACCCAAAATGACAGTAGGTGAATGGATCAACAAACTGTGGTACACCCAGACCATGGGGCCCACCTCAGTGATAAAAAGGAACAAACTAGTGAAACATGGGACAAATTGGGTGAATCTCAAATGCATCATGCTGAGTGAAAGAAACCATATTCATACTGTATGATTCCCTTTATAGGACACTCTGGAAAGGGTAGTGGTTGCCAAGGGCCCGGGGTCGACTACAAAGGGGCATAAAGGGATTTTGGGAAGCGATGGAAATGTTCTGTATCCCAACTGTGGTGGTGGTTATGTGACATATGTGAAAACTCAAAAACACGAAAAGGGTGCATTTTCCTGTCTGTAAATTTTGCCTCAATAAACTTGATTTAAAAAGAAAAGAAACAAGCACAGAAGAGAGAGGAAGCTGGGAGTGAGGAAGAAGGCAGAGGGAGAGGAAAGAATGTGAGCACAGGGAAGGGAGCCTGGAGCTGGTGGGGAGCCTGTGAGGTTGGTGAGGATCCCAAGCTTTGGCCAGGGCAAGCCCCATCCCCAGGCACCTCCCCTACTTTCAGCTGGAAGCTCAGTCTGTAATGGTGGGAGGATGTGGTCTCTGGACATCCCTGGACCCCGAGGCTCCAGCCCTCACTATAGCCCTGCCTCGGGGAATGTCCATACTCCCTACCCAGATCCTGTTCCTGGGATACTGGGAGGAAGGCATTTCCTGCCTGGGCGTCTTAGCAGCTCCCACTGCCATGGAGACCAGTTTGGAAGCTGGAAGCTTCACCTGTCTCCTCTGGCTGCTCTGATCCAGCAAGCAAGAAGAAGAGGCCAAGGTGCTGGATGACTGTAAGAGCCCAGCCCCAAGGGTTGCTAAGCAGGGACCTCTGCCACCCACACACGCTATTACATCTCCAGGCAGGGCCCCAGCCCAGAAGAAATCTCAGCTCTAGCTCTTTCCTTCGTAGGGACGTCCGGGTATCTTCTCCCCTGCAACCATGTTTATCACAGTGCTGTTTGGAGGTAAGTGGGGTCCTTGTGCCCTAGAAGATGGGTTGAAGAAGGATACATTTAGCTTGCTTCCTTCTGGCATGGGAGGGGGGAAGGCAGTGTGGGTAAGGGGATGCACATGGGGTGGGGGGTTTGGGGAAGCAGCTCTGTGAGGAGGCAGAGCCAGTGCCCAGAGTGAGTCCCTAGAGGGGAAAGCCCAGCTGGGTACTGGGAAATTCACACGAGCTCCTCTCTGAGTACCTGCCACGCCACCAAGGAGCATGTTTTTAAACTGCACAATCGTTTGGCTATTCAGTCAGTGGTCCTCAAGCTTCAGGGTGCTTCAGGCACCTGAAGCTCTAGCCACAGTTGTAGATTCCCAACTCCCTGGTGGGAGGGAGTTAGTTTTGGGAGGTGGGCTGGTGTGGTAAGCTGTCCCATGCAGGAGGCATGAGTTGTACATGTCACTGACATCTCAGGAGATGGGTGGTGGGGGGGATACAGTCCTAGTCATATAGCTTTATTCCCTGCTCTGGTTAGGAAATGATGGGAGAGGCAGAGGGTCCCAGATTGGGGGGAAATGGAGGGTCCCATTTGCTCACCTCTGCCCCTCCCCTACAGCTGGCTGCAGGGAGCTGGTGAACCCCTGGTGCAGTCTGGTGATTCTCACTGCCCACCTGAGGAAGAAGGGGCAGGTGCCCCCAGATGGTGAGGGGGTAGAGGGGGTAACAGGAAGGGAAGGCCCAGGGCTGCAGGCAGGGGTACCAGCCCTGCTCTGCCTCGCTCACTGACCTCCCAGCAACCATTGCCCTCCTGGCTGAGGACGGGCACCTGGTGAACCTGGAGAAGGGCCTGCAGGAGGCTTCCCAGGACCCCGCCACAGGCAGCCCCCTGCTGCAGGAACGTGGGACCTATGTCCTCGTGCAGATCATCAGTAAGTGGGGCCTAAGGCATCGCTCTGTGGTTATGTTGGAATGTAAGAAGGGGGACACCCAAGGCCTTGCCCAGCCCACTGACTTTGGCCAGGACCTAGCCCTGACCCTTCCATCCAATGCCCTGTCTTGATCCCAGCCTGAGCCAGCAAACAAGTCCAGCATGGGAGGTAGGGGTGGGGACCACCAGGCCAGTCAGGAATCATTCTTTGTTCCTTCACAGATGAGGAGGGTGGGGCTTTTACCCGCTATGAGTCCCTATTGGAGAACCTGGATGACTGGTGTCCAGAGCTGGCAGGTGAGTGTAATGATAGAACCCTGGGGTGGGAAGGGAGCACCTTCTCCCCAGCCCCGACAGGCAGGCCTTCCTGGGCCTTCCAGAGGAGCTGCGCTGGCTGTCAGGCCTACCCCTGATGGGCAACAGCCGGAAGAGGCGCCTGGGCACTTGGCGTGGCCATCAGGAGCAAGGCCCTCATTCAAGGGCCCAAAGGCTGGGCTCCCTGCTGTCCAGGACCCGCTAGCTGGGGCCAGCAGCCAGATAAGGAGACATGGATGCCTGGGGGGGCCCTCACACCCAGAAGTGAGACCCCTTCCCAGGAAACAGACACCTGTGTACTGAGAGGTGGACCCCCAATGTCAACCCCCATCACACACACACATATACCCACAAGATAGAATGCACCGTACCCAGAGACATGTCCCCACCACCTCACTGGAGTATAAGTGCCCAAGGGCAGGAACATCCTCAGTGCCCAGATGTGACACGGCCTGGCTTTCAGTATGTGCTCAGTGAAGAACTGCTGGATGAACTCCATGAAAACAGCAGCACAGTGTGAGTGATGTCGGGGTTTGCACTGGGTTTGAAGGATCTACTTCTCTGTTCCTGCAGGCCCCGTGACTGGGCACCACAGCCAAGTGGCCGAGCTGGACTCAGACCCGGAGGTTGGCCATGACCTCTATCTTGTGTGATCATGCCCGAACAGACAGCAGCCCAGCAGCATTCCTCTTACGGAATCTGGAATTACTGAGAAGTTGTATTAGCAAGTGCGGCAAGGTCACAGACAGGATGTGAGGTTGCTGGAGGCCCCTAAGATGTGGGTGCACAGAGGGGATCCAGAAACAGAGATAAGAAAGGCGGAGGAGGCAGGCATCCCTGAGAGGGGAGATGACCAGGATTCCAGCTCCCAGAGTCAGCTGCCCATGAGGTCACCTGCTAATGCCTCACCTCGGCTTTGACTGCCAGAGGCTATTGGATTACAACAGGGTTCCTCCCTTCTCACCCAGGAGGCCAGCTTAAAGTGAATCACCCCACCCCCAGCCCCACCCCACCCCACCTCATCAACCTGGGTGCTTCCATCAGATAGGCCAGTGAGAGGGCACACAGCAGGCTCGGGTCTAAAATAAACCTTTTAATTGCACATTTGTGGCTCAGGTCATCTATGGGGTGAGAAACCCTCTCCTTACTCCCAATCACAGTTACATGGGTACAATCTGATGTCAATGTCATGGTCCAGCTGTCGGTGAAGGGGTGGAGGTGAGTGCAGGGCTGGCCCACGAATCTGCTCCAGTCTGCACCAGTCTGCCCTGGTATCTTCAGGGCAGGGAGCTCAGACCTGTGGAGGTAGGGGTGGCACAGGCTGGTGATCAGCCCGCAGGTATAGGAAGAGGGGCTACCCCTCCCACCCCCTACCCAGGCCAGAGACTACTTGCTTACCATGGTTGTACTTGCATTGCTTCAAAGCCTCGCTGAAGCCCTCACACAGGGACAGGTCACTCTGAGTAGTGGAGCAGTCCAGGAACTGCTTGATCTCATAGGAGCAGGGTCCCATCTGTAGTGGCTGGGGTGCAGCACGGGTGGGGGCCTGGGGTGGTACAGGAGGCAGCAAGGCCAGTTCGAGGTTGGTACCCAGAAGTGTGTTCCAAAGTTGGGGGCCACCTACTCCTCCCCACAACTCCAACCCGGCGGGGGGAGCCCTAAGGGTCCCAAGCAGGCTGAGTGACCCAGGGCCAGCAGACTCAGCTGCTCCAACTGTGAAACAAGTTGAACCCACAGCCCTCTGAAAGCCACTCAGCTGATGCTAGTGCTGGGTGTAGTCAGAATTTCCCTGCTGCCCCATAATAGGCATATTGGGCAGGTAGAAGGGGTGGGAGGAGAATCTAGAAAAGCCCAATGCTCTGCTAGTACTCTTGGAGTATGAGCCCCACCCTCATAAGTTATAGCACCTTCCTGGCTCAGCCACACTGACCCTCATGACCCTTGATCCTGCCACTAAGCCTGTATTTGTTTCAGGACTGGTGGGATGCCCAGTGGGTGCCAGCCCAGCAGGGAGTAACCAGCTACCCTTTGCCCTTGGGCCCAGGGACTACAGTGCCTGACCCGGCAGTGGGGAGGCAGTAGGCACAGGAATTTCAACATCGCTCCCCTCTGCTAGGGTTAGGTGACCTTGGGCCAGTCTCTGAGCCCTAAGGGCCTGGGTTTCCCCATCTCTAAAGGGCTGGTAGGCATCTGTCTCTAGGAGTCTAAGGACAGTTAGTCTCATGGGAGGGTCTGGGAAAGTCTGCCTCTGAGTGACAGGAGGCCAATACAGCAGAGCGAGGAATAGGACCCCAGTTGGACAAAGTCCTGGGCCTGAGGTAGCTCTGGCTATGCCTGGACACAACTCGCTGGACATTCTAGCTGGACTCCCTGCTCTGGCCTTCAGAGAAGTCAGCCTCAGTTTCTCCGGAGCCCGTTGCTCACCTGCTGAACAGCAGGTTGGGCGGGCTCTGAGCTGCCCCCGCTGAAGGCTCCGGTTAGGGCGCTGCCCACGACGTGTCCCACAGCTGAGCCCACGGCTACCCCAGCGGCGGTGGATGCCATCTGCGCCATCAGGCCTGGTTGGCCCGACGGAGCCGGGGCCGGGGCGGCGGCCGAGGGCGGGGGGTGCGCGGGCGGGTGGGCAGAAGGCGCAGCGGTGCGGCTGTGGGATAGAGGGGACGC